>NW_011888900.1:3711329-3723802 GCF_000151845.1 Pteropus vampyrus
CCATTTGTACTTTATTTGTTATTTCTTTGAGTCACATAAATGAAATTGTGATTTTGGATATCCATATTTTAATATTCACTAAGCAACAGAGTACAGGATAAATTGAAGCAGAGCTTATAATTACAAGAGCAAGCAAAGTTTCAACCATTACTGTGTACCAGGCACATTTCGATGAGGTTCACACATATTCATCATCTTATGGCATGCTCATAGTAACCCTAAGAAGTAAGTACTATTATCACAATTTTAGAATGAAAAATTTTGAGGCAGAGAGTAGCATTAACTTCCCCAAGAAGTTTCTAGATCACTAGATAAGAAGTGTGTAAGCCAGGGCTAGGGCCAAGGTTAACCTGACTCCAGAATTTATATTAATAACCACTAAGTTATATAAACTCTCACATACTATTATGAAAAAGGCTCTGTTTTGAAATCTGACTCTGGAGCTTAGGAAAAAGCCTGCAGCTAGAGACGCGGATTTTAAGGGGCTATCTTGAATCCCGATTTTTCACAAAAGTTTCAGACTCTGAAAAAATTTGTTTGAAAACAAGCGACTTCTCAGCCATAATCCAGAAATGTAATCTTTGCAAACTGCTCAGACAGAAAACGGCCTTATTCCTGCTTCTAGGGTATCTCCGAATCACGTCATTTCTTTCCTTAGAGTTTATTAATCCTGGCTACCTCATTCTACTCTTTATTGTTTCTGCGTGTATTGTCTCTCTCCATTCTCTGGAAAATAAGCTCCACGGAGGCAGGACGTCTGTTGGCCGTATCTTCAGAGTTTATGTAGCAACTGACATATTAATGAATGTTTGTTGAATGAATATTCGTCGCTTCTATCGTTTCTATTGTTTTCTCTGCCCAGCCTCTTTTTGTACTTCTACAAATGGATTCTGTTGTCCCAGGATCTTGCTTGTATGCTAAACATATGGCTCTCACAAGTGCTGTCAACCAGTCATCTTCCCTGATGCCACACTCGATGGGGTCAATGCACTGATAAATCTTTGATAACTTTACTGCCATTGAAACAGTGCTACTTAGAAGACATCATTAGTTGTGCTGCCCATTATGTAGAAGAAGGTGGTCTGAGGCGGTGAAGGTAGAGAGAAGCAATGAACTTCAAATGTGCCCTTGCGGTACTTGCCTGTCGATTCCCAATCGTCTCTCAGGTGAGTGGCACCCCCCGCCCGTCACACAGCTGCCTGGGCGTTCCAGTAAATTCCTTCTCCCTAAGCTAACACTATGTGGAATTATGTTACCTGGGCACAAAAGGGTTAGGTACAAGTGCAACTGTACTACTTACTGCATTACTGCATGAGAAGTTACCACAAAATTAATGACTTGAACTATCTATCTATCCACTCACAGCCCTGTCCATTAGAAGTCTGGGTGCAGGATAACCAGGTTCTCTGCTCAGGGCTGCTTTCCAGGTTCATTCTGGGTGTAAGCCGGGGGGCCGTGATCTAGTCTCACTGCTAATCATTTCGACTGTACTTTTTCTTACGTATGAGCAATTGACTATTCACACTGAGATGTGATGCATATAATCTCTTCTTAGACGTGTTAGGGTCATCTCAAACTTACTGTGCCTTGAATTAGCTCAAAATTTTATACCCACCCATGGTTCCCTTAATTGCACCCACCTCAACGACTTCCGATGGCATGCCACCACGTTTTCAGACAAAAAAGTTTGGTGTCCTTACTGATTCCATTCTTTTTTTCCCTTACATCCACAATTTCGAAATTCATTTGTAGCCTCTTAAATGAATATCCAGAATATGACTATATCTTATGACCTCCACAGTTACAATAAGTACCACCAATCTCTCTTTAACCTGGATTATAGTAACAGCTTCCTAACTAACCTCATTCAACCCAGTCACTTCAATCCTTTCTCTATTTATCCTCAGTACAACTGCAGAATGAGCCTTTACACGTCAGAGCATGTCACTCTTCTGGTCCAAGCCCTCTAATGGTTCCCTGGATCAATGAACGTCCTGGCAGGAAACAGATGACATCCTCAATTTAGGTCATTTGAAGAGTAGCTGATAAAGGGACTACTTTCAATGCTGTAGATAGGATGTAGTCCAAGGAAATTGCGGAGGTAGTAGCAGGGGCTAGGAATAGTAGGTCTGGATTGCCACTGCTAGGCTGATGGGATAGGAACAGTTTATAGGGTCCTGATAAAAATTAAAATGTAAAGAAGTCAAGATACAGAAAATGGGAAACGTGGAACACTGAATGTTTTTCTTTAACTCATAATATTTCCAAATAAAGATATAGGCCAATGTAACAAAAAACATTCCTTTCTTCTCCCTATATATATAGTATAAATAGATATATAGATAAATAAATGCGGACATAATGCATGTGGGCATATGTGTGTATGTGTGTGTTTATATTGATCCCACTTACGCACTCAGTGTTTTATACTTCGCAGCCTATCACATTCCACAACACTCAACCTTCTCATCTGTCTCTACACTTGGGACCCATTTACCTTGCCTTTTGGAGGGAGAATAAGATGGTTAACGAGTGTATCTCTATTGAGCAAATGTAGGAAATTGCATATGTGCTGCTTTTCAACCCTGATGAGTTTTTATTAATCAAAGTTGTATCATTTATTTACTTAGTACTTGTTGATTTAAAAAACAAAACAAAACAAAACAAATGAATCTTGAGCGTACAGAAAATGGACATACTTTCTCCATACTATCTTCCCAGGGCTGAAGCAGCATGATTATAGAACTGAAAATGACAACACTTTCTCATGCTTCAGCTACCACACACCTGAACAGACTAGATACTGTATTTCTACCTGGCAAATAACCTAACATACTAAAAACTTGGTTAATAAGCAATTGAAAAATATCAGCACACTATAATAGGTTTTAGCAAATAGCTAAAAATATCAGCACACTACTAATAAATAAGATTTAACAATCAGCAAAAACTTAGGATATTATATATTTATACAGCTTTTTCAGAACGACACACCAAGTAGTTATCATCCTGCGATACAGTACAGCTGGAATCAGGCTGGTAATATCTCAGACGAGAAACCATCTGTCACGTTCATGAAAGTGGGTTAATATTCAAGCTTATAGATTTTGACATATTGGCCCTTCAATCCACAGGCCTCGATTCTGTCCATCACTTTAAAAAATATATTATATATACATATAATCCTTCGCGATAATTACACAGAGATGTGAAACTGGCTCCTTTCCACATCCCTAGTATGTCTGCACTGACCATGGGCTTGAAAATTCTAACCCCACTGTCTGTCCTATCAAAATCCGTGAACAACATTTAAATAAAATTAAATAGTAAATGGAACTTAAAATTTCATTCTTTTATTTAGTTCATACTCTGACCTAATGGCATTTTAAATATTTAACACACGGTAGCGTGCAGAGATAAAATGACTATCTTATTTGCCAACTGCAACATTAACCTTGACTTTTTCCTCTTAAATCCTATATCTTTTTGCTCTAAAACAAACCATTGACAGTTTACGGTTGTTTCATGTACATGCAAACTCAACTGGCACTTTCGTCCTATTCACAATAATTCTTTCATTGCTATAGTGCCTCGTATGAGTTATCTGACTTAGTGTGTCTATCTCAAACTTCCTGTTATACAATCTCCCATGTTATACATATATACTAAAGGAGCTATTTCTGTATTGGCTTCTATTCTTCTTTCTCCTTTTTCACTGGATCTCGATCAAGTATAAATTCAATTTTAATGTCAAACTTAATTTTTTCTTTATATCAAACCTTCATAACTTTTGCCATGATCATTAGCTGGATTTATGGCCTTTACAATGTGCAATCCATTGCTAGTAGGTTGAAAATGTTGATATGGTAAGCTTATCACTTCATCAGTCCTCAAATTTCAAAATGATAGCTCAGTATATTTAGGGATAGTCTACCAGAAAAATGAGACATGGGATGTTTTGTACTTTTTGGAATTCCCCAAATCTGATACTATAGACACATTTTAATAGGGTCTTAATTCATCCAAGAGTTTGTCTATTCATTTAATATTTTTGTATATTAAATAAACTTGATTTGTTTTTTATTTTTTGAAATAGATAATGATGGATAAAGGTGTATCGAATAAGTTTTCAAGATATCTTTTAAAATGTTAGTGTATTATTCCTGCTCTGATTTATTTTGATCAAAATGTCCTGATTACTCTCAGGGTATGAAGAACTGGGTGAGGCCATCTAGGAGATACACGCTGAGTAACAAATGGCTCCTCCAGGGCTTAACCACTAAAAGGAGAGTTAGAACATGTTACAAGCATGACAAAAATCCTTAAGGGAAACACCAAATACAATGTTACAGAAGTTCAAAAGAAGGTGATGTAGTCACTCTGGATGTGGCCGTGTCTCCATGGATCAAGCAAGAAAGCCCAGGAGAGGCAGATTCTGATCTGCGGCTTAATGAACACACTGGGAAGGTTTTGCAGGGAAAGGGGGAGGAGCCAAGGGGATCACCCGCCTCCAGAGGAGCACAGGTGTGAAGAGCTCGAACTATCTCTATGAATGCAGATTAAGGAACAGAGTCACACTTAATCCTGAAACATTATTTTCTGGGCAAAGGATCATAACTTCTTGTGTATGAACAAAATTTCCCACATGAAATTAAATACATATTTAATGATGGCCAGGAAAGATGTGGGACATTTCTTTCGCATGAAAGTGAACCAGTGCCCAATCATGGATTTTAAATTCTGGTTTCAAATAAATGACAGGAAAAAGTAGAAAAGTCTGAGTTACAAAACTGACCTGTTTTATACCACAAAAAGAGTTGATACCATTTTAGAAAATTTTGTTTATTTTTCTTCATATTCTTTCACTAAAGATCAGAATATTCTGCAATAACTTTTAATATCACTTTTTTGAAAATTAAGTTTATTTGGAACTTATAACTACTGAAAAATTAAATGTACAATTTAAATTATGTGATATAGCTAAAATATTATTAAAGACAGATGAAAAGTTTTGAAGGCAGAGATGTGTTTTTTTGTTGTTGTTAGCAGATAAAATAGTGAGGACTATGTGGAGATGCAAAACGGAGGCTAAATTTGTCTTCTAGAACACAAAAACGTTAAATAACCAATTATATTATTTAAAAATTGTATAGAGATTTTTAAGAGAAATTTTTAATTTTTAATATTTTCAAGTTTCCTTAATTTTATTTCACACTTTATATTTATGCTGATTATTTTTCATTTCCTGCTGACTCTTATCTCTTTGTCGGACACTTTTTAAATTGTCATTTTCACTTTAATGATTTTTATATTAAATTTATTGGGGTGACACTGGTTAATAAAATTATATAGGTTTCCAGTGTACACTTCAATAATATATCATCTGTATATTATATTGTGTGTTCACCACCCAAAGTTAAATTTCCTTCCGTCACCATATATTTGATGCCCTTTGACCCTTAACTAGCTCCTCCTTCCCCCATTTCCCTCTCATAACCAATAAACTATTGTCTGTGTCTATGAGTTTTTGTTTGTCTTGTTCATTTGCTGCTTTCAGTTTTATATTCCACATATGACTGAAATTATATGATTCTCAGTTATGGTTTTCTGTCTGACTTATTTCACTTAGCATGATAATCTCAAGATTATCACATATTGTCTCAAATGGCAGTATTTTATCTTTTCTTATGGCTGAGTAATATTCCACTGTATATATGCATCACTTCTTCTTTATCCAATCATCTATCAAAGGGCATTTTGATTGTTTCCATGTCTCTGCCACTGTGAAAAATGCTGCAATGAACATCAGGCTACATGTATCTTTACAGACAAATGTTTTCAAATTTTAGGGGTAGATACACAGAAGAGGGATCGCTGGGTCATATGGTAATTCTATCTTAATTTTTTGTTTTCCATACTGTTTTCCATAATGGCTGTAGTAATTTACATTCCCACCAGCAGTGTATGAGGGTTCCTTTTTCCCCACAACCTCACCAACACTTGTTACTATTTGTCCTGTTGATGACAGCCATTTTAACAGGTGTGAGGTGGTATCTCATTGTGGTTTTGGTTTGCATGTCTGCTGGCTGTTTGTATTTTCTCCTGGGAGCAGTGTCTGTTCAAGTCCTCAACTCATTCTTAATTGGACTGTTTGGACTTTTTGTTATTGAGTTCTGAGTTCTTCATATATTTTGGATATTAGCCCCTTATTGGAGGCATCATTTGCAAATATCTTCTCTTATTCAGTTGGCTGCCTGTTTGTTTTGTTGATGGTTTCTTTTGCTGTGAAAAAGTCTGTTAGTTTGATATAGTCCCATTTGTTTATTTTTGTTTTTACACCCCTTGCCTTTGAGGTCGAATTTATAAAATTCTTTAAAGCCAAGGTCCATGAGTTTTATACCTATGTTTTCTTCTATGAAATGTATTATTTTTAAAAAAAGATAAAACTAAGCTGCCTGTGAAACTTATCAAACATACCAACCCCCAAATCAATATATACTTCAATTAAAAAAAAAAAAAAGGTACATCTAGAATAAACTACTAAAAATAACAGGGTTAGTTATTTAGACATAATAATACCAGAGTCTTAGAAGTCAGGACAAAAAAGAAGAAAAATATTGTACTATTTTGTAGGTATTTGGTCCTTACAGAAATTAATGATCAATTAGCTCCTGCTACCATAATTCTCAAACCAGAAGCTTATGCTTTTTCTCTTTTGCTTACAAGTCACCTCAAATGTTGAAAGAGAAAGAGATTATATCAGCTGATGATGAATTTAATTAAAAAGTAAAGCAAACAAAATAGAACCAGAAAATGTCTCTAATGATCTAAAGCATAGAATCAAGAAGGCCAAGATAAATTTTGTGCCAACAGTGTACCACCGTATTTACATAATCTTTTTTAATTCTTATAATACTTGCAAGTAGATATTAGACAAATTTCTAAATATGAAGAAACACAGGCACCAAGAAGCAGACCCAGATCTGTTTAATTGAAAAACTGATAAATCTATCCCATTATACTACATTTCTATTAATTAAACAAAAAAATCCGAAATACCCAAAATATCAAAGAAGTTTTTTTTTTTTTTTCCGGTTTTCATTTAGATACATTGCATTGGGGAGCCATAATAAAACATCAGTTTTAAAATAAATTTACCTATTTTCCTTCTCTAAATCGAGGCACTAGTATTTTAGTCTCTGAAATTAGAAATATGTCAGCTCTATTTTATTTTGTTTGTTGTTTTTACTTTTTCCTGAAGTTCTTATTCTCTGATTTAAAATATATATATACGTTTTTGAGCCAGACTTGTAGATAGCTTAGAAGTGTCCAAATAATATTTTCTGAGTGTGTGAAGTGCTTTTAAATGGAGAATGATGACACCTTTTCTCCAGATCAAGTGCGGAGAGACTAGAGAATTTCAGTCTGAGGTAATTCAGTTATGTACAAGTTGCCTCACGAAGGCTTTTCACGAATGAAGTGGGAGAAATCATCGACTGGAGAACTTTAGAAAGAAAGATATTTTTCAGTCTTTTATGAACAATTTTTTAGGTATTGTCTTTTGAAAAATGTCTCACAAAAATAAACTTCTTGAGAGAGAGAGAGAGAGAGAGAGAAAGAGAGAGAAAGTATTCATCATCTAGAAGAAGAAAGAGGCTAACATATTTTCCAGGAGTCACATTATCTCCTCATTAGAGCTTCGACAAGTCCACGCACTGGGTATTTTTACCCATTTTTCTTTCCAGAAATCAAAAAGTAATTTTCAATTAAGAACTAAGTAATTTTCCAAACAGATACTGACGTGGTATTTGAACTAAGCTATGGTTCAAATCCATTTTCTTTCAGTTCTGCCATGTTCTTTGTGGCTATGTTGCTAGTAGTATTTCACTAGGTATCCTGATTAGAAATAGAGAGCGAGATTATATATTTGTGCCCACAACTGTGTACACCAGACGGGATAAATTTAGATCGCATCTATAATGAAAATTTTTAGGCGTTTTTTAAAATAACTCTCAATAACTGATTCTGTCTCGAAACCAAACGTTTATTCTGCTCTATAAAACAATATTAAAATATGATATTTAATATGCTGAAAATAGAGGAAAACAAAACAGCGTCATAAGGTAAGAACCGATGCATTCATAGGCCTTGTTTTCATATATTATTCCTTCCTCATCACTTTTTGGAACAGAAGGAAAAAAATCAGGGGCTCAGAAAAAGTGATGACTGTGACTGCTGGCCCTCAGGATGCATAAGACTTCTGGAAGCAAAACTATGGCTTTCCCATCCCCATGGGACCCAGGCACAGAGCTAAAGAACAAAAGACAAAAGGAAAATTTTCTTAGCTGTCCAGCTTCATGATATTTTCTACGAACTACTACAATTCAATAAGCAAAGTACATCACAAACAATGAGAGTATTCAGTTCATCTATATTAATGTAATTTTAAGACAAAGTATCTTATTTCTGCAGTGGACACAAAGTACTGTAAGTAAATATACGTGTGTGTGTGTGTGTATACACACATACATATAAATTATATAAAATTATAAAAATGTAACACAAATATTAGTTTTTAAAAATTCTTCAATGCTAAAGTTGGTGTTATAATCAGAATTTTCACTCCAGAAAATCTGCTGTGTTTGTTTCATATGTACTGGCTCATGAGGTTTTGTAACCTGTTTTGCAAAATATTTTACAAAATATCTTAGGACTTTCAACTTCTGCAAAATAGTTATACAATTTTCTGATTAAAACTCTGCTTTAAAGAAGCAGTACCATGCTCTTCAGAATTAAACTTTTTTTTTTAGCTTTCTCTATTATTTAAATATTTAGTACACTCAGAGCATGTGTTTATAAGCTCAATCTATCTCATCATGGCTTAGAATCAGCTGAATATTAGAACCATGAAAACATGCAAATCTAATCTTTGAATTAACATTTGAGCTGTCATTTGTATATTTTGAAATTGTGTAAATATTTAATAAATATACATTTCTACCAACTGCATACCTAAATGATATTTCAATGTATTTGGAATTTATCCTTAAAGTGACAATTATTTTTAAATGCTGAGTTAAAGTTGGATGCTCATAGAATTGAAAACAAATGCCAACAACGTTTGCCTGGCTATAAGCATAGAACACGTCAATAAAGTCAATGTATATTAGCACAACTCAATGTGGTAATTAAGATAGAAAAAAAAGCGGTACTAAGCTGCGTGTCCTATCAGGATCCTTGGGGAGTAAAATTAACTGACGTGACTTGGAATGTGTCCAAGGGGTTTAGTTAGCCTCCAATCAGCTGCAAACTTCTGCTATTAAAATGCGTAACAAATACCAGGCACCACGTCCCTGAATCCTTCATTATTTAAGTCTTAATTTTGGATGGCTCCTTCTTAAGAGTATATACCTCCAAATCTAGCTTTGACTTTTAATTACACTATACAATCGGTGCTGTCAGGTGTTAAGCTGGAAGGACAATGGACTCTAGGGCATAGCTTGGTGAACCTCAAGGGCCCAGCTCTTAGCTAAAAGCAAACAACAAAACAAAGGCAAACATTCTAGGAACAATCTACCATGAAATGCAGGCCCAACTGTCACCCCTCTTTAACCTGGCTGTTTATACCTGTCATGAAATCCACATAGTGACTTCAAGAGGCCAGGCAGAGCTATGAGCACAGGGGATGTTGTAAGAAAGGGAAATTGGAATCTGTCTCTTTTTGGGTTCAGAGAGTACACGCCACGTTTTTAAATCCCTTTTTGTCTTCTTCGGTGCCTCTTCTCTTCATAAACATGTGGATTTACAACGAATGAGTGTTCACACTTTAAATAACACCCTGATAATTAACATTCCTGGTTGAATGTCTAAAAAGTAGGCTTGCTAAATACATCATGGGTAATTTTGAGATCACAACTAGTTTATTCTCTGGACATATTTATTTCTATGTAAAAAAAAAAAAAGTCTACTTGTTAATCAGTTTTTAGAAATCATGTCATATTTTCTTTTATAGAGGATGTTTTAAAAATGTCATTCTATTCTCAGAGCAGGTCAGAAGTTGTCTACTTAACTCATGGTCCAAATTGAACTGCCTTTGTAATTCGATTTTATTCATTTATAACAAATTTAATACATACATTTTCTCTTACCTTGTACCCCATGTCCTAATAATACCCTCTGCCTCAGAGTAAAGCTATTTTCGGAAAGAGCTGATGCTTTGGCCACAATGTCTCTTTCGACAATGTCAGCAGATGCACCAGAGTGGGTGATGGGATAGATCCTATATGGAAGCAACTTTCAGAATCTATAGGATTTCATAAGTAAAAAGGTCTTTAAAAATTGTGTTAAGAGGAAAACAGTTAAGAATCAACCTCTCAGTTGCTCTAAACTAGGAAAGCAGTGTGTGTGTGTGTGTGTGTGTGTGTGTGTGCGTGCGCGTGTGTGTGCGTGTGCGTGTGAGAGAGAGAGTGCACATATGTGTGAGAGGCTCTGAGAAGAGAAGAGCGGAAGAAAAAACATGTATATAACAAAACATGTGTGTGTGTGTGTGAGTTTATGATCATGCGTGAGGGAACGTGTGCATGTAATGGGTGAAGGAGGAATGTAACGTCCGTAGGCTGAGGCTGACGAGTAAATCACTAAGTGCAAGGGGAACAGTTATAACCTAAGAGTAGTTCACAGTAATTCAACAACATTTGAAGAAATTGCTAGAAAAAGCTGCTGAAGGAATATGTTGAACTTTAAGGTATTGTTGATTTTTAAGATAATGTCTATTCAAGGCATATAATTTCGATATCACCTCTTTGTATTAAAGGTAAATCAAATGCTTCTCAATAACCATATGGAAAGAAAGTGATGAATCAAATTGCCTTGAAATGACACCATTAAGAGTAAAACAGAAAGCCGCAGAGTAGGAGAAGATATTTGTTAGAACCAATGAACAAATTCTATCCGGTGTCTAAATATTTAAATCTAGGTCACTGCACAGAGGGAGAATGGCTAAAATACCACTGGCAACAGTAGCACTTTGCCCTGGGCACCATGCTTTACAGCACCCTACTCCGGTCCTTGTCTGGTTCTGAGTCTTTCGCAAAACAAGGAGTCTGTGCACCAAAGATACACCCACCCAGCATCTGCCAACCCCCCGACTCCCATTCCGGACCATGCATTAGCCACCTGGGACCCAAATTCCCTGTCCAGGTAGCCTAGAGCCTGCTTCCAGCACATGCTTGGGGCTTTTCCACAGGGTTTTCATCCAATTAAGAGATGATGCCATCTATGTGTGTAGCCCTGACACAGGATGCTTGATGCTCTGGAAGTTACGGGCAGAGCCCCACTGTGCAGGCTGGGTCCCACAACTTTGGTTTCCCCTTTGTACAGATGCCATTTTTCTCACTCGTTAAGTCTCATCAAATTTATATTTGAATATTTCCTGCATATTTCTATTCCTCTCTAGTTACATTTAAAATATCTTTTCTGTTTCCATTCTTAGGATTCCTCTTTTCCCCTGCCTAAAACAAGCCAATGGTTTAGTATTGCTCATGAGATAATGAAAAGAGAAATCTTTAAAATTATAGAAGCCTATATTTCCTCTGCCTAAAAAATCACGTCTCTCCTCATATGAATATAAACTTCACTCTGCTTCCCAGTTCCGTTAGCCTTCTTGAAATTCCTCAATTTTGCTATTCTTCTTTCTACCCCAAAACATCAGTCCATTTTGTGCCTCTGCACACTCACATTTCACCTGGTTAATACGTACAAATTATTCACATATATTTCTTGAGAAAAGTTTCATCCTCTCTCATCCCCAATTTATGTCAGATTCTCTCCTTTATAAATTTCTGATAGCATCTTGCATTTGTTTTTTTTTTTAGTATTTACTACAGTTTTAATAAAATAATTCTTTTTTTTTTCAATATCTACCTCCCAAGCAAAAATAAACATTATAGAAGAGACTCTCTTTACCCCATTGTATATTCTTGCCTCCTTTGTCATATACTAAATGAGCATATAGCCATGGTTTTATTTCTAGGCTCTCTGTTCTGTTCCATTGATCAATGCATCTGTTTTTGTGCCAGTACCATGCTGCTTTGATTACTGTAGCCTTGTAATGTAATTTGATATAAGGTAGTATGATACCTCCAACTTTGTTCTTTCCCAAGATTGCCATAGCTATTCAGCATCTTTTATAGTTCCGCAAAAATTTTAAGATATTTGTTTTAGTTCTTTGAAAATTGCCACTAGTATTTTGCGCAGCAAAAAAAAATTAAAAAAAGAAAGACTACCTACTAAATGGCAGAAGATATTCGCTTACAATTTATCTGATAAGGGGTTAATATCCGAAATATATAAAGAACTCGTACAACTCAACAACAACAACAAAAGTAATCTAATTAAAAAATGGGCAGAAGACCTGAATAGATATTTCTCCAAAGAGGAAATACAGATGACCAAAAGACATACGAAAAGATGCT
>NW_011888900.1:3723852-3734401 GCF_000151845.1 Pteropus vampyrus
CAAAAGTAATCTAATTAAAAAATGGGCAGAAGACCTGAATAGATATTTCTCCAAAGAGGAAATACAGATGACCAAAAGACATACGAAAAGATGCTTAAGGTCACTAATCATCAGAGAAATGCAAATTAAGACCACAATGAGATATCACCTCATACCTATCAGAATGGCCATCATCAATAAATCAAAAAACAAGTGTTGGCAAGGATGTGGAGAAAAGGGAACCCTCATACATTGTTGGTAGGATTGCAAATTGGTGCGGCCACTACGGAAAACAGTCCGGAGGTTCCTCAAAGAATTAAAAATGGATCTACCTTTTGACCCAGCAATTGCACTTCTAGGTATTAATCCAAGAAAAACCAAAATAATAATTCATAAAGATCTATGCATCCCTATGTTCATGGCAGCACTATTTACAATAGCCAAGATATGGAAGCAACCTAAACGCCCATCAGTAGATGACTGGGTAAAGAAGTTATGGTTCATATATACAATGGAATATTACTCAGCCATAAAAAAAATCCTACCATTTGCAATGACATAGGTAGACCTAGAGGTTATTACGCTGAGTGAAATAAGTCAGACAAAGAAAGATAAATATCATATGATTTCACTTACATGTGGAATCTAAGGAACAAAAAGAACAAACTCATTGAAAACAGGACAATCTGATGGCAGCCAGACGGGAGAGGGGTTACGGGGCTGGGTGGAAGGGGTGAAGAGTTAAAGAGGTACAAACTAGTAGTTGATAGGTCATGGGGATGGGGAGCATGGCATAGGGAATGCAGTCAGCACTAAAAGCATGGCATAAGGTAATGGCTAGGTGGAGAGCCAGCGGGGTGATAGAGCAACCTGGGGATTGTTTCATAAACTATATAAATGTCTAACCAATGTAGTGTTTACTTGAAACTAATAATAAAACTTTTAGAAATGCTAACAAAGAAACATTGTACAGGAATTTCAAGCACCGAACTTTTCAAATAAAGTGCTCAATAAATAATTGTTTAATAAATAATTGGTTACCTATGCAGCTGAGTAAAAGCTGACATATTTGAACTTTATGAAGTAGGGCTAAATAATGAATGTTTTAAATAATACTTTAAAAACATTCAATCATTTGTTCATGATTTATTTAAAAAAGGGTCATTCTATATATTAATTTTTTAAAAACCCTAAGATTCTAATTCTAGGAAAGATTAGAGTATAAACTAAATATGTAGAGCTATAAACTCATAAACCTAAGTAAGTATTATCATTTAAACAAAATAACTCAAGCATCAGTTCACAAATCATAAGTTTTCATATTCAGATAGCAAGTATAATATTTAAATACACATTGTAGCATAATGTGTTATTTATGATACATGACAATAGCTCTCATTTATTGAGAATCCACTAAGTACCAGGCACTCCATAAAGCACATGCTATTATCCCTACTTCATTGTTGAGGGAATGGAGATGAAGGTTGTTACAAAATTTGCCAATATTACGTATGTTCTGGAGTTTGAACCTCTTTCTGACTCAAAACCATGCATTTTCCCATTTTTGTAAAAAGAAAGAAGAGGAAAAAAAAGAAAAAGGAAAAACACCTTTCTTTTATTTTTGCAAGAATTATATTTTTCAGTCTCCAGAATGAGTATTTTGATTTAGAGCTTACTATTTCTAGGGAAAACTCTGTTTAAAAATCTGTTAAATAGGCTAGCATTTTACATTGTGAATACTGCAAAAAAAAAAAATAATAAATAAATAAATAAAAGGAAAAAGGCAACAGCAGACAAGTAACTAGAAAACAAATTCATTTGTTGATTAGTTGAGAGAAATTTCAAGTAAATTCTTTCTTCCAAAAGTGGAACCTCTAAATAGATCATTCTGCATTTATTATAAGAGTAAATGCAAAATCAAAGTTATAAACCAGGAAGAGAGTTACATTGTGTAAGAAAATTACCAATAACACTACAAAATTATTAGGGTTTGTTTCGTTAATCTGCACACACATAGTTTAATTAGGGCTTGTTACGTTAATTTGCACATACAGTTTTTTCCCAATAACCTAGAAGTTACTGAGGATCAAATCCAAGATAAAAATCAGTCATGAACGCTGCAGTTCATTTTATGAAAAAATCTCAGCATGAAGACTATTTCTGCCCCGGTCCTCCATCAGTGGAGGAAGGATATACATGCGCATCGTAATGTGCCAGATTGTTTCTTACATTTTCATAGGAACATTGCCATATTGAAGAGACAATTAACCACATGATGTTAATTCGTGAAGAAATTATCATTATTACAGTGAGAATTATCATTTATAAGTATGTAGGACTTTGAAATTGCACGTAACATGCTATATGTGTTTTATGTATATTCTATATAAATTAACTATAACTAATGAGATAAATCTCATTAGAGTTAATTAATATGTCAAATATGTCAATTATTTGGCACGAGTTAATCGAAATTGCAAAATCAAAGAAGCTGCCACATTGCAATCAATAAAATAAGACTTTCCCACAACCCTACTTTTACTGTTTGCATAAACTTGCGGCTGATACAGTGCGCAAACTGGAAAGTGAGCTCTTAAAACGTGCCATTCGTTCAGACAAAGCAAATGTAAGACAGTAAATTAGGTGTATGTAAAGTGAGGAAACGCAAATAGAATGATTACTTTTATATAAGTGGAAGCAAGAAAAAAAGGTAACTAAAGTAACATTTTTCATACATGACTTACTTCTAGACGGGAATACACTTTCAGTTAATGCGATAAATTTCCCTATGAGTCCCAACAACAGAGTAAGCTGAGGCGGGGGCGGGGAATTCAAAACTCCATCACCGAGTGGTCGGAACCAGGTTAGTGAACGTCTTAGAATGTGTTCCCTCTTCCATTTTCTGATATCCTTCCCAACATTATGGTGACAGATGTGTGTATGATTATCTGATAATAGAACATGCATTCCTTTCACATGTAAACAGACTTCGTTATAAAGCTTTAATATGAATATTTTCTTAAAAAAATCAAAAATTATGCACTGTTTTGTTAGAAATATCTTCGAAAGATGTCTGCATTTCAGATAATCACATCAGTGATGCAACGTACATAGCTTGTCCCATTTGAGTCATTAATACACACCTATTAGTTTGATTCGTGGCTCTCACTTTCAAAGGAATTCTACATATATTTTATACCTGTGAGCTCAACATTGGCTATACATCGGAATCTTCTGGAAAGTTCTTAATAAATCCTAACTCCCTAGTTACACCATAGATTAATGAAAGCAGAATCTCTGGATGGCTGCAACCAAGTTTGAGTACCTCTGTCACCCACAATTTGCTCTGATCACAATTATTTGCATATTAATACTTATTATTTTATTAGATATTGTATTCCTTTCTTCATTATTACATAAAAACGAAGGCATGCGTTTTTGAAATTGTGTGTAAAGATACGTTACAGATGATAGTGCTAAGAACCTTTGACCTATGGTTTCTCTCCACTCCAGCACATGGGCGGTCAAATGCAGCTGAATATCCAAGGTGACCTTTTGCATCTGTGGCAAAGGCTTTTTCAACATGACACTGATTTCATCAGCATCTTTCATTTACTTTTTTCCCACTCTGTCACAGTATCAGCTCTTCTCAATCTCTGTCTGATGAAAGGTATAGATCAAGAACTCCCATTCCCTTTTATAAATGCCTCAGTCCCCCATTTTGAAGCTAATAAGATATTATTGTTTCAGAAATTTTAAAATGGCATAAAAATCACATAACACTCATTTCCTAGAATATCCTGAATTTTTTTTTCCTGTGAGAATATTATATTTTTCATAAAGCATAATTAAGAATATGATTAAAATAAATGTGGAAAATTAAATTTAGGGAACCTAGTCTTAGAGAAAGTCATATTTTTCCCATCAGCAAATTTCATTTAGCCAATTCTACACCACGTCTCAACTCAAACACTCAGAAAACTACACTTTGGGAACAACTAGCATAGGGACAGTTGATTTTTTTAGTTAACATGAAAAAATGAGGGAGAGAGAGATGGCAGGGGGAGAAGAGATAGAGAAAGGAAGAATGGAGGATTTACAGTGTGATATAATGCTTGTTTACAACAAGCAGGTATCATTCTGAATGCAGAGGACTTTGAATAAATCTCTGCCGTGGAAATTCTTTCCGAATCACAGTTTAATCATTTTATCTGCCCTGGGACAGGGAAGACTAGTTGCCTGTGCTGTACAGATGGCAATTCAAGAAGAGAGCATGTATTCACCTCTTTGGAGGAGAATTAAACAATACCTAGAATGCTACACGCTATGATACTAAATGTGGAATAAATGCACACAATCCACATTTTTAAAATACTTTAAAATATCCATTTTATTTACACCATTATAAATGTATCCTTTTATAGTTAAAGGATTTGAAGACATTTGCAGTATTTCTCCATGACTTAAAGTTATTATTTTGACAACAGTCACCTGGGAGTATCAATAGGCCTACAGATCTCCTGCTGAATATAGACACATGCTCCATACACTTTTAGCCATCTGGGAATGCGGGGCTCTTCATGGGAGCTCCATTTTCCAAGCTCTGCCAGTTTCTCAGCTGCTTTTTTCACTTAGCATAAGTACGCCAAGCTCCAAAAACTTAACTATTTCATGTTCTACAAGGAACAATTGACCTCGATCATATTAAGTTAGTAGATAAAGGCGGACACAAGAATACAGATAATATAAGACTAAAAATATACATTCATGAAGATTGGTGGAAATAGCAGATATTTCAATATTATGTTCTGCATATTTTCCTCAGCTTTTTGGCTGCAAACCGAAACCTATATGCAAAAGTGGCATTTGTTTTCAAAGAATCACCTTTGTTCTCTTATTTCCATTGTATGCAAGAAAATATTTGGCATTTTTATCACGTCTCAAAATTCATAACGTCTACCTGGAGGTATGAAAGTATGAATTTGTTGTTCATGCATTTAAATGACAAACTAAAAAACATTTTGTTGAAAATTACATAATAAATTCTATGACATAAAAAATTTCACTCCCCCCAAATAATACATATATATTCTGAAACTGTAAGAGGACTATTGAGGTTACTGCTTTTCTGAAAAATTAGTAAAACTCAGTACTATTTTTTTGTCTTTAATAGTATGGCAAAAAATACCCACATAGCCTCTTTTCCAGTGCACTTATTATTGATGGAACTGCCCTAGTTTGCTAGTTTGTCCCACACTCTTTTAGGGACAATCCTGATATACACATCTTTAAACATATGCATATTGTACCCATCCATGCACATATTTATATACATGCACATATTCACACTATGTGCACATGTGTGTGCGCGTGCGTGCGCGCGCACACATACACACACACACACACACACACACACATACATACTTCTTATCCTGGATGGTGTGACATAGTACTACAGGGCAGTTTATATTTTTAGAAACCTCGTAATTACTTATACGAAGAAAGTCAAAAGTATGTATTTCTTTACATTATTTGGCCATTTTTTAATTAATTACAATACTTTGAGTTATAGTCAAAGAAAGACGTGAAAGATAAATTACTTCCTCTTTGAGGTTAAAAGCATCACAATAATGAAAAAAAAATTATTTGAGAGAGAGTCAGAGAGAGAGGTGCGTGTGTGTGTGTGCGTGTGTGTGTGTGTGTGTGTGTGTGTGTGTGTGTGTGTGTTGAGAGAGGGTGAGAAAAAGTGTGCTTGGCTGTAAGTGAAGAGAAAACAGAAATGGCAGAGGCGAGCACAGCTATGCTGTGGTGTTCTCTCTCTGCATGAACTTGAGGGCCTTCTTTCACTCTGCCTTCAAAACCCATGCTCCAAATTTTCTTCCTCATGAAAATGTCTTTGATAAAATACAGGCAACTAATCAATTTTACCTTTTCTATGTATGCCGAGAATTTGCTCACATAATACACGTTAATGGAAGGGGTTCAGGACGTACTACCCCCAAATAGATCACCTTGGCATATTGACTATTTTAAACTGAGGAAGTCTGAGAAAATGGCAGAAGCAGGAAGTTCCTTCTGATCTTTCCCTTACCCTTCTCTCTTGAAGTGAGTCATAAAACCTTTGGTGGGGGCTGCTTCCCTAAACCCTAAGGAAAGAAGCTTCCTCATTTCTGAAGACAAAGAGACACTGAGAAAGACCCCAACAGGCCTTGCACTTCCCCGTGTGCTACACTTACCTCATACTCTCGGACCTTCCACATTTCTCCACTACTGTCCACTCATCATCACACGTAGCATAAAACACTAAGATTCAGCCACTTCTCTGAGTTTTCAGTTCCTTCTGACAGCTCCTTTGCCCTGTAAAACTTATATTAAAATATATATATATGTGTGTGTATATATGTGTGTGTATATATGTGTGTTTATATATGTGTGTATATATATGTATATAGTTTTCTCCTGTTAATCTGTCTTTGTCAGTTAATTTTCAGAGCCAATAATGTACCCTAAGACAACTGAGGAACATTTTCCCTCCACGATACAGTGCACAAAATCTGTATGCAGGCTTTACGGTTTTTAGCTCTTAAACCAACTTTCTCAGATGTCCTCAGTGATGTTGACTTTATGACACACAACGGGATAATCACATGGAAAATTTAACCGATGCATCAAAACATATAAAATGATAGATACTGAAGAAAACGGTGAGACAGACAACCAGAAGCTCACAGTTTCCATAGCGCGGTTACAAACAAGGTGTCAGGATGCAACCGAAAGCAAAGCTGCAAACGAATCGGGAGAAAGGGTTTCCGAGGGGGGTGTCCTTTAAGAAAACCACTGCCATGCAGTGAGTTACAGATACTACCCTCACTCCATTTAAGTCTTAGACCCAGAAGAAGGTTGCGTTGGGTTGGTTGGGTTGGGTTAGGTTGCATTGGTTGGGTTGGATTAGGTTAAATTAGGTTGGGCTGGGTTGGGTTGGGTTAGGCTGGGTTGGGTTGGGTTGGGTTGGGTCGGGCTAGGTTAGGTTGGGTTGGGTTGGGTTGGGTTGGATTAGGTTAGATTAGGTTGGGCTGGGTTGGGCCAGGTTAGGTTGAGTTAGGTAGGGTAGGGTTGGGTTGGGTTTGGGGCAGGAGGTCACCAAAGTGCATTGGATTTTAACTTCCATCCAGAAAATAAAAAAGAATGGTTATAATTTCATCCTATTTACTGCTTACTCGGAATAACAGCTAAATGTGTATGTGTGTCAAGGTACAGATATTTGGAAATAAGTAAAATACATCAAGGAATCGGTATACCTGGTTTGATGCAAAGTTCCTATAGAGACTGAAAAACTAATGATAGCGATGATGATTAAAAAATCTCTAACCCCTTTCAGGAGGTTTTCCTATTTCTTGTCAGTCTTAATGCTAGATAATCATAAGTAATAACATCTGCCATGAAATGAAATATAAATTGAAAGGAAGTAAAAATAATAAAACCTTGAAATCATTGTGTTCTCATTATCCAGATTTTCAATGCCTTGCTTATGTTAGTTATGTTAATAGACTATGAAAATTCTATGACCATATCTGTTAGCCAAGTAACTGTTAACTAGCCTTAGAAAGAAAATAAGTTTCAAGAATTACTTTTTCACAGCATTTTAGATTCAAATGAATACTTTCCTCTGATATATTAATTTAACTTTAGAATTTTTTATTGTCCTTTGACATGGTGACATAATCTTGGCATACATATATTGATTTTTATGGAATTCAGTTTGCTTTCTTTAGAGTAGCTGTAGTTTGTGAATTAAAGAAAGAAAGGAAGCATAGATATTTTTATGACTTCTCAGTTAAAAAGAAATAAATGTGTATCATAAAATATTTTACATTCTAAATATTTTATTTATGAAACAATAATGCCACTAATAAATTAATCTGTAATCCTGCTCAACATATATTGATATTTCTTTAAATGGGGGCCACTCTGAAGGTTGAAGTCTTCTGGGAAGGAGAAGGTAGGGAAAACTGAGTATAATCACAGAGAAATGAGAAAATTTCAGACGCATCTTTGCTACGGAATAAGTTGACATTAACTAAATGTGTGTTCATTGCAAAGGAATACTAAATAACAAAGCAGTTAATAGATTATTAATCACATGCTTAAGGACTAATTGTTAAGGACATATTAACAATTAATGGCACTATAAGAAACTAGATGTACTATAATACACAATGGCATTCATCGAAAGCTCTTCCAGGAGTGTGCATTCCTATTTCCTGATGGGACAGTAGCACGATATGTACACAGTTACTGCGTTTTTCTTTCCTTAGCATCGTGGCGTGTATTTGGGTATGACTGCTGGATCCAAATATACCTCGATTACCATTAAAGAGCCACTGTTACAAATTGTACTCTTTCCATTCTCATTTCCCTCTAGCAAAAGAAAGCTTCATGACTAAAATTACTTTCTATTTAAAATCACGTGGTTATTTAATTTATACGAAACCTTAAAGTAGTAACGCTGAACTACAAGGCACCCATTCGGAAGAAGGCTCTGTCCTGCCACGTGTGTCTCAAATTTCTCTTCGGACAGAGTTGGAGCATGTGTTCAATATACGGCAAGACAGAACCCCCACACAGTGAGAAACAGGACACTTCTCTTTCTGGAACCTGTCCACACACTTGCCTTCCCCAGTTCTGAAATGCCAGTACACCTGCTACCTTAGTATTACGACAAGGTGTCTTGAAGCTGTGTTTAAAGCGAAGGGAGAGCAAAGGAAGCAGACTAGCAGATACTAGGAGGTCTTCTGGTAGGCTGAAGTGCTGAGCACACGTATGTATCTTCCCTGTCAGAAATACAATGACAGTACTCATCTTAGACAATTTTAAGTTACGTATGTGTCTTAGGATTTTTTTAACTGCTTCATTTATGCCAAATTATACCTGCTCATAGCTAAGATAATTGGTAGAGATTTTTTTTTTTCATTTTTCAACCTGACTCAAAGTCTGAGATACAAAATATTTCTTGGCATCTTTCTTTACCAGAGAATGGCCACTTCTTGCACCTACGTGACACTGAGGTCTGGCACTGTGGTGATCCTAGTTCCATAAGGAAGAGGTCTCCGTTCAGATTCTCCACGGTACCAACAATTCAAACTCAGTGTGTGATACTGATTTGTGTCTCTGGGGTCCCCTGTGGCTTTCTGTGGGGACTTACTGATTTAAACATTCTTTACTTTTTCTCCTGTAGATCTCCCTTAGTTTTGGTGATCTCATCTGGACCTTTAAAACAATGATTCCAGCTGTTTGTGCTTGTTGGAATTATCTGATCACCCAAATTGTTAACAACAAAATGATGAATTTGGGTTTTTTTTTTTTTTAAACACAAAAATATCATGTCTGTTTCCTAATTATTCTTTAGTTAACCTCTAAGCAACTACCTGTTTGCCATAGGGGCAGTCTGTAGTGGCTTATGAGATCCCATAATTCCCTATTTTAATTTTATAGATTTTTTTTTTCTTGCAACTTTTCATACACACACACACACACACACACACACACACACATACACACATACTAGAAATCTAAAATTCTTTACTTTTCCTCAACACTACATATACACTTTCTCATGGGAACTTTGCATATGATTTTCATTCTAGTAGTATTATTTTTAAATATTATGTAATGGCCACATCTTATCCTTTGCTTCAGGCCTCAGTGTAAATGCCCCTTCTTCCTGGGCATCAACTGATTCATCGACTAGGTTGAGTCACATTTGTGAAGAAGAACTGGGAATGAGGGACAAAGATCTTGCTTTTCTTTTTTATACATTTTTGCGCTGATAAAAATTTTAAATGTAGAGCTATCACTTTATATTAAACACGTATAAGTAATATCCGCTTATTGGGACATAAAAAGCCAAACACATTTTAGTATATTTTTGCTCATAGAAACATTATTGAAATATGCCTAGAAGGAACATTTCTTAAAACAGTCTTCACTTTTTAAGCCTTTTGAAATACATTTAAAATATCCTAGCATCAAAATTACATGAAATTAATCTTTACTAGTAGAGTACAACAGTTGAAGTTTGACCAAGACATTCGTCCCCCATTAATATCTATTCTTCCTTTCTTCTAACGTAAAAGACACGTAGATTTTTAGCTACACGTATGTATACTCTGAAAATGACTACGAGTCCCTGCTCCCCTGAAGATGCACAGCTGTGGCCAGATGGCTAAGTACTAGGTGGACAGAATATGAAAGAAAGTTGTCTGTGCAAATTCCAAGGTGTGTCCTTTTTAAGGAAGGGCTGGCCTTTCGGAATCCATGTTCTCCTTCCTAATGTTCTGTATGTGATCATTGAAGCTGGCGGGTGAACCCTCCACCTTGAACCTTGAGCCAGTGTGGGCAATGGAAATACACAAAAGGAGTCTGACTTGAGACGACATGGAGCACCGGACGGTTCTGGACCGCCTGTCTCAGAGACAGGTCCCAGAACACACAAAAGAGCAAACAAAACACCACATCCCCAAACTCTCTCTTCTTTAAACCACTGTTAAAAAACTAATCCTCAACCTGATTC
>NW_011888900.1:3734736-3747778 GCF_000151845.1 Pteropus vampyrus
ACACACATACACACATACTAGAAATCTAAAATTCTTTACTTTTCCTCAACACTACATATACACTTTCTCATGGGAACTTTGCATATGATTTTCATTCTAGTAGTATTATTTTTAAATATTATGTAATGGCCACATCTTATCCTTTGCTTCAGGCCTCAGTGTAAATGCCCCTTCTTCCTGGGCATCAACCGATTCATCGACTAGGTTGAGTCACATTTGTGAAGAAGAACTGGGAATGAGGGACAAAGATCTTGCTTTTCTTTTTCATACATTTTTGTGCTGATAAAAATTTTAAATGTAGAGCTATCACTTTATATTAAACATGTATAAGTAATATCCGCTTATTGGGACATAAAAAGCCAAACACATTTTAGTATATTTTTTCTCATAGAAACATTTATTGAAATATGCCTAGAAGGAACATTTCTTAAAAGTCTTCACTTTTTAAGCCTTTTGAAATACATTTAAAATATCCTAGCATCAAAATTACATGAAATTAATCTTTACTAGTAGCGTACAACAGTTGAAGTTTGACCGAGACGTTCGTCCCCCATTAATATCTATTCTTCCTTTCTTCTAACGTAAAAGACACGTAGATTTTTAGCTACACGTATGTATACTCTGAAAATGACTATGAGTCCCTGCTCCCCTGAAGATGCACAGCTGTGGCCAGATGGCTAAGTACTAGGTGAACAGAATATGAAAGAAAGTTGTCTGTGCAAATTCTAAGGTGTGTCCTTTTTAAGGAAGGGCTGGCCTTTCGGAATCCATGTTCTCCTTCCTAATGTTCTGTATGTGATCATCGAAGCTGGCGGGTGAACCCTCCACCTTGAACCTTGAGCCAATGTGGGCAATGGAAATACACAAAAGGAGTCTGACTTGAGACGACATGGAGCACCGGACGGTTCGGGACCGCCTGTCTCAGAGACCGGTCCCAGAACACACAAAAGAGCAAACAAAACACCACATCCCCAAACTCTCTCTTCTTTAAACCACTGTTAAAAAACTAATCCTCAACCTGATTCTAACTAAGACCTGGAATATCTCAACTGAAATATCTAAGCAAATACTTTTTTTTCCTTTGCTAACCAAGATTTTAGTTGAAAATTTTATTTTCAATTTACTATATAACAGTACAGGACCAGACATTTCACAGGTGTTATCTTATTTAATCCTCACATTAATCTCTAAGAAACATAATATTATTACCTGTCTTTTACATTTGATATACTTGAGACTCAAAGAATCTAAGAAGCTTGCCCTAAATCCTACAGTGAAACCTCTGTCATCTCATAGAAAGCCTGCATTTCTACCTTCTGTGTCACGGAGATCACCTGATTCTCACCATATGCCAACCTTTGTACTAAATGCTGGTGATCCTCGGATTCATTAAAACGAAAACAAAAACCAAAAAGCAAACAGGCATATGACCCGCCTTCCAGAATTACATATCCCTCCATATATTTAAGCAATATTTTAGAGAGAAAGTCATTTACTGATTTCTTCCTTAGAGATAATAGTTATAAATTTCTACCTTGGTGCTTAATTCCAAGTTAAACCGATCGATCCCTTTGCCTACCGACCACTCATCAAAATGGAGGCCCTGCTTCCCTAATCTACGAATCCATGTGACATTACATACCAATGCTACAGTAAATGCAGGGCCACTTTTTAAGAGTTATAAAAGCTGGGATTCTATAGCACCAATTTTAACTTGTAGCACAATTAATTTCTTTTTAAACCTGATCAGTGATGTTAATAACAGACAGCTAGGTACTCACTTTCCTGTGATAGCAGTAGCATAATCAGAAGCCTTTGAAATGCGCTGCTGATCTCGCTCAACATTCTTCTCGTGTTTGACATCTTCTTTGATCACCTTGATGGATTTTCTCACTTGAATGAAAGAAACCAAAGAGATGAAAAGGATAATGACTGTGAGAGCTGCAGAAACAACTGTCAGAGAAGCAAAAGAAAAAAAGAATGAAAATAATTTTTTTTAAAAACAACTACCATGGAACAAGAATTTAACTACATAATTGAGATCGTGGAACATGAGAACGCATCATAGACTTATCTTTTTTCTTATTTGTCATTTTTATACATACAAAAGAGCAGTAAAATGAAAATAATTAAGTCACATTTCATGGGGGGCTCACAATTTTAAAAATGGCATCATGGACATCGACGATAATGATGAGGGATACTGTCATGTCGAAGTTAGGTGAATTGAAGTCCCAAAAGAGGTGTAGTGACTTTCAATGTGAAATAAAAAGTAAAAACAGAACATAGATACAAGCCCAGGTCTTTGATTTCAAAGTCAATATCATAGACTGGCATTTGTGCCACTGTCACAAAGTGTTGTCCAAGTACAAGTTAAGATCTAGAATTTTCCACCTGATCCACTAACCCCTCTCCCAAATAATTAATTCACAAGTACCCATTCATTAGGGTTAAGCTGCTCATTTCAGGATCCATGTTTTTCTCAAATATTATATTTCACTCTGAAGCATCACTTGGTTTTTATAACGTAATCTTATATTTATGTTTTTTTCCTTTAAAAGTTGGTATCAGCTTATTTATAAAATGACATCACGACTGAATATACAGAAAACAGCGCAGAACATGGTCACTGTCACTGGCAGATTCAACGCTGTCTTTGCAACTCACATGTTTATTTACAACAGATATTTTTGAAAGGCATTACATGAGTTACTCACTACCTGTTCTGGACCTATTAAAACAGGCAAAAAACAAAAATGTGTTACCACGATAGTTTTATTCTTGAAGCCTAATGAATGTTAACAGGTATGGACCAGTGAGTTCTTATGTGGACGCATTAGTACAGAACTATTTCTGGAGAAAAGAGGGAGAGAGAGAGAACACAAATTGGGAACTTCACTGATACAGGTAGGAGTCAGGAAAATTGGGTTTCCCATCCTGATTTCAACATTTAATCAGTTTTGTGACCTTGTAAGTCATTTAGTTTTGTCTGGATTTTGTTTCTCTGATCTACAAATTAAAGGACATAAATAAATGATCTCCAACACCTTTGTAATGTTGAAATATTGACTTTTGACTTTAGCAGCCATGTGTTACAGCCACAATTGCCTTTTCTTGTAACTTCGTCATGTACAACAAAACTATAAACTGCTTAGTGACGCTGGGTGACCGCTTAAAGATGTGGCAAATCACCGAAAAGTATAAAACCATCCAAAAATCAAACAATAACTTCTTCCCTTACTTTTTTTGCTTAGAATCAATTAAAAGTAAACATAGGAAATAAAATTAAGCTTGCTTGGATTTGTTATGTGCTAAGAGAAGTCAAGAGATTCTTATTTTTCCCAAGCTAAATCCTATATTTGCTAGAAGAAGAAACATCAGAGCAACTGGATTCGATTCTGCTTTCATTTCACTGTGGGCCCCAAATTTCAGGTCAGCCACAGTATTTAAATTCAGGCTTCACCGATGATACCACAGAAATATTTTCAAAACTCCAACCAAGCATCCAAACACAGTGCCTATCTGTAATCAAGCAGTTAGATGCTAAGCTTACTTTGTCTTCCCTTTCTGTAGAGGTGGTCTCTGGCCATAGTGTCACCGTCTGCCGTCATGGACACTCAGATGCACGCTGTCTCAGGAATCTAGGTGCGCAGCTTTAGATCTCAAGCTCTCACCACCGCAAGGATCCCTGACAAGGGAGAACGCAGTGGGATTAATTGCCGTGAAAAGCAGAGGCCGACTTCTGACCTCTGTCTTCAGAGGCCGGACTGACAGCCCCCCTTCCGCCCTTCCCTTAAGTAAGCGGTAGTCAAACTCTCAAGAAGGCAGGCTCAAACATTATTATATCAAGACTTCCATTCGGGGCTGCAGTGTCTTTTTTTTTTTTTTTTTTGCCTTTTCTCGTTCTTTTCTTCTCTCCAGAGAACGTGATCAAGCGGCCGCTTTTCCTTGAACTACTCTCTGTAGTTCCCTGATCTTTAGTCCTGTTTCAGATCCGTACTTGCGGTTCCTTGTGCTCTGATTTGACTTTGCGGACTCCAGGGATAAGCTGCTTCAGTTACCACCGAACACAAAGGTAAAACTCGCCTTAGAATCTCTTTTAAAAGACAAAAGACACAGTTTCATTAAAGAAGTTCCACTGGACACGGTAGAGCACTTTACGACGATTATAACTAAAATGATGATTTAAAGATAACTGTAAATTTCATAAAGCTGTTTCACAGATGTTATCAAGCCTGATCTTCCCAAAGCCTCTAGGAGGTAGACAAGGTAATTTTTATCTTTATTTTACACATGCGAAAACCAAACCCAAGATATTAAGTAAATTCCCCAGGGCCTCACTGCCAGGAAGCAGGAGAATTGAGAAAGAAATCAGACAATATTGTTCTCAATCCAATTATTTATCCGTTTCACTCATCTGCTGCCTCCACAATCATGTGTTTCCAGACCATCTGCTAATTTTATCTATGGAGAAAGAAAGTATTTTTCAGCAATGTCATCTCCTCTATTCCACTTCAAAGGAACACTTATCAAAGGATCTACAAGATCTGACCTAAGAGTTAGTTGATCATTTGGTCACTAAATATGCCACCATTTATCAACAGATGGAGCAGGTAATGATGCACGGGGGCTCATGAGATCTACAAACATGGTTCCATTAGGTAAAGACACAGGAGGACATTACTTAGTTGGAAGACATATGGGTCTTTCTCTACTGCTAATCAGTTCACATGATTCAGCTACATTCCATGTTTTCTTGTTGTTATCATTTGTTTCCCACTAACCTGAGCTCCTGCTTTTTCAGAGTGCATGCTTCCCATCACTTTAGTTAGACCATCACTAGAAATTAGCAACCTCTCTTGATCCTTCTACATAATGAATTTTCATTTTAAATGCCTACTGCCGATCCATGAGTTATTTCTGCAATTTTTGGCAAAGATTCTGCAAAGAGAATCTGGCAACACAGATTCTAGGTTCATTCGTCGGAGACTTTTAACACAGTTACCGTGTTCCAGACATTGTCTTGTTGTCTTGGGTGTTAGGCAGTGAGCAGTAAACACAACAGACACATTCTCTGTGTTCACAGTCTTGTATTTTTGCATTTTAGTAATAGCATGAGAAGGTGCAAACCGGAAAAGAAAAAGAAAAAGAAAAAAGGAAAGAAAATAATAAAAAAGAAAACACATGAGAGTGTTGTGACATAGAATCTAAAGGAAGAGTCTTTTTTTTTTTTTTTATAGCTCTCAACACTTTTCATGCTGCTGTGTTTAGAACTGGCGAGAACATATGGACAAAAATATGCGGGAATCATGGGTGGTATTCTAGTGGAATAAATTTTGTATTAGGACAAGTTCTGAAAGTGAATGACCCACTATTGGTCATGCATACTCGGACAGAATATAGTATTTTTTCTTTGATAATTTTAAGTTTGGTGGGACTTCATTTCTTTAATGTATATATGCACAGTGCACTTTGAAAAGCTGGTGCCTAACTATCCTAATAAAATTCATCCAGTAAATGGAAAATAAGTAAATTGAAAAAAAAAAATTTAACTCAAAGGAACATGCTAGGTTTCTTTGGGGAACGACAAAATCGGAATTCATAATTATATTTTAAAAACTATTTATCTGGCTTTCTTGTGGGTTAGATTGATAGGGGGCGATGCTTAAGTCGAGGATGCACTAAGGATGCTGGCACAGAAACGCAAGCCATTAATAATTGTTGCCTGGGCGGTTTGCTGGCAAGAAAACGGAAGGGATGTAGGCAAACTGCAAGCTTATTTAGGAGGTAGATTCCCCGGGGCCTGGTAATTTATACGATAGGGAAACGTGGAGTGAGAGAATTCAGCATAACTCCCAAATTTATGGCATGGGCAACTGGGTATAGTGAAGTTATTCACAGAAAGAGGGAAGGCCGGGAGGGGAAGATGTCCTGGTAAGACAAGGTTTAGGTTAGTGGCATGCTGAATTTGTGATGCCTGAGGGGCGTTCCAGAAGTTATTAATTAAGGAGTTTGATATGGGGGCCTGGAGCTTCAGAAAGTGGCCTGAACTTGGAATGTAGACAGCCTTGGAAGATAACTGAGAGCCTGTTGAAACAAGTGACTGACAAGGAGAAATGTGAAGACAAGACATGAGAACTCTAATTAGTAACAAAATTTGTGGAGTGGTAAACCAAACGATGCTGAGAAGATGCAGTTATAAAAATGCAAGAGAGGTATGTCACAAAAGCTGGGGAAAGGGTGGTTTTATTTAGCTTTCTTGAATGAATGCTCTTGATTTTTTTTTTTAAATTGTGAGATATAACACACATAGAGAAATGCTCAGTAAACTCAAATAATCCACTTAATGAAGTATTTTGAAGTGAACTCATATAATGGAAATATAAGTCAAAATATATATATATACATATATATATATATTTCTAGCACCCTAGAAAATACTTTATTTTCCCCTTACTAATTTCAATCTCTTTCACACTCGTAAAATAATGATTCTCCCGTGTTTCTAATCATAGTACAGTTTAGTCTGCATTTTGAACTTAAATAACTGGAAATATTTGTGTATGACTTTTTTATTTAACATTAATGTTTATGAGATACGTCATGTTGGTGCATATGGCTAAAATTCATTACTGTATAATAATCCATTAATTACACTACCACTATTTATTCATCCATTATAATTTTGAGGAATATCTGCAGTGCTTCCAGTTTGAGGCTACTATGAAAATATGGCTACAAACGTTCTTATCTCTTGCTGCAGATGTTCAGGAATTACGAATCTATTCTTTTGAGAAGGTAACGAGCCACATAATCAAAGATCATTGAAAATGTAAAAAGTAATGTAGACTATCCATTGCATTTATTCAAAGAGGATCATTGATTACTTTGGTTAGAGCCTATTTGGTGGGATGCGTAGAGTTAATAGCAAATTTTAATGGGGTGAGAGTGAGATGTATTAGTGGAAAATAATTCAGGGAGTGAAGGTAACTCTTTCATGGAGTAGGCTGTAAGGAGAGGAGAAAATTAAGGACAAGTTTTGCTCTAACTACAAGGGAACACCAGGTAAGTGCCAATGTGACTTCCGAAAAAGATCGTGCCTGTCGATTATCTCTTCTTCTCTTTATTCTTCAGCTTCTTTTGTCACTATCTTCCTATCAATACTTAAACATACTTAATCTCTGTCATGTCGAAACCTGACTCCTCGCCCAGGTTTATGAATGGCTGATATGACATAAACTGACCTGATTCGTGGCATCCACAGTTACTTGCTCATCATCCCAGGTCAAGAGACTGATCACGTTTCAGTTCTTCAAATATGCTAAAGTTTCTATCTCACCTCCAAGCTTGTACACGTGCTGATTCTTCTTGGAGGACTCTTTTCTCTATACACTTCCTTTTCTTCTCCTGGATAATTTCTATTCATTCTTCAGGTTTCTGCCTAGACGTTATTTCCTTTTAAAAGTCTTCCCAAGTCAAACGTAGTTTCCATAAATGTGTGCGTGTGTGTGTGTGTGTGTGTGTGTGTGTGCGCGCGCGCGTGTGTGTGTGTTAAATTTTGTTCTCCATCTCCTTTTCGGCCTAGTCCGTGTTCTCAGAGATGGACTGCAGTCTGAGGGGCATCCTACTCATGCCTCTTTCCTTCATTCTCTCCCTACACAGGTGTCATAGCTATGTCATTAGCATATGATGGCTATGATCCTCAAATGAGGGGTTCATGGGTCACATTTGGAAAACATGAATCGTACTAAAATGAAGAGCTATGCATGGCATGAAAGTCTCCGATAGCTCTTTGTTTTCTTCTGCCTCTACCATTCTGCCATTTAGGACATACGTAACAGAGTTACCTAAGCGAATTCCTTCTGCTATCATGTGCATCATCTATAAGATAACAGGATGCAAAAGGGAACATTTCCTCACTTTCATCCTAACCCCTACTAGTAAGCAATTCTGGACTATCTCAGGTTTATTTTCCAGATATAGACTTGTAAATTTAGGGTGAATTCTAATACCATAAATACGTTTAACCTCAAATGTGAGTTTTAAAAATATTAGAGAAATATTGGAGGAATGTTACACTTGACAACTAAGACATGTTTCTTGTATTATACTTGCTGTAAAGATATATATCAATATATAAATAAATATGAATATATACATATAGGTATAGAGCTTCATACACACTCACATTCTACGTGCTACGTTGTGAAGGAATAAACTATTTTACATTGAGAACTTTATAATTAACTAAAGTTTATCCTGACAAGTAAAATGTTATCAAATTCAAATGGTTATGACCTTGGATAAATGATGAAACTCATATTGCTTTAGTTTTTCATCTGCAAAATGAGGTCTTATAGTCTCAGATAATCTCTTGCATCCTTCTCTGGTTTAAGTTTCTGTGGTTTTTATGACATCTTTTAAAAATGGATTATAAACTTTACGTCATTATACGATATCAAAGATGGTTTCGTTTTGTTTTGTTTTCTTGTCGATTCAAGGTCAACAGTAGGAAAACGCCATGCTGCTCCGATCTTTTTTGCAGCTTTCCTGTCTTATTATTTGATCCCTGACTATCAAATTGACATATCTACAAGTCCTGAGCTGAGCTTTTTCAGCTGTCATCATTCTCAAACCCATTGTGCTCAGCTGTTTCTTACTTGCTGTGGATTATGAAAAAAACCACAGCAAACAATAATATGTTAAATAATCTATGTCAATAAGATTCTGAGTGAAGATATAAAACAACACCATAATTCTACCGGTGGGCTTGACAACTGCTATTTTAGGTGTTTGGCATCTTTTCTCATGTTTGACTCTGTTACAGAGAAATATGGCTGCTAGAACTCCACTGAATAAGCAGCACAGCATTGGACACTGTACATAATATAAATCAGAGAATGTACATCATAATATAAGTCAGTACCTTGATACTTTATTCATGTTGTAACATCCAATAGAAAAAGATAGACAGAAATTAAATCAGCTTAGTTTCACAATTCGTACAGTGATGTACTAGACTCTTATCTTTCAGTCGTGTGCTTAACATATTTACATTTATTAATGGTATAATTTCTTTCTTTTAAGCAGCATTTCTGCCTGCAAAGTGCCTCCACTAGAACTATGTAATAGAGAAATATTTTACCTTTTTACAAAGTATAAAGTAGAGGCAAAATGAAGGAAGTGACTCGCCCAAGGTCACAGAAGAGATGGCGGATCCCAAGATTAAAACCCAAGAATTTATGATTCTCAGCTACTGCTTCCTGCATTGATCAACATTAACTTCCTATTGTCAGTCCAAGTTTATGAACTTTAGAGTACAAGAATTTCCACTACTTAACCTCATTTATATAGATTCCAAATAGCACGTAAATGATGTACTGTCAGAAAGCCTAGTTTGCATGATTTGGGAATATTAAACAGATTTATTTTCATAGTGGTTGGTAAAAGATGTTAATCATACTGGACACAGCTAGTTAACACGACAAGCAGTGAAAACTAACTTTTATGTAGTATTTCAGCCCTCATTCCTATCAATCACTAATTGATACTTAAACTTATTAATTCTACTGTGCACTCATTATGCACAGTAATTAAATGAATTTTCAAATCTAAATGGGAATCCATTTTCTTGGAGACAAGTCATGTATTCTTCTAAATCCATTTGTAAGCCAAAAGCTGGCATTAACACATTCAGAATGCTGGTTATTGCTTCAACTGCCAATATAATAAAATAAAAGGTATACAGCTACTCTCAACATCCACTTATGTTATAGAAAATTAAACCATCGGAAAATCATTGCCACCTTCTGGCACTAGTGGTTATCCACCTTGATTTGAGAATGGCAGAGAATATACAAGTGAGATAGATGTGGAGGCTTCTTATTAAGGAAAGGCACACACATAGTAGCATGCTCAAAATTCTTTGTCCCTTTAAGCCACAGACAGTACATCTCGAGCACATTAAATGAGTGTTTTCCCATTAACATACTGTTATAGAGTTTGTTTTAAACTCATTTTTAAACTCTTATGGGAGATTCATAATCAGTGAACAGTTATAACCTTTCTTTTTCCTTGGGTTTTTACATATATCACTAGGTACACAGAGTGCTGACTATGAGAGAATCAATAAATGCAACACTTAGATGATGAATGTTTACAATTTACTCTTTCATTGCTACTGTGTGCTAACAAAAACAACACCTAAAAGAGAAAAGTGGCGTTACAAGCATAGAACAGATACCTGCCCCAACTCAGTAGTTTCCTTGTAGTTAAATCAAAACGCTTCTATGACTCGTACATACCTCATTGCACATGAATTGCAGATTGTCTGTAACTCATCCATCCCATTTAAAAAGGCAATGCATAGAGTTAAAGGAAAACTTGGAATAAACTTCACTACACAGTTGGGCAAATCATTTATGCATTCAAAAAAAAATCAAACAGTAAATAATCCAACGAATGAATGAAGTTGGGTTATCTGTAACTCTGTCTTACAAAAAAAAAAAGAAACACTTTTCTATGGATGAAATATCTCAGAAGTTAAATTACCCAGTGTCACAGTACCTTATGTGAAACAGTTGCAGAGAGTTTCACATTTTTTTGAAAGGTAGGACAATATCACATGCATCTGCAGTGTGGCAAAGAGTTTTCATTACCTATGAGTGCTTTTTTTAAACCTCCAAAGTCAATTTTTCTTTTGCATTGGGAAAACCATCATACAATTGAAGTAATGACAGCAATCCCGTTTCTCTCCTGCTGAAAATATAGTTTCCTATATTAACAAGACAGTCTGAAATCATTTCCCTTGTTAATACTTAAAAAAAGAGAGAACATTTTCTTTTTGAACAAGCCTAAAGAATGTCCCAGTAGATACAATTTTTCTATTTGGAAAACAATACTCTGCATAATGATTCCTTTCTCTATGCATTATTTGGGCAAAAAAAAAAAAAAGTCCGATGTGTACTTGACAAAGTAAAGCCTGATTTATTTCTTTGGAGGTTGGGCTGACTATTTGCTAAGTGGGACATGACTGGTAGTGCCTTACAGAGTGGCCAAGCAGAGACTAAGTGCTCATAAATCTTTACTTCTCGAGATCACAAAATGGTGTGAGAATTTTACGTAAAGACCATAGCCCCCAGGGCCAAATCACTTATTTTGATATAATGTCATTATACCCTTCCCCACATTTAAGTTACAATTTATTTTTAAATGTTATTTAAAATAGATTTCTACCTACTATCAAGGGAACACTAAGTAAAATGTTTAGAGAACCAGACCTTTAGAAAAGAGCATAGAATGAATATATGCAATAGTGTACCATGCAATCCAGAGTTAAGTCAGATCAATTCGCATAAGGAAATAATCCATAATTTATTTTTATGACTTACCCTTGGCCATGATTTTGTGAAGATTCTCTATAACATTTAAATCATGTCTGCAATAAAGAAATAAATGATACCAAATCATTCATTGAATAGTAGGACATATATTAGAGAAGATATAAATATGCTACTAGTCTCAATACATGTATTATATTTTCAGAAAAATACATTAAGCTCTTAAATATTTTTGAAAATTCCGTAAGCCATCTTTAATGTTAGTTGTTTATACATGACTTATTAAACTATAGGTACTATATATGTGTGTATTTATACACAGAATTATTGTTATCAAAATAATCTTCATAAATCTCTTGTACTTTTATTACCATTTCTCTTTCACTCTTAGGTTTTCAACAAAGAGTACAAATGTTCTTTCTCTCCATCTATCTAGGTTTAAATCTGTGAACCTGAAAGTCTCGTCTTCACTTACATCTGGCTTGATTATTTTTTCTAATTCTTTTACTGAATAAACATAATCAGTTCAATTAAAATTTTTGCTTGTGCATTGAACAATATCTGAAAATTATCCTGACTGTTCACTGTGTAGGTTGACTACCGAGTATTTTGAAAGCAGGTATACATCTGTGTCTAGATGCCAGTGGAGCACCGATGCTCAGCTCTTCACGTGGGTAGGAGGTGGCAATATTCCACAGTTGCCAAAGTCTCTTCAGATAACCCTGTGACTGTCTGGCGCCCCCAATCATGCCTTTGCTAGTCACTGGATGTCAGCAATTCCAGAAAGGGTATGACATCGGGTGAGAGGGTTCTCTACATGAGACACAATCTCTGTAGCAGCTGAAGGCTGAAAGTTGATAGCACTCCCAATAACTAGAAAAACATCTCCTTCCTTGAAGGCAGGTCTCCATGGTGGCTCACCCTGTCCATCCCTTGAGAACTGAAGCTGCTCTTCTCTTCTCACTGATCCTGGCCTTGTAAGATTCCCTTAAATCTAGGAAAGACTACCATTTCATACATTTCATGTGATTTTGTGGAATCTGACTGGGATCACGGTATATGATCAGGATCCAACACAAAGCATCCCACCTGACTTGATATCATGATTGAATACTTTTTTTAAATTGGCAAGTCTACTTTTCAAAATGGCTGTTAGGATACAAGTCTGTTTGAATTCATAAGGAACCATAGGAACCTGTGAGAACTGCCTTAATGTTGACATGGAAAGATTTTAAAAACAACACCCTTTGTAACATGAAAATCAGAGCTTGTAAGCACATAGTTTTTCCTTGATTACAAAACTTGAAACAAATATACTAAAAATGCCTAGGTTATGCTATGCTATGCTATGTACGTAGCAATTATCATGACAGTGTTTGATTATATTCATTCATATTAATGCTACAGTCTTCATTTATAGGTTTGTAAACACTTCAGACTCTATTACCTTGTAGCATTATTTCATTCTGTTGACAGATACATTATCTTTTGTTTTGTGGCTTAAGCAGCACACAGCAAGTAAAGCAGTAGCAAAATGTACATAGTCAAAATACTTGGAATGCTGACTGTGAAATTATAGCTCGGTTTTCTTGCTTCTTTGTGTGTTATTTGTATTATTTTGTGAAGATAGGTCAATGTGAGGCTCTAAATAAACTAATAATCACTTTACTCAGAATGTCAGTAACTATTCAGGATAATAACAA
>NW_011888900.1:3749198-3757274 GCF_000151845.1 Pteropus vampyrus
AATAGCCAAGATATGGCAACAACCCAGATGTCCCCAGACAGAAGAAAAGATAAAGAAAATGCAGTATATATATACAATAGAATATTATTCAGCCTTAAAAATAAGGAAGTCCCCCCATTTTTAACAACATGGATGAACACAGAGGGCATTGTGCTAAGTAAATAAATCAGTCACAGAAAGGTAAGTACTGCATGATTCCACCTGAATGAGGAGTCTAAATTAGTCACGCTCTAAGAAGTGGACAGTGTAATGGCGATTTCCAGGGGTCAGGGCACATGGGAAACAGGGAGTTGATGCTCAGCAGTGTGAAGTTCCAGCCATTCAAGATAGCATGTTCCAGAGACCTGCTATGCCTGCACACAGCGGTACGGTATTACTCCCTGCAAAATCCGTATAGTTGATTCACGTTAAGTGTTTACCACAATAAAACACAACACACACACACACACGCGCACATACGAATACAAATCAAAATATGGTCTTCACATATACCTCGCTGAAGTTACACAGCAGTCTCTCAAAACACTGAGGCTGTTAGTCAGCTCTCTTTGTAATGTCTTTCTCTTGGAAAGGGATGTTTTTATTCCTTTATATTTGATTATTATTAAAGCGATGGTCTTAGGACATTATGACTAGAAACTTTATTAGCTAATTTGTACAAAAGACATTTTTTTTAAAAGTTTGTGAAAGAAAAGTATGTGACCTGTGTTTTTATAATGAATTCTACATGCCTGAACTTAACAATAATTTAAGAAATATTTCCCTTGAAAACAAAGGATCCTTTCTTTGCCTCCAACTGAATTATAAATTATTAGTTGCTGTCTTTCATAAATAGTTTAGCTTATAGCCTAATTTATCTCAATTAGTGTATCGGTTACTTTAATAGATGAATGCATTAATTTTAATTGGGTAATGACTAAATTGGATCAGTACCAGCCTACAAAATTGTTTTACTTACTTGTTAAAAAAGAAGCTAAGAACTAATACTAAACCTAAATGACACCAGTACAACCTAATCTATTTAAAAATAGAAGTCCACATCAGATCACATATTTTTACTTAAGATGTTGCAAGTCAATGCCAAAAATTAACAATTCCATAAAATAATTTTCAGAAAGAATTAAAAGGGATCCTTCAAAAGACACACAGTCGGCTTCTCTCAATCAACAAGCAAACAAACAAATAACTGTACCCTGCTATATTTTCACATGGGAAATCCTATAAAATATCTACACAGGGACCGGTTTGGCCTTCCGCTCACTCCCATACACACATCAGATGGAAAATGGAAATGTTCTGTGGCTCGTAAATTCTGTTTGTTGGACACAAACAGTTAGCTGAGTGTCCAGAACATTCCCCGGTTTAGAAGCATTTGTTCAAGAGCCAAGGCTCGGTCTGCTTTTACTTAACTCTGGCATTAAATACACAACCTGCTGTTTCTGCTTTCATTTTATCCTGTCCATTCCCATCAACAGTTTGGTTAGCTCTAAACGCAAAGCTTCACATATTAAAGACTTGTCATAACTACATATATTGCTTACAAGTTACCACTCAAAATCAGACACTTCAGATGGTGTAAGTAAACGCCATAATGTTCATATTATGACGTTTTCATTTAGAAGTCTCAATATTTGTGATTCATTAATACCTGGTGTGCATAGTGAGAGCATATTGTGTATGTTTGCATTTCTTTTTGTTAGTGATAGTATATTTAGTTCCATTGAACTCAAAGTGCCATTTTTATCATATTACATGTGTACACCATCACCATAACTTGTAACGATTATAATATTGGAGAATAAATACTCTGTAATTATGGAGAATCGGCCCCAATTAGCCGACTACTGGATTAGTCAATTAAGGATATGCCTCAATTTGCTTGTACGAAACGTGTGGTTTTAATAATGACATTGTATTTCCTCTATATCTGTTGTATTAAATGAATAATGCCCAGGAAAGCAGTTGTCACTGTGATACAACATACTCAACACTCAACAGTATTAGTTGGGTAGTTGGCGAATTATTGACTAAGATGACCTGTGACTCCCACAGCATGGTGTTGAGCAAACACGCACACTAACTGAGCTCCAGTCCAAAAGACCTCCCCTAATAACTTTCACCTTTGAAAATGTATTCTCGACGTCAATGCCTCTTTTGGATTTCATGCTCATTCGAATAAAGTATAAAATATAACAATAATAAATGTTATATTTTTTCTGCCAATATGAACCATGCCAGTCCTAAAGGAAACACATTCAAAATGACACATGGTGACAGATTACAATAGAGTCTGAAGAAGCACAAAGTTATGCAAAGTCCAAACTTTGGCAGGTCTTTTGGTTTTACTGCCAGTTCTTTGCCAAAATCCTATTTGATAGATGAGAACAATTTGTCTTTTTGGACATTCATGAATGAGATACTGCAGACATTGAATTACACATACTGAGGCAAAATTCACTTTTCATATTTGAATTTAGTAGATGAATATGCATGTAGAATTAAATGTCCCAGATGTCTTGCCAACTTAAACTATAATAAATCTAAATATTCAGACTAGTTCAACTAAATCACAGTATCTTGTGCACAGAAGCATCCCATGTATGTTTGTCATTGATACTGATGAAACTAATGGCTTCTTTAAAAATACACATTTGCAATACCTTGCTCATTATTAAACACTCTTATTCTGAGGGGATAAAGTATATATTTCTCACCCTAAGTAGGTTCATCTGATGTGCAAATTTCGAGGTGTCTCTGGGATATTTGGCATTGGCAAATACAGGTTGCAATCTCAGGGAAGATTATGAGTGACATAACTATCTCAGATTTTAATAAATGATAACAAAGGCAAGAGTACTTCTAAGATACTGTTTATAAAGCAAGACCATGAAAAATTAGGAAGATCACCATATCTGCAAGAATAAACAAACATTTAAGTGAATGTTCATAGGACAAAGTGTAAATGCTTGACAGAAGTATGGACAAAAATCTGTGACCCATCCTTCTATGAAAAAATGTCACTATCATTTTAAGTTGAGAAGGAATATCGCGAAGTCTACTTAACTTCATTGTGGCTTACATATGAAAAATACCTATAAAATTAAACATGCAACATTAGTTTGTAAAAAAAAAAAAAAACGAACAAAACACCTTGGGTATCTGACTTTAGGTTAGAATTTTATTCTGTCTACCATGAAGACTACTCAAGGGATTTTAATTAGCATAATGACAAGACTAGATTTGTGTTTCAGAAATATACCTCTAGTCACAATATTGTGAAACAATTAAAAAGAGCAGAACACAAAGATTTGTAATTCTTGAGGTAAAAATTATAAGATATTGCACTAACCTAATAATAATGAAATGACTCAAGGAAATGATTTGAGTGACATTTGAAAAGTAAAAAATGGCAGCAATTTTTGAACTATTAAATGTGGAGATAAAGGAATATATGAAAAGTATGGAGAGATATATTCATCATTATAGGTTTTTTACAGCATTTACACTTTGTCCTATGAACATTCACTTAAATGTTTTTTTTGCTAAATGGGTACAGAACTATTTTTGATATTTCAAAGTTAGTACCACTACAAGAGAGAAAGCATATAGTATAAATGTAGATTTAATGGAAAAAGGAAAAGTTCAGTTTCTTACATGTGATTATTGATGTACCAATGCAACATTGGTGGTTTTCCATGCATATCACAAATAAAGGCTTAAAAACTGGAAACTGTGAAAAATACTTTGGACTCAAAAAACGTGGACTTGAAGACACAAGTATTTATAAAATGTTGTCCATGGAACACAGCCATGCAGAAATAAGGACAGAAGAATTTGTAAAGGGAGGGCGAGGGTTCAAGTTCTTACAGAAAGATGTTATACAAGATTATCTGAGTGTATCAGTTTCTAGATGAAGTTATCAAATGAAATACAGTAAAAAAAAATGAAAGATGAATTAGAGAAGCTATCTTTAAGAAAGTTAGGCTGCATAGTTTCCTATGGCTTTTCGTTTTCTTCTTAGATCTGAGTCTGATAATGAGGCTTAGAATATTTGGAGGGTTTAAAAATGATTAACTCAGATAAAAGACAGCCTTTCCCCCAAAATATGACTAACAGCAACAACAACAAAAAAAACAGCTTAAATGCTATTCTATAGCCTTTCCTTTTATAAACGCTTTTATATAGAGATAATCCCAGGATTTCAAGGTGAGTGAATTTAAACAACTTGTGAGCATATTGTGATTTCCTAACTAGTGAAAAATATGTGTACTTCAAATAATACTTTAACATAAGATTTGCAATGATTTAAAGCAATTAATTTACTGAGAGGATGCATGAATATAAAAAAAGTTGGCACATAAGCATTTTTTAAGGCTTCAGTTTAGTGAAGCAAGTGACATAATGAGGCACAAACATGGCATTTAAAAGAGCTTTAAGCTTCCTGATGTGTGATTCTTCTAATAATCTAGGAAAACAAAATTTTTCTGTTAATAATTTTGTGCCACAAATATGCACAGTAGATACACAAAATATGTAAAATATGTATAGTTATACACATGTACATATATGAATACAAATATAAATACACACATACGCATTTGGCGGACTATATTTATGAAACAATTATGTAGAACGCATAAAAAGTACAAAAATCCAAATAAATATCTGGGGCTAATACTTCATATTTTTAAAGATAAAAGCCAAATTTTGACAATGTTTTTAGAAATAACGATGTAATAGACATAATTGTCCTGCAAAATATTGACTTTTATTCTCATTTATTCTCATTTTGCTGCAATGGCTCAAAAATCTCAAGGGAGCTCCTCTGTTGGCAATACTTTCAGAGACTTTTACTGGTGAATTAAGAAAATCAATCTCAATTACTTTAAATTCATACCTAATTTTAAACTCCAAATGGGTTTTTTAAACGTGATTGCTCACCTTATTTACGAGATTTAGAACCAAAAGTCTATTAAAAGCAATTAAATTCACCCCCCAAATATGAAATGTTCCTTCAACTATGGATATTCAAAGCATGCTCTAAAATATCTGATGATAGTTACAGTTTTAGTGTTTTTAAGATTTATTGAATTTCATTAAAAATGGGGAAAGGAATTGAATAGACCTTTCTCTAAAGGAGACACACAAATGGCCAACAGGTATATGAAAAGGTGTTCAACACCAGTAATCATCAGGGAAGTGCAAACCAACAGCAGGGAGATACCACCTGTTGGGATGAACATTTTAAAATAAAACAAAACAACAACAAAAACAGAAGACAACAAGTGTTGAGAGGATGTGGAAGTCAGAATCCTAAACCTGTCAGAGAGAATGTGGACTGTGTAGCCATTAGGAAAATCAGTCCAGGGATATTTCAAAAAATTAAAAATAGAATTACCATATGATCCAGCAATCTGACTTCTGGGTACATACCCAAAAGAATTAAAATCAAGATCTTGAGGAGATATCTACACTCCATACTCACTGTAGCATCACTCACAATAGCCAAGATCAAAAGGTCACTGATTGATGAATTAATAAAGAAATGTCGAATTGTGTGTGGCATATATACATACAATGAAATATTACTCGGCCTTAAACAACGAGGATATGCCGCCATATATGACAACATGGGTGAACCTGGAGGATATTATATCAAGCAAAATAAGCCTGTCACAGAAAGAAAATACTGCACGATTCCACTTACATGAAGTATCTGTAAAAGTCAAACTCCCAGGAACAGAATGGAGAATAGTGGTCGCCTGGGACGAGGGGCAGGGGACATGGGGAGTTAATGGGTTAGTGCGCCAGTCATGCAAGGCAAGCAAGCTCCAGAGCCCCAGTGCGTCACACAGCGCCTGTAGTTAGCATTACATCGTTATTACACACTTAAAATGTTGTTATGAGTGTAAATCTCATGTTCACTGTTACTACATTTTTTTTTTAAATGTCGAAATAACAAATAACAAACGCATAGCAGAAGGGTAGAGAAAACCAAACAAAAAAATATTTTCCGTAAGTCATGTTTCAAGTCATTGATTTGAACTATAGGTTTTTATGCCAACATTTCCCAAATATCATCTATAAATGTACATAGAAATAGAAAAAAAATAGATAAGAACATTAGGAAACAGAGAAAAAGTGTCATGAATGTCAGAATATATCTGCAAGATGTGATGTGCATAAGGCTGGACAGAAGATAATGCCAATTGCCCCACAAAAGTCGATGAGGCTAACCCCTCCGGGGAAACAAATGGATGGGGAACACAACAGGGCACTAGATAACTCCAATTTCGTCAGTAGGTTATAGGAATGAGAGCTGGGCATCAAAGTTTTGGCAGAGATAGATCAAATGACTCAGACTTGCATCTATGTCCCATACGCGCCCATAGTGGGTGGGTATGGCATTCACTGTCAGCTTTAGTTCAACATATCCAAATAATTTGAGAAATCAGATTTTTTATTAAGATCAAATTAATATAACTGGTTCAAAAATACCTCAAAAATATATAAACAGAATGAAAGGAAGGCAGTGAGATAAACAGTATAAAGGTTATGTATTTTCCAAGGCTCTGAACAGACACCCCCATTACTAACTATGATGGAGTAACTGGGACTGAATTTATCCTCCCACTTTAAACAAATCAAAAACTGGACGAAGTATTTAAAACAAGGTGTGTCAGACGCTGGACAGCAGGCAAAGTTTAGACGATATGGTCAGCCACGTACATGATGCAGCGATGTTAATTTAGGCACGTGAGATCAATAGATTCAAAATCTTGCCTATATCTCAACTTTCAAAAGGGGAGATATTTTTTAATGCTATGCTAAGTATAACTTTGTGAATGCCCATTAATCAACCACTATGCACAGGCACATTGATTTCATTCTCACGCTAACCTGTGAGATGAATATTTATGCTTTTTAATAGATGAGTAACCTGATAATTCTGGAAAATATATCTGTCTATACCAGTGGGATTACATATTAATGAATTAAACTCTGAATTTCTGATTTAATATGATCAAATAGAGTCATCGATTCAAGTTTTTCCCCTAACCTTTACTTAAACTTGTAGAACTTTGTAAATGTTGCCAGTGTCAACTAATCTTCGGAATGCCTCTAAATATATCTCATAACAAATTTTAAGAAATCTATCCTTAATGAAAAAGAATTTAAAGTTTTTCCTGTAAGCCCTGTGTTTTATATAGTATGTGTGTGTGTGTGTGTGTGTGTGTTTTGTATGAAAAAGGAGAACAAATCTGTTTGCTCCCTCTGAGCTTCTTTGAGTTATAGCCCCTAATGTGAGCTAATCCATCTCCTTCTAATCTTTTAATTTTAATATTTCTCAAAAAGGGTAATAAGTAGCCTATATAATATTGGCTATAATATCTTAATATAAATACAATTTTTTAAAGTTCCCGATATTATATTGAAAGGGGAATTCACCTTAAAATCTATGCAATGCACTGTTATAATATAGGATATTCTCCTTGATTTTCATAACTTCTACTGCTAATATGGAGAGCTTCCATTGATATTGACTGAAGTGAGATCCAAAACCTTTTGGAGTCAAAGCTTTTAATTTTGTTCGATAGAAAATATACTGGGAAGACTGTTCTGGGTGTTGTTCCCAGGTGCCATATGCAGGAACTGATTTTTTTTCCTGGGAGTTGTACTATATAATTAAATATTTTCAATAGGGAAAACCCTGGTGGGGAAGGAGTGGATACGTTAAATAATGTGGTCTCTTAAATAAAGTATGTACCTGAAGTTCTGAAGATAATTTTAATATCAAACTACAGCTGAATTGCTTTGTGAAGTGCTTAGTACTGAATTTAGCAACTAAAGAGCTGGGGGAAAAAAATCCCAAGTTAAATATCTCAAATCTGCAGTGCAGACTTAGGAATTATCTCACTGATTATGAAGGCACAGTAGTAACTGGCTGAAATGATATTCCTTTGTTCTGAAGTATAATAAAAAACAAATAGTTTTTCCTTTATTTTAATCGATTTGGGTAAACAACTAGCAATATTATTGTTCCAAAAGCATAGTTCTGAGAGGAACACCAGATTG
>NW_011888900.1:3757324-3780336 GCF_000151845.1 Pteropus vampyrus
GATGTTAATTTAGGCACGTGAGATCAATAGATTCAAAATCTTGCCTATATCTCAACTTTCAAAAGGGGAGATATTTTTTAATGCTATGCTAAGTATAACTTTGTGAATGCCCATTAATCAACCACTATGCACAGGCACATTGATTTCATTCTCACGCTAACCTGTGAGATGAATATTTATGCTTTTTAATAGATGAGTAACCTGATAATTCTGGAAAATATATCTGTCTATACCAGTGGGATTACATATTAATGAATTAAACTCTGAATTTCTGATTTAATATGATCAAATAGAGTCATCGATTCAAGTTTTTCCCCTAACCTTTACTTAAACTTGTAGAACTTTGTAAATGTTGCCAGTGTCAACTAATCTTCGGAATGCCTCTAAATATATCTCATAACAAATTTTAAGAAATCTATCCTTAATGAAAAAGAATTTAAAGTTTTTCCTGTAAGCCCTGTGTTTTATATAGTATGTGTGTGTGTGTGTGTGTGTGTGTTTTGTATGAAAAAGGAGAACAAATCTGTTTGCTCCCTCTGAGCTTCTTTGAGTTATAGCCCCTAATGTGAGCTAATCCATCTCCTTCTAATCTTTTAATTTTAATATTTCTCAAAAAGGGTAATAAGTAGCCTATATAATATTGGCTATAATATCTTAATATAAATACAATTTTTTAAAGTTCCCGATATTATATTGAAAGGGGAATTCACCTTAAAATCTATGCAATGCACTGTTATAATATAGGATATTCTCCTTGATTTTCATAACTTCTACTGCTAATATGGAGAGCTTCCATTGATATTGACTGAAGTGAGATCCAAAACCTTTTGGAGTCAAAGCTTTTAATTTTGTTCGATAGAAAATATACTGGGAAGACTGTTCTGGGTGTTGTTCCCAGGTGCCATATGCAGGAACTGATTTTTTTTCCTGGGAGTTGTACTATATAATTAAATATTTTCAATAGGGAAAACCCTGGTGGAGAAGGAGTGGATATGTTAAATAATGTGGTCTCTTAAATAAAGTATGTACCTGAAGTTCTGAAGATAATTTTAATATCAAACTACAGCTGAATTGCTTTGTGAAGTGCTTAGTACTGAATTTAGCAACTAAAGAGCTGGGGGAAAAAAATCCCAAGTTAAATATCTCAAATCTGCAGTGCAGACTTAGGAATTATCTCACTGATTATGAAGGCACAGTAGTAACTGGCTGAAATGATATTCCTTTGTTCTGAAGTATAATAAAAAACAAATAGTTTTTCCTTTATTTTAATCGATTTGGGTAAACAACTAGCAATATTATTGTTCCAAAAGCATAGTTCTGAGAGGAACACCAGATTGCCTCTAAATTATACTCTCCCCTTATGGTTAATTTGTCACTACTCCACTAATTTGGTATTTCTGTGCCATATTGAAAAAATCAGGGAGTAGAACAGGATTGCTGCAAGAATCATCCTAGAAAACATAAAAGATATCTTGAGCATTGCAGTGGTCTTTACTGCTTGTTTTAGAGTTGGCAGGCATTCAAGGTCTTTGTGGAAGCTATAATTACTCTTACTTTATTCATAGAGAAAGTATGCACATAGTTGTCTAGATTTATGCATGTTTAAGGAACTTCTCTGTAACCCATCTGGTAGCTGAGAATTGTATAGTAGATATATCCCATTAATACTTAGGGGCTAGTTCAAATTTTGCTTAAAGAAGTAACACAATTTTGAGATGCAACATAAGATGCGATAAAAATCTCGGGCTCTACTGTGGCAAAAAAAAAGAAAAAGGAAAAGAATCTCTTATTTGCAATATGCTCTTATGTCATTTAACCATTCTGAGTCATATTTTCCTTATCTTCCTAATGGGCACTGCTGACCCGGAAAATAGATAATCAATAATGTTAATGATTTGTGACATTTTCAAAATATCGTTAAAGCAAAGTATTTTATATTTGTATGTGTGCTGTTTTACCAACCAGTCAATAGAGACTATTTTATATAACCATCCAACAATTCGGTAATACTGAAGAAGCATTTGAAAAATGTGCTTTAATATTTGGAATGAAGAACATAAAAGTAACATTAACAGTATTAAAAAATAATTTATTTCAAATACATTAGGCTATTTTTCTTTGTGAAAATCTGTAGAGAGGGTTATAAAGTGAACATCGACTGTTTTCTTTCAATAAGGCATTTGGAGAAGGCAAGGCAAGAGGGAAAGATGTCTCATCTTGCAACCAGACAACCAATGTTTTCAATTCTGGTTCTACTAAATATAAATGTTTGTGTCCTTTGGAAAATTGCTTTATCTTTTAAACCTAAGTTCGAGTTATTTTGACCATCTGAGAAATGAAGGTATTGGAACCTCAGCAGTCCTGTAAGGATTCACACGAAGTTTAAGAGAACAGTCAAGATACTAACTTGGTTCTTAACAGATACTCAACAAATGCTATTTTCCATTCTTCAATCTAGGGGAAATGAGACGAATTGGTATATTCTCCTATCTATAAATAATTTTCATGTTTGAGGCATTATGTCCTTATTTTGATTAATATTTATGAAAGGATTCTTGAAGAGTAAAATAAATCACATACCCATAACCTTTATCAGACCAGTGAAGCTCAAAATTCTTGTTTAATGAAAAAATACATAGACCTTATTAGACAACGGTTTTCCATTCTATTTTTAAAACACATTTAAAATACTAGATTATTATACAAAGCATTTCTAAAGATTAAAAAGTTCAAAAGAATATTACATAAGTAAACAATTAATTCAACATAACCACAACTAAAATCTCACCTTGCCTATGAACATATTCATGGTTATTATCAATTACTCCTTTCTGCAGTATTTGAGTAGATCTGTTTATTCCCTTAATTATACTCTCATAGACTGACAACACACAACTCTCCCGTGTTCTGGTGATAACTGCTTTCTGAGAGGAATCTTCACACTGTCATGTATTCACAGGAGGCAGGGCATCATTATAAGTTACAATCATCCCATGTTCACTTAAAGTTACTGCCTGAATACTATCGTGTTATACTTTTATCATATATAACATTTATAACACTAACTACATGGTAACACATTTTAATTTTTGTTCAATAAGTATATAAGGAGTAACTGTTATGTGTTTTTTGTTCATAGTGAAAAAACGATGGACGGGCTCATTTCCATTATGGAGGAGACAGACAATACACAAATACACACATAAAATATCAAAGCAAGTTATAGTAAGTTCTATGAAAAAGAATGAACTGTTTTGAGAGAAGAACAAGAGAAGGTCGTTTAGATGAGTTGGATCGAGGAAAACACCGCGGAGGAAGTGACATGGTGCTCTGACCAGCCCTGAGCTACCAGAAGACCAGAAGGGCTAGAGCAGTGACCCGTGAGCAAGACATGCAGGGACGGATGGTGAGACAGGAGTGCACGTAAGATTAGACCAAGGGAGTAGTGTTATGGAATTAAACTTCCGTTCTGAGGGTGATGGAAAAATTAAAGGTTTTAAGCAGGTGAGTGATATTTATCAATTTAAATTTTATTCGTAACAAATGTATCCCTCACGTAATAGGATACATACAGTTCATCCAATTTGAAATGAAAAGGCTGATTTTCTTTGTAAAACCAGACCTCTTCCTAGGAAAGATTAATATGGTGACTAGGTGATCATGGGGCTGGGCGTTTTAATATGAGCTGGATTCCACTGCAGTTCATTCTTCTCCATCATATTCGAAATTTTGAAATAATCTGATTATTCGCTTTCGGTCTTCCTAACATCAACCAAACTAAATATGTCATTAATCTCCTAGAACTCCAAATTTCACTACCTGAAGCATTATTTTGTTTTTAACCTCACAGTATCTAACATCATATCATTTACTTGCAAATATTCACTCTTCAAAATGCCCTCTTCCAAAGCAAAATAACAAAAACAAAAACAAACAAACTAAAAATCCTCCCACCTCCAAAATAAAATGAGTAATGTTTGACTGGAAAATATACAGAAAAAAAAAACCTTTTAAAAACTAGAACTAAAATTATAGGTACTAAATATACTCAAAATGAAGAACAACTAAATATGCTTTGTCAGCAGCAGCTGATTATATCAGAAAAATACAAATGGGGCAAATATTTCTTACACTATAAATGATATCTATTCTGCTTAATTTAGAATTGCATTAGCTAACTGAATTCACAATTAGAGTAGTACAAAAAATTTCTATATCGCTCTATCAGTACCAAAATAAATAAATGCATAGATTGCAATGTATGATGGGGAAATACAACATGATCACCTTTGGGGGCATAATCTAGAAGTAGGGGTAAAATTTTAAACAATGCGAACATTTTTAGAATCTGGTATATCTGCATTCAGCTCAATTGCCTTCTTAAAAATAAGAGATCAGCCCTTACTGTTACAATTTCCTTACACAAGGACAAGTTACTCTCTGAACCCAAAATTAATTTGCACCTCAAGAAATGTAGGTGAAGAGTTACCCATCTGCCAGGTAAGAAATTGCTTTAAAATACAATAAAAGTGTTAGCTTTCCTTAAAATTGAATTTACACCTTGCTTCAGTGGGGTGGAGAATAGGTAATAAGTTCACTCTATTATGTGATTTATGGTGTCTGGGCAATTTTTCTATACTTTCCCAAAGGATTTCCTCTCCTATTTTTATGGAAATAAGACAGACACCTGTAGGGGGAGTCAAAGGCAGTACAGAAACAGCTAGAGAGGCCAAAAGAGAATTCAATCACTTTATCTGCTCTATATTGGATGTTTCTCAACCGATTGCCAATAAGTGATACCCCCTTACAGATGCTAACGTGATTTCCTGCTGTTGTTATCTGCTGCTGAGTTTTAACTGATATATTGAATACAAAACAGTCTACTGCCATGTTTCCATTATTATTGCATGTCCCTGAGGTTTTCAAATGGGGCTTGATTATGTGCTGGATTACAGTAAAAAATGTTCGTCTAACTCATCCGTCATATACAGATCGCTAGCTGTGCTGCACGGAATACACTGGACTGTTCTAAGAAGAGTGAAAATTAATCATGGAAGAACCAGGTTCATTAGGGTGCTGAGAACAGTAAGTGTTGGAATCACTGGAGAAGCCATGGGGGTATGAGAATACTCAGGCACATGAACTTGCTTAGCCTGCAAACCAAGCAGAATCACTTGCTCCTGGGTGCTAGCAGTATCTGTATCCATTTTATTCCCTTGTCTGGAAATTTCTTAGATTATTGTCGTCTTTAAGGTATCTGAGGGTGTAATCACTCATTTATTCAAGATACATTGGCACCTACTATTTGTTCTTGGACACTGATCAAGGTGCCAGGGAAATAGTGAGGACAATTCTTTGAAATTTTAATTCAGAATTTAGAGCAACGGAAGCATTAAAAATGGTGATCTAAACAGGGTTATTAACTTTTATCATGTTATACTGGGAGAAAGGATGGAAGGAAGGAAGGAAGGAAGGAAGGAAGGAAGGAAGGAAGGAAGGAAGGAAGGAAGGAAGGAAGGAAGGAAGGAAAAAAAGAGGGAGGGAGGGAGGAAAATAATGCATCTATTATCATCACCATTTTATAAAATAAAGGACATTTTAACAACCAAAAATTATTGAAGAAGACTTAAGATGAGAATGAGTGATGGTGCATTATATCTCCTAGTGTGTGGCTTTGTGGAAAATCAAGATAGATTCTTACCAGTCTATAGACCGATATTTGCCAAACACTGATCAAGACACAGAGACAGAAAAGAGTCACAAACAATACATGTGAGTGGGTGGTTTGGGGTCACACTGGTCGAACAATGATATGGTCTAGAAAGTGAGAGCTTTTCAACAGAAAATGATAGAAGCTTTGGCGTGATGTTTGAGTATGGGTTAGTTAAATATAAGATGATAGCTTATAAGTAGGATATAAAAAGCAATGCGTACACAGAGTGGCACAGTAGCTGGCATGCATCGGGGGAAAGGTAAGTGGTTCTATAAGGAGGGTACAGATCGCCTGTCTGGGACACCTGAGGAAAACAGGTAATTTTGAAGTAGACAAGGCTGGAAACAACCTAGTGCTTAAGGCCTAGGATAATATGAAGGCCTGGGATAAAATCTTATATTGAAATTTATGGGGAGTCAGTGAAGGATTTTAAATAAGAAACAGTTAGTTACAAGAAGATATCAGAGATAGATGGTGATGGATGCTATGACGTGCTGCCCAGGTACCACCGTGAGAGGCAGCGGCTCTCAGCCTTCATCCCTGCAGGCGCTGACTGGGCTGGGGAGAGGCACACAGACAGATGATGAAGGTATAAAAGCCTGGCCTGTCCACCGGAAACGAGATCTCTGAAGTACGATCTCCTCTCATTTCCTCGAGTTGATGTGCTGGGGCTGCCTGTGAGACTGCATCACAGCTTGACCTCTCTCTCTACCCAGCTCTGCTTCTAGAAAGCGGAAGAGCTGCCTCAGGGAAGAGCTTAGATTGTCCGGAGTGTTCAAGGAAGGGTCGAACCTGATTTGTGTGAGTGCAGATTTTAAACATGTTTAATTTAGACATAAAACAACTGAGCTGTAAACGTACTAGAGAAAATCAGGAGATTTTTAAAAAGTCTTATCATCTTTGGATAGAAAATCCTAAGTATTAAAAAAATCCAAAAACCTTTAAAAATTGATAAAATCAAATGCACAAAAATGTAAAAGAAATTGAAACAGTCTTAGAAAAGGACTCTGTCTTTCGAATAAAAATTCAAATGGAAAATAGGGGGAAAAAATTGCTCCCAAATGAAAGAGAAATGCCCGCAGTTTATTTAGAGATAATTCGGATAATTTAATAAAATAGAGATGATCGACTTGAGAAATCCGTGGGGGTTTGTTTTGGCAATCATTTTTAGAAGAGAGAGAAAATGAAAAGCTTAAGGATGAGTCCATGACCCTTGCCCTAATTAATGACTAAGGAAGGACAGAATTTTATTGTTTGCTTTTTTTTTTTTTTTTTTTGGTAGGGAGGAGGGTGAGAATATATTGACATGTTCCTTTCAATAGACAACGGACAGTAGATTTTCTAGTAAACAATGGAACGCACAGGTTTGGAAACCAGTATGGCGAGAGGGGACATTCCATACTGTGACAAAGAAAGATCATGGACTTGGTTCCTGGAACCGTCTCCTGGTACCGACAAGCCACAGCCCAAGTTACTTCTCTGTGGCTCAGAATCCTATGCTTAGTGTGGAAATAATAATAATGGCTATCTCGTATTGTTAGGGCAAGTATATGATTTAATAGATGTCAAGTGCTTAAAGCAAATTTGGCACGTAGTAAGCTTGTTATACACGTTAACTGTTATTTGTCTTAGCGATATAGATACCTGAATCTTCAGAATACAGATAGGCATTTGCCCATTGAAAGTACTGGTAAGAATAAGGTAGAACGAAAAAAGGAATAGTTCTGAGTATGGAGACTTTAAGAAATCTGTGGAATACTTGGCACCAAGACAAGCAGAGAAGGTCTACTCAAGAGAAAGAAATATGGCGAAGTCCATTTTCAAATATATATTCAAGTATTGAAGCCTACTTCCTCGAGAGGTAAGCACTGAAGTGTATTTTTAGTATTCAGTGGTTATAGTTACTCTCTGTATTATAACTATACATAATCTCTGTTGGGAATTTGGATGGCTTTTAATAACAACACAGAGTAGTGGATCTGAAGGATGGCTGCGTCTCTGAATTTTGCTTCCTATTTCCAAACCTTACTCAGATATTCACAGTTCTGATCTTCAAAACAGTGTCTGACGGTTAGCAGAAAATGGCTACATTAAGAAAGAGAATATTGCCTAATATTTTTAAGGAATTATGTTATACACTTCTCAATTTTGAAAGAAAATAATTCACCTCCAAAGGTAAATGGAATTTTTTTTTTCCTTGCTCTAATTGTAAAATATTAAAATCACTCACTGACTATCTTTGTAAAAGCTCGGTGCTTAAGATTCCAGAAACAGTGCCTACTCTCATTTCAGATAATGAAGTACAGTGACTGTGTTGCATCGACGTAATGCTATACATATCACTCTTTCCTGCTCCCCAAAGTCCACTTTAAAGTAACATTACTGTATCAAAATTACAAGTTGAATTACATGAAAATTTCCAGTAAGAACAACTCTCAATAATGAGCGAGCTGTGTGAAATTTCTTTAACGTTATCTTAATTAATTTGCCATTTCTATTTCAAGACAAAAAAGAGCATTTTTATAAGAAATAAAATTTTTTATTCAGCATTTCCTGGAAAAAAAAATATATATATATATTTTCCAGGAAATGCTGAATAAAGAATTTTATATATTATACACACACACACACACACACACACACACACACACACACATATGTGTGTGTGTGTATGTGTATTTATATATACCAATCAGATATATATAAATTTCTAGTTATTGGTCTTCCACTTTGGGGGAGCACATCCTCTAGCAACACCTTGGGAAAACTTATATAAGAAAATCTTACACACTTGAAAATGTCTTTATTCTACCATCACACTTGATTGAAAATTTGGTCATGTATAGAATTTCAGGCTGGAAATGATTTTTTCCTCCATCATAATTTTAAAGGACTTTGTCTAGTGACTTCTAGCTTATATATAACCTGCTTCTTCTATCTTCCTCTCACCAATGTAGGTCCTAAAATTTGTCTTTTATTCATGGTTTTTTCAAATTTCATGATGATTTTCCTCTGTCTCCTTTGACGGTTATTTTCCTACATAAATTGGTCTGAGCTCTCAGTGAAACCTTTAAATAAAGGATCTTTATATTTCTGTTCTGGAAAGTTGATAATATTATTTCTTTTATATTTTATTCTGTTCACTTTCCCTCTTCACGAATGATCCTCTGATTTTTAAAATCTATATTTTATCATCTACTCTGTCTTTTTTTCTCTACCTTTCTACCATTTTCTAATTTCCTACTTATGAGTGAAATTCTTCAACCTTAGCTACTAATATTCTACAGGTTTTTTTTTTTAACATTTCTATAGCTATATATAACATGATTTACCTCCTATAACATACAGTCAATCAATCACTAATAAAGTGATTACTCTATTCTCCACAGAACCAGTCTCAAATTCCCATCCATTTGTTTACTCCAGATCAAAGTCCAGGATTTCTGGTCATTGTCCACCAGGCTCGGGAATGAAGAGGTCACGGTGGCAGGAATGGAGGTTATCCACAAGCTCAGCAATGTGGGCATGGCTCACTGTGGCTACTGGCTACAGCTACCCCTGGGCGCCAAATCTGCCAACAAAACAGATCAATACTGAGGCCCCCGAAATGGCGACACTCCCCAAATTGTTCAGCCGGCTACATGGTGGCGGGCTGACTACATTGGACTGCTTCTATCATAGAAGGGACAGCATTTAGTCCTCACTGGAATAGACATTTACTCTGAATATAAATTTCCTTTCCTGTATGTGACACTTCTGACAAAACAGCCACTAATGACATTCAAAACGCCTTATCCACAGTCACGGTCTGATACACAGCATTTCTTCTGATCAGGGAAGTTACTTCTCAGGCAAAGAAATGTGACAATGGGTCCGCGCTTCTGGGACTCACTGGCCTTACCAAGTCCCCAATGCCATGAAGCAGCTTGTTTGACAGAATAACAGAATGACCTTTGGAAGACTCAGTTACAGTGCCAGCTATGTGGCAATACCTTGAAGAGCTGGGACACCATTCTCCAGAAGGCTATATATGCTCTGAATCAGCATCCAATACATAGTACCATTTCTCTGACAGCCAAAATTCACAGGTCTAGGAATCAGAGGTGGAAATGGGAGTGACACCACTCAACATTATCCCCAGTGACACACTGGCAAAATTTTAGTTTGTTTCCATGACTTACTGCTTTGCTGACCTAGATGTCTGAGTTCTAGAGGCAATAATAACGCTTCTATCAGGAGGCAAAACAATGATTCCATTGACCTGAAATGTAAGACTGCCACCTATCTAATCACTTTTGGCTCCTTATGCCACTGATCAGCAGGCAAAGAAGTGTGTTGTGATGTGGGCTGAGGTCATTAATTCCGACTACCTAGGAGAAACTGGACTACAACTCTACAATAGAGGTAAGGAGGGGTGTGTCCGGAATACCGGAGAGCCCTCAGAGTGACTGACAACCCATCCAGGAAGGACAACTAATAGCCCAGACCCTCCAGAAACAAAGATTTGGGTCACCCTACCAGGTAAAGAACCATGAGCAGGTGAGGTGCTTCCTGAAGGCAAAGGGAACTGGAATGAGGTAGTGGGAAAAAGATAATTATAAATACCAGCCAGGATCACATGACCAGTTACAGAAACAAAAACTAGTCATGAGTATCTCTTCCTTATTTTGCTATGAATATATTTGTGTGTGTATCTAACGATATCTTTGTTTTCATTCCTCTCTTATTTCTTTATCATGTAACATAAGATGTATCACTTTTATATCATAGCATTTAAGTATTGTTGATTTTATGTCAGAGTAGTTAAGTTATGAGCTATTAAGGAGAAGAGTGAACATCACTAAAGAACTTTACTTCCTCTTCTAGGGAAGGGATTAGTGTAATTTTGGTTGAATGCAGGACAGTTATATCATGTTAGGCAGAATTATGACCTTGTTATTGTTTTTAATTGGAGATGAAGTACAGTTTAAGGAGACACACATGGATGCCACGTTGACAAGGAGCAGACATATATAGTTGATTTCATGTGTCGACTCCACTGGCCATGCGGCACCCAGATTAAACATTATTTCTGGGCGTGTATGTGAAGATGTTTCCGGATGAGATTAGCATTTGAGTCCATGGACTTGTTAAAGCAGATCGTCCTCCCAAAAATGAGTGGGCATTATCTCGTCTGTCCAGGGCTTGAATACAACAGAAGGCGGAGAGCTGGGACATCCACCCTCACGTCATCTTGTCTCATGTAAACTCGTCTCCTTTCATCTCGTCTCATTTCTCCGGCCCTTGGATGGGGATTTATTTATATTGCTGGCCCCTGGTCCTACAGCCTTCGTGCTGAGACTGAATGACACTGCCATCTTTCTTGTGTCTCCAGTTCTCCAATGGTGGGTTACGGAGCTTCTCAGCCTCCGTGATTGCGTGAGCGAATTCCTTGTCTCAGGATGTATTTCCACGGGAATACAAATTAAGACAGGATATCACAAAGGGAGCAATCTACTCTCTCTCGGGGGAGGTAAGACAGGCTTAAAGTTCAGGAATCCCATGTCTTAAAGCAAAGATATGTCACAGCTCCCACGCAGCATCCTGGTGAGCCTCTCACTGCTCATAATTCGATGGCCACTCAGAAGGAGATGGCTGGAGGGAACTTGGATTATTAGTGAATAAGATTTGAAAGAAAGCTTGGTGTCATCAGATGAAATAATTGGATGGAGAAGGGGAAGTGTAGTAGCTAGGTGAACAGTCGTAACCCTTTAACTAAAATACAGGTAATAGTACAGCAATATAAGAAAATGCAAATAAAATAAATGTCAGTCAACTAACGAATAGAAAACCCAATCTAATTTCTCAGATCAGCACTATAGAAATAAGAGATTTAAGCTAAGGGATGGATTATGCATAATAAAACCCTAACATGAATCAAACTGACTGCTTTGTTTACCTGTTCTTACTCTGGCGCACTTAAGCACTGACTAAAATTCTCCTAGCCAGCCATTACCAGGGGAGATGAAAAATATGTAAGCAATTGAATACATTTCTAATAAAGCCTTAATAATTTTTTTAAGTAATGTATTTCAGGGGTACTCTGATTTGAACAAAATTACCTAAACCGTATCCATTTTGAAAGATTTGTGATACATTTGTTGTAAATTCCATCATGATATTAATACTTTATACAAATCTGGATTTGAGTATTGAAATTGAATGGAGATGTAAGTTTGGTACAGAAGAGGAAAAATGAACATCTGTAATGAAATACATGACGTCAAAAACATTAGATGTGGAATAGGCTTTAGGGACCATTGTTGCTATAGTCTCTCAAGGTCACAGAACCATGACAAAGGCAAACTATGAAACTTCAAAAGCCTAATAAAGTTTATGCCACATAAACAATTCTGAAAAACAACTTTCTGGTAGAGTTTAAGAGATGAGGAAGCTCAGAGCATGATTTAAGTAAAGCCTGGCAATAGTTGCACATAGTTTCAATTGGAAAGACAATCCCCGACTCTGGATTAGAGGAGGGGTCCCCAACTCCTGAGCCCAGTACCATGGCCTGTTAGGAACCGGACTGCAAGGCAGGAGGTGAGCAGCGGGCTTCTCTGTGTTTGCAGCTGCTCCCCAGCGCCAGCATCACCGCCTCAGCTCCACCTCAGATCATCTGCCTTAGATTCTCATAGGAGCACCGGTCCCTGGTGCCAAAAAGGTTGGGGACCGCGGGAGAATATAATAAAGTTATCTAAGGGAAACTGTATTTATTAGCATATAAAGGAAACTGTTCTATAGATAATTTTAGTAAGGTGTTTTGTTCTCCAAAAGCTGTTTTTTCATTTGGAGAACATTTTTATCTCCAAGAAGCTTAAGGGACTTCATTGTTGCTAGAAAGGAGGAGTGAGACTGTCATAGTGGGATTAATATTCTTTCCATCATTTATTTCACTGTTCGAACCATATTAAAATACTATTATCTATCAACTAATTGGAGTTTAGGGATCATTAGTTTAAGTATAATAATATTTTAAAAACAAGATGTAGAAAAATGGGAGCTAAATAAATGTCTCAGTGGACATAATTAAAGTTTAAGAATTTACCATACAGTTTTCAAAAGCTAAATAAGATACAAATGGCAATTAACTATAACACTAGAGCAAAATATTTTTGCAAATGGAAGATATCAAGCACTTCATTCCAGGGGCATAACATACAATGTTCTCAGAAATGGAAGTAGAATTTAAACATTACATGCTCATTTTCTTTGGCCTAATCGAAACATCAGCGAAACAACCTTTCCTCGAATCACGATTCGTTTCTGATAGAATTACAAAGACATTGTCTCTGTTACCAAAAAAAAAAAAAAAAAGGAAAAAAAAAGGAAAAGGAAAAGAAACATACACCCAAGTACATGAAGAGAATACAAAGCTAGAGACTTAGCGTCAAAGAATAATGATAAACACTATTACGTCAAGTTGCAGGGCCATGCTGAGCAGAGCAGCCCGTCTGGATCCGAGTCAACAAACGACAGATTATAGGAATACGTTAGAGGCAGCCTTAGACTGCAAAAGGCGGTTAGTTGCCCACAGACAACAACAAAGTACACTGGATACAAATGTCTTTAGAAATACAAAATGTGCTCCAAGTTTCAATTGCTTAAAAATATGACTGCAAACCGAAGTTTTGAAAATTCCAATAGCTGCCCAAGTACTACATTGAATAGATCAGAAATATGTGCTTGACTACGAGATGATTATAGTTATTTAACCACGGGGGAATAACATGCAGTGTCATTTCTATCTCTGCTTCCAGGATTCAGAGAATCCTCTTTCATTAGGAATCCGTAACTCATACAATACAAAAATACTGACCTTGGAGTAAGCATGTGATTTGAGAAGATGGTAATTTTAATTAATTATTCTGTTTTTGTGAGCAAGGACGCAGGAAAATCCTCTTCATATTGTCTTAGAGTTTGTCCTTAGCCTTAGGTGACGGGTGATCAGTCACCTACAGAGATGAGCAAGATTGACAGCTGGCATATTTCAAAAGTGGTTTAAGCGACCCTCTTCGCAGAGAGGAGACTCTACATGGACGCAGATGATCACAGCCCTGACCAGGTTCCTGCCGAGAGGCCAAAGCCTGGAAAATACAGCGAAGTGCTGACTGCGTGATGAGGGGCCCTTAGCACAAATTCCATGCTTGAGGATGCCAACCGCTTTCTCAGATACCACAGTCCTTCACTCCGCTTCACTCCAGGGTATTGTTTGTGTGTGCTTGATTATAAGCCTCCGATCCGCAAATTTGTTGAAGGAAAATATTATTGAGTATCATCTGTGCATCAGGAACTTTCCTAGGTGCTGGGGATGCAACAGAAACCAAAATAGAAAAAAGAAAAAAAAGCATGCCCTCATAGTGCTTTCGTTCTAGTAGGAAAAAAATGTGCTATTGTTTACACAGGAACTGGACCCCAGACCTTCAGATTAAAAATGTCAACGCTCATTTGGATGTGACATTCTGTGTACAATTGAGCATGTACATTTCTTCTCTCCCGAAGGAATAAAAAAGGCTTAACTGAAGAAAACACATACTGATTTATTGCATTTATTGCACGTGTGTGTGTGTGTGTGTGTGTGTGTGTGTGTGTGTGTGTGTGTGTGTGTGTGTATTCTCCTTAAGCCACGAAAAGCAGGAAGAAAATAATTAGAATTCACTCATGGGTGAAAAGGGACAATGGACAACTTGGACCTATTCTAGAGTAATACGAAGGAAAATGATCATATTTGAGAAAGAATAAATTGAGGAGAAATAATGCATAATTTTCTAAGAGAAAGCAGATCTCAAAAACAGTCATATCTGCTTGACTTGACACTTTTATATAACCCATCTATGGAAGTTGCTAGGTTCTGTCATATCCAAGGGCAATTTTCAGCTACAGGAGCTGCTTAGCACCTAGGAGTACAGATGGATGAGCCAACAAAGTCCCCCAATTTCTTACCCTCTTCTCATTATACCCCAGCTCCATGCGAGTCCTGTCTGAGTGACATGAAAGCTCCTGGGTGCCTTTGCTGTCCTTCAGACCTGCTCACTGCTTCCTCCGCAGGTAGCCTGCTTCCCTGACTACCTGTCACTTGAGTAAACTTACTTCTCTAAGCACATGTTCAGTTACTCTTTACATTTAGTTTAACTTAACCTTGAAGTGGAAACACGACGAGGAAGATTCAAAACACTTCTCAAATAAGTGCAGACATTATGTAGAAGTTATATTTCATATTGTATTATTACCTACAAGAACCATGGATTGAAATCACTTATAATAAAATGTCAATTTTACCCATTTTGAAATTATGTCTTAATATATATTTTAAGGTTGAGATAAGAGAATACAGGATGGGGCAAAATCCACACAGAAAAAACTGTATAAGTGAAAGCAGGTGGAACAGTTTGTTTCCAGTTTGATGCTATTATGAATAAAGCTGTTATGTAAACACCTGTTTTTTTCTTTGCTGTTTTTTAAATTTGTTTGTTTTATTTTTGTTTTTAGTGAATACAGACACCCATGTTAGTTGCAAAAGAAAGGATATGTCATGGGATATATGCAATGCTAAATTTTAATAATCCTACCAATCATTTTGCCAAAGTGGGTATATATCATTAGCATTATGGATAGTGTCTTTTTTCAGTTTAAGTTTGGTTTCCTCCAGCACTGTCCAGCACGTCCCTCTCAACTACTAACTGCAATCATAACATTCTGCCTTGAAGATGAAAGAAAGGGGGTCCGTATAATCCGCTCTATCAGAGGATGTTTCAGCCTCAGGAATGTGCTTCGTTCAGGTCCTCCTGCCCAGCATGACGCGATCACACTGGCCGCCAGCAGGAAATAATACGAACGGTTGAGTTTTGATCTCTAGTTTCACTTCCGGATTCAGCAACTCCTTTTCCTTCACCAGCCAGTCTGTGGCTGCAACACCACACCTAAGTTTTAAATTCTGAGCTCATGGATTCCCTATTTACTCCATTTTGATGATCAAATGTGACATAATCACTACTCTATAATAAAATGTGTAATTAATGGATACAAATGATTTTCATATGTAGCCCATCCACGTCATCTACGCTGTGGGCCTTGTCATCACTCATAGTGTGGCTACATATAAGATTTAATAATCAGAATGTCTTCCTCTCTTGCTACGTGTCTTCCTGTTCTTCCACTCCCGTAAGCGGGCTCACCCTAGTCTTTGCATTCATCTTGACCTCCGGCTGGCCCACCTATTTCAACCTCTTAGTCCCTCAGCCTCTCTCAACTTTTGCTTCCTTCCCTTTTCTGTGTCTCTGCTCACTAGTCACGAAGCCTTAACTTCTCACCTCAGTGTTGTCATGCTTCCCCCGTCTATATTCTGCTTCCGCTCCCCGACAGCTGAGTGCTCGCGGGAAAAAATGATGCAAAATCACATGGTCTGTTAATAAAATTCATCTCAACCTAACATTGACTATCATTCATGATCTGTAATCGTCCTGTTCCTTTCTCGCTGTACCCTGTGACACTCAGCTCAGGAGACCCACCTACATTCCTAAAGTCCCATACCCAAAGCACGGCCTCCTTGAATCTCTGAGCAGGTATTTTCCACCAGCATTCCTCACAATGTGACACGTGTGTATATCAGTACATGGAAGCTGTCAGCACATGGGCCTCTTGGGCTCCAACTCCAAACCTTTCTATTTTAAATTCAGGCATTCATGAAATATTTATTGACTATCTATGACACGTAAGGAATCATGAGAGTCGCTGCGGATGATATGTAAATGGACCAGCTGGAAACTCTCCCTTAATGAATTTAGATTTCTCCTTTGGAGCCTCTAATGCTTTTTAGTGTCGTCTTTCTTGAAAGTCTCTCTTGCTTGAAATTTGGTTAAACTTTGCTACCTTGAACTCGTCCATGTCTTTATGAGTGTTTTTTTCCTTTTTCATTTGTTTCTTTAATTAACATATTTTTTGTTTGTTTGATAAGCCTATATTGGATGCTTATTATGCTAGCCTATGGGTGTCTTCTCCTTGACTCTAAATAAAAATGACAGCAGTAAAAACAACTTATATTTATTGTTACCTTACTACATGTCAGTCACTATTAATCCATTTATTTTAATCCATTTAGTCTGTCTTTCGAACCCTGAATGTTATCCTCATACTTCCATGGCTTTCTTTTTATTCTTTGGGGTTCTTATCCATGGGGATATTTAAGTAATATCCGTGTATGAGTTTTCTCTTGCCACTACATAACACATTACCACGATTTTGCAGCTTAAGACAACACAATTCAGTACCTCGGCGTCTGCAGGTCAGGTGGGCTTGCTGATTTTTCTAACCTCCCATCTTACACAGCTGAACTCAAAGTGTCGATGGGACTGGATGACGATCAGGAGGCCACGGGGCAGGGAGAATCGCTCCCACACTGACCAGCACGTTGCAGAGTTTCATCCCTTGTGGTTGCAGGGGTAACACCGCCTTCCTTCACCAGCTGCCAGTTGGGGAGCTTCTCAGCCACCAAAGGCTACCTGGAGCCCCCATCATGCTGTGCCCCTATTTCCAACCCACGAGTCCTCCTCATGCTTCATTCAAACCTCTGACTTTTTCTGCTGTATTTTGTCTGTTTCCTACTGGAAAAAGTTCTCTGTTTTTTAGGGCTCATTTAATTAGATTTAGAGATTGAGTCAACTGGGTAAGCCAGGGACCACTCTCTATTTTGAGGTCTGAAATCTTAATTACATCTACAAAATCCCTTCCTGTCCTTTTGCCATGTAACCTAACATAGTCACAGGTCACTGGGATTAGGCCGGGAAGGTCTTTGAGAGGCCACACCAGTCAGTCCCCATGCGCACACTCATTATTCCAAAGCCTCATTCCGCCGCTCAGTTTTTGTCTTCTTGTCCGTTCTTAAAATCTTTATTGCCCACTGACTTAGTTCCAACACTGTGCCGTTGGCTCGGAATTCAAAGGAGAGAAGGCTCCACCCTTGACGATCCACAGTACAATGCAAAAAAAAAAAAGAAAAAAAAAAGAAAATAGTTGCAGTTTGGTAAGTAAGCTGTATGCCATAAAAATGTACCAACTGCCATTGGAGCACAAAGGAGATTTTCCTTGAAAAAAATGCCAGTTGAATATTTTCAACACTTGCATGCCACTGGAAGAAAATAAACATTTAGATTTCTAAAAGTGAATTTATAATATAGGCCACATCTTGAATTAGTCTAGCTCCCTCTGCTAATTTTATTGCTTCCATTAAATTTTGCTACTGTTCACCCTTTAACTCAGTTTTGAAATTGTGGAGTCTTCTTTAACTCCTCCTGCATTGGATTAGTAAGGCTGACATAATGACAACCATAACATGGGTAACTTAAAACAACAGAAATGTATTCTCTCACAGTTTCAGAGGCCAGAAGGCCACGATCAAGGTGTTGGCAGGTTTGGCTATCCAGGTGACATCTGTTCGATGCCCCTCTCCTAGTTTCCGGTGGTTTTCAGCAATTCTTGGTGTTCACTGGCTTGCAGTTGCATAACTCTAAATGCTGGCTCGAAAGTCACACATCACATCCATCTTTGCTTTGAGTGTGTGTTGCTATAACACTTCTCTTCTTCCTACAAGCAGGCCAGTCAAACTGGATTAAAGGACCACCTAACTCTAGAATGACCTCATTTTCACTCGATGACATCTGCAAAGACGTTCTTTCAAAATAAGGTTATATTCACAGGTTTTTATGGGTAAGGTCTAGAAAAAAAAAAAATTAGGGCCTGCAATTCCACTCCTAACAGCTCCCTTGCCCCATTTCTTTATAAATATCAAACATTTTGTAAATTCTAACCTACATCTTTCATTCCATTCCCACCATCAGTGCTTCAACTTCAGGTATCCATTTCCCATCACAATGTTATCACTAGCATTTCTCCCGCTAAATATGTTCCAAGCTGTTTTTAAAAGGGAGGTGGTGAATCATGTGAGCATATTCATTCCATAATCGGTCATTTCCCTAGAATTATAGTCCTCACATTTATGAAGAACAAACATGTTAAACCAATGCATATATGTGTTAAAATGCATTTAAAATAGTAAGACAATCTTTCTGACTTTTATATGTTAATCATTAGACACATAAAATAATTTCATTTAAAAATGTATAACATCTTTCCACATATTCCTATTATAGAATTAATCTAAGAACCAAGAGTATATCATTTAAAGTTTTTATATGCTAGATTTAATAATATTGGGTTAAACCTTTTGCTTTACCGCATGAAAGAGGTGAACAAATTCTATATTTTCCCTTAAAATTATTTTCAAAATATTTTCTTGCCTGCGTTCATAGACCAAAATTCTGATCCTTGAATTTCCCAAAGACATATGCTAGAGAAAAAAAACTGCATATATGACAAAATCTTTACTATTCTCAAGAATCAGAATTCTAAAATGAAAACTGGGAATTAGAATTCATGGCACACTTTCTTTTTCTATTACACTCTATTTTTGATATTCCTGAACTGTTTATCCATTTCCCAAATAACTGATTTTTTTCTAGATTCACATACTATGTTAATATTAATGTTTTTTAACTACTGACATAGAATGCCAGCACGCAATCGGGCATTAATCTGTATGAAGTTTACATTTTACATCAGGTTGATACATCAAAGTTCTGACCCATGTTTTATGGATGGAGCATGAAGAAACACAGAGCACACCTACAGAGTGTTTGACTCCACTGTGCCGATGATGGGCCAGATTCACATTATTTAATGATCTGTACAAACTTACAATATGTATGAAAACAGAAGACTGTTTCCATGAGTAACTCATATAACAGGAGGGGAAGATAGGTAAAGAGCTGTCTGAATCGATGTTTTAATAATTACTATCTCTGAAATGCCTCCGACGAAGTTCTCAGAGGCTTTCAAAAGTGATATATAGTTTGCATAAATATTACATAGTACTTAAGCTAAATTCATTTTTGAAATAAGGTCAATTTTTTAAAATGAGTTTTAATTTAGGGCTTACATAATACTTCGGTTGTTAAAATACTTAAAATAGTTCTATTTAAATTCTTTTTTAGAAGGAATTATTACAAGATAAGAAAAAGAGGACAATTTTATTTTCTCTTTTTACTTCTATCTTGAGGATTAGGATTTCATAACACATGAAAGGTCTTAGTGTTTTTAATGCACTGTGACTTTAAAACATTTTTATATTGATTTAGTCCATTGTGTAAATGCCTAAATCAAGACTTTGGTGACATATCAAGGGTAATTACCAATGAACTTAAAGATGGCCACGCTTCTTTGTACTATTGCCCTTTCTTTATCCTACACGTCATGAAACTCTGCCCATTAAAAATACATATTCATTTATTCAGCTGCATACAAATACCCTCTTAAATTCCTACCCAATAACCAGATTTTTCACTTAAGTTCCACAATAGAGATTTAGAAATAATTCATCCATCCTGGGTGGCTAATACCAATCTTTCTTCAATAAGACAGAAGCATTGTCATTGTTCTCGAGCACTGGCAACTTTCCGATATCAACCATAAGTGCCACAGATGGGTTTCTGATTCTGTCCTCTAAAATTTAGTAGCCTGTGCTAAAATACATCTGACTTTTATTGGATCTGGTCATATTTTTCCACCATCGGCATTGCATTCATCATCAGCCCCTGCCGTGTCCACGCCACCTGCTTGCTCCATCTGTGCTCTCTCTCCGCGTCGGTCGCTTGCATCCTTTCTTTGCTTAGTTTTGCGTCTACTCACTCATTAGCTGCAAATGAAGCTTGTTGCTTCCCGTCTGGCAAAAGTGTATTGGGAATCTCTATTTTTCTTTTCCCAATCTTGCTTTACATAAAAATGAATGAAACCTTTAGTCTTTTCATACAGTCGTAATGTGTATTGACAGCTTTGTAAGTTAAATATTCAAAGGGATACAGTTCGTTTCAAAGTGACTGCAGATCAGGACATACTATTGTGCCTTAAGCAAGAGATGGATATTTTGAATCTCCTGCAGTGGGTTATTAAGAGACCTCTACTGGCATAAACACCTTCGTAAATTATTGCAAGCACTACTGAGATAAAGTATGTGGGTACACATGGGTACACATTTTTTTTTCATATTAATTAGCCATTTCTCAAAAAAAAAAAAAAACCCACAAAGTATCTTTGAGGTCTAATCAATGCTTCTATTTCCCAGAAAAGTTGTTAAAAAAAGAAGAGAGAGAGACCTTAGCTTCAGTAATTTTTAAAATAATTTTTAAATACTTCATAAATATATTTCACTGAATCATCTGAAAAGAAGCTACAATTGCTTTATCACTTATTCGTACATTTGTTTGTTCGCTTAATTATTTAACAATTATTTATTAAGTTTCTACAATGTGGAATGCATTGCATTGGATGCCTGCCGTTAAAGAACTCACAGTTTAACGGAAGTTAGGGTGTCATGGGATTCGAGAAGGGGCACAGAGCTATCAGCAGGCACAGGGCTCTGTCACAACTGGGAGTGCTGACTTGAACATGGAGAAGGTTCCTCTGAGAATTGGCAGGTAAGGGAACTTTGGCATAAAGATTCTAGGACTAAGAGCAGAATTGATTTAGTGAGGCATTGCACATCTTTGAAATACATACATCCTATCATTCCTTTAATGCATTTTATCGTTTCTTTTCCCCTTCCAAGCAACTTTCATCTACTGACAACTTGCCCGGTGTCATAATGTTTCAGTTACCTACATGTACTATTGTAATCTTATTTCAACATTTACTCCTAAGTCTGATTTATTTTCCTTTTATTTCATTCTACCTAGTACTCTTTTATTAAAAATGATTTGAATAATTAATAAACATACACAAAAAATATACCCGAAAGTGAGGAAATGTAAATACTCCTGTAATCGCCGTGAAACTTAAACACATACAGCTACGCCAATCTCCCAGGTCCCCCCGACCTTGACTCCTCCGGTCCCCACACTCTAACACGTCAGAAGTCAGTCACGTCTAGAATGTCGCGTAACTACCCTCATTCCTTTCACTCAATATACCACATAAGTACGCATCCCAAAGCAATACATCATTTACTTTTGCATGCTCAAGGATTTTATGGTAATACAGCATATTTTTTGCAATTTTCTTTTTTTTCACTCACCATTATATTTGTGAGGTTAATCTATTCCTGTGTGCAACTGTAGTTTATTCATTTTCACAGTTGTGTTGTATTTATTTGTTCTCCCGGGCTGTGGATTTCAAATTTTCTGGGCACTTCATCAGGTGAAGCAACACATTTTACATTTTCCTATGTAAAAGGAAGTTTTGAGATCATGCAAATATTCTGTTACACTCATTAACCCTGGTAAGGTTTTAGTTTTACTGTTAATAGATCTGCGTTACTTTTTAGTTTACTGTCATTGAACGAGGGTTGCTAAATTCTTTCCAAAGCCATCAAGAATTTTTCTTTTAATGGGATATTTTCTTGGGAGTTTATGGTATATTTAGATGTATTTCCACCATCTTTTGAGTTTCATTTGTGCAATTTTTCATTCAAGTAAAATCTTCTTTTACAATCATTCATAATTTTATTTTAGTTTTTCCAACTTTTTCCTTTTATATTTTTGAAATTATATTTTTTATATCTTCAGAGAGTTTTCTAGCTACTTTAATATTCACACTTAACAAATTCTAATATTGATCGGGATCTTTTATCCTTCTTAACATATTAGTACAAAGACCATATAACACTTAACTATGATTAATCTTCCTATCTCTTGATTTATAGGAAAATAAAGCTTATCTTTGTGATCCTCACACCACTTAAACCAGTCTCCTGGACCAGAAATTGAACAGGATGCCAATGGAACTCGAGATTTTCTGTTGGGCCCTGGAAATGATCAGCAAGCCCTCTGTGGGTCAGAGGCAGCTGTTTCCCAAATGCGAGAGGTCTTTAGTCTGTAGAGAGACTTTTTGAAGAGTTTGGTTTGTGGACTTAACCAATATCTTTTGTGGACTTAACCAATATCTTTTGCTTTCAGACAACACTGAAAAACTGAAATAACTAAAAAAATTAAGCCACCTACAGTTGAAATTTAAGAGAAAATACAAAACCCACCTTACTTGCAGGGGATGCTCATTTCCTTCATTTTTAAAAAACGGTAACTTTTGAATTTTTTCAGGCCAGATACCCAAGTAAACAGTCAACATTTCTTATATGTAAATGTCATTTAACTTGCAGTGCCACAGTAGCTTATATATAAAAAATAGCCTAGCTATTACTATAAGGCACACATGATATATG
>NW_011888900.1:3784776-3801710 GCF_000151845.1 Pteropus vampyrus
GTGTGCGTGTGTGTTGGAGAATGTATAGCAAATTAAAAAAGCGAACTTCACTAGCAATCTGATATAAAGAAGAACTGGTTGAGTAGGTAGAAAAACGTGGACTGAGAAACGTTTGCCAATGACATTTTTTCATAAGCAAAGAACAAACAAACAAAAAAATCGAAGAGGCATCAAGAATTCAAGTCCTTTCCCCATGGCTGACGGAGAAACTAGCAATCAGTTCATTAAGTGTCAGTCAAGGGAACCGTATGGCAGCCCTCAGGACATGAGGAGAGACTGAGCGCCCTTCAGTGGGCGAACCAACCTGTCAAGGGGACACTTTGGTGCATGCCGTGGCGGCAGAGGAGAGCACGGTGAGAAGGAAGAGCAGGGTGACGCGTGCGGGTAGTCAGGGCCGACGGAAGACATGAGAAAGAAGACAAGACTGTGGCTGCTTCCGGATCTGACCTACTCACACATTCCCTTGATTTGTCCCCTCTCACAAATCTCAGTCAATTTCAGTTTCTGACACATCATTAAATCCTTAAATGGACTAAGACCTGAGTTTCTAATAGCCATCTTATATTCTACTTAGAGGTGGCATGCAGCTTTTGATATATCCCAGGACTTAATATGCAAAGTGGTTGAAGGGCAGAAGAGAAAGTTCGAGTGTGAAGTTTAAATGCTAAATTTAACTTATTCTGAACACCACAGTGTTCTAGCTAAAGAAAGCCTGTCAGTTCTCCAAACAACAGCAACATTCCTGATGTGTATTGTGTGTGAACATGTACATGTAATTGCACTAATTATCAACTTTCCAGCTCCATTTTGCTACTGGAGAAACAGGCGTCAAGAAATCATAGAAGGTTTTTTTTTTTTTTACCAATTATACCCTTACACACTAGGCTTTGTTAACTGGCTTGGAAGCCACATCCCCTGGCTCTCTCTCTAGGAACTGGACAAGGATCAAAAAAGAGGAGAGACGGGGAGAGCAATCGGGAAAGGAATAAGGACAGGGACAGGGTTAGGGAGATAGTGTGTGTGTGTGTGTGTGTGTGTGTGTGTGAGAGAGAGAGAGAGAGAGAGAGAGAGAGATTCTAATTTTCCAATTACCTATGATTTTAGTGAATTTAAAATCCCTTTCGAGCCTCTTTTCTGACTCACTTGCCTTCTGATAATAAGACCTCCTGGAAATGTGATGAGCCAAAAGATTTAAACATGCTCTTTAAAGGGATGCACAGCACCTGCAGGCGATGGTAATGAATCAGACCTTGATGCCTTACCCAAATTCCACATAATCCAAATGCAAATGGTGTGAAATGAAGACAGACATTATGCCACTTTGGGTAGTTTGTTAAATGAAAGAAAAACCCAATGAGTCTGAAGAACGTATCTCTGTCTTTTATCTCATGATTTTATCTCATGATTAAAAACGATGATTGGCGTGGCTGTCTGAGCTAGTCTGAAAGTTAGGCAATCTTGTAAATCACAATTATTTAATGACTAAAAGTAGATGTTTCTTAAATTAATGGTATTAAATGAGACTTTGCTACACCTGGAACCTTTCGTTCCCACCTCTATAGGTTGCTAATCACTTTTAATTTGTTTAGTTGAAAGAGATTTGACATGGCTGTTCAGAAATTTTAGTTTAGTGATCTTAAACCTTGAAGATTTCTCTTCTTAAAACTAAATGAAGCTCAGAATGATTGTTTCAGATATAGATGGCCACAAGAAATCCAGAAGGCTTCTCAGGATGGAGCACATTCTAACACATTGTTAGAACGAAGCCTCTGGAGAGAAGGTAGACCATTCACACCCGAGACCAAAGCCCCTCTCGACCCTCCCGGGGACCAGAGGCCCACCCACGCCTTCTCGTGCCTGCGCTGGTCACAGGCACAAACACAGAACTGTAAGCAGAGCAGCTGCTTAACCCACAGCCATCTAATGAACGTGTGGCACGCATTAGAGATTTTGTTTTCAAAATTGCCAGTATCAAATATTCACACGTGACAAGTGTTTCTAACTGCAGCTTCCGCAGCCATCAGACAGTCCAAAACAGAGGCAAGCCTAGTCAAAACATGAGCAGGCGTTAAAGGGGATAGTGTAAAAACGTATCGGAATCTAAGTGGGGTTTTTATCCTCTGGGGCAGAGCTCGTGGCAGGAGCCGGCAGGAGTCTGAGGTACTGCAGAGGTCCCTCCTCAGCAGGTATGTGGAACCGTAACAGATGGTCAGGTATCCTATTCTCTCTTAGGGCTGCAGGTGACTGATGGGTCACCTTTGCCGAACGGGGCGTTTTCTCCACATGTCCTCGAGTCTGTTCCCTCCTCCGTGGCCACCACCCCGCGTTTGGGCACACACCAGGCATTTTATTGTGGACAAGTGAAGTGCTGTCGACATCGTCCCCTCTCCCAGCGTCACGCTCTGTCTTTACAGTGCCTGTGTCCTTGTTACTCAAAGCATGCTCCCTGGACCGGCAGCACCGTAACCTCCTGTTTGTTAAAAAATGTAGATTCCTAGGTCCCGCCCCAGACCTACCGAATGAAATTCTTCGTTCTAACAAAATCTCAAGTTGGTTCTAGGGATCATTGAAGCTCGAGAAACGCTTCCCCGCATTACCACTAAGATGGCCCTTTTAAAACATAAAACTCGTTAACTAATTAAAATCTGAAAAGGCCCAACCGCCCCCATCTAACAACGCATTCAGCAGTAACCACTAACAAAGAGTGCACTCTGAAGAGAATGGATCTCAGGCCCTTACGACCAGTCTCGTCTTCACATCTCCACCCCGATACGCCATCTGCACCTGCAACTACACTAACCTCTTTTTCCTCCCTCGACACATCAAGCTGCATCTACTTTTATCGGGTTAAGAGCTCACCTCCAGGCCAATAATGTCCAGCCTAATCACGCATCAAAGATGTGTCAAAAAACAGAAATTAATATTCAAAAATAATTGTCCCAACCCAAGTCTGAGTCAACTCAGTTCGTAGGATGCTAATTCTTTATTCGCTCCCTGATCTCTTGCTTCGTATTTCCACCTGCTTCTCTGCACCCCCAGGCTGATGCACCCTTAGCTTGACTATTCTGAGTCATGACCTCCAGTCCTTGATGTTTAATTACCTGTTATTCCCTAACATGGCCCTAACTATCTGCCTGGTTATTTATTTTCTTGGGATCAGGATTTCCCTTCCCTGGCCCAGTGGGCAGAGCAGAGCTGACAAGCCAAGGTGGTTATGCTGTGCTCTGCTGCTTATGTCCTTCAAGGCAAGATCTCAGACGCAATCTAAATCGCCATTTCATGAATAAGTAAGCCATACGAGTGTCACCACCCGCCAGGCGGCATGAGTGATCATACAGGAGTAAGTAGAAGCCTCCACTCATTATTAAAAAATATACGTGTATGTACGTATGTATTACCCCTGCTTCTATAATCATGGCTCCGCCATTCCATGGGAGGATCAAATAGTCACATGGGATTTTTCTATACTTAGAAAATTTTATGGCCGCTCAGACATCTCAGTTACAAGGCAAAGTCGACTGTGTTCTTCACACAAAGACAAGGAGAGGTTTTCGGCCAAGCACCACTGCTTTATTACAGTTTGAAATGGAAAAGGATGCAAACCAAGATATTTGCAAATGAGAGGCGACATTTCATTCCCCGTTGCACGGATAAATCAATGAATCTGGGTTGCAGCCCAGGACCCAGCCAGGAAAGGCAGTTTCTTCTTGCAGCAGAGTTGCTAGAATTAGGGGGTGAGGGGGAGGGAAAAAATGCACTTCGTTACTCAAGATACCTTGTTTCCATCAGTTGGAATGATATATTGGTCTCCTATTACTGTTGTAACAAATCACCACACACTGAGCATCTTAAAACAACATCATTTATGATTTTACAACTGTTTCTCACCAATCCATGTGCAGAGTGGCCTGACAGGTCTCTGCTCCATGCTTCCCAGAGCTACCACCAAGGAGCCGCCAATGGCTTTCTGTCCCAAAGCTCAGGAAAGAATCTACTCCCCAGCTCAGCCAGGTCCCTGGCAGAGTCAAGTCCCTCGTGGTGGCAGGACTTAGGTCCACGTTCTAACGGTGGCTCTCGGAGAGAGCTGGCGGGGAGCCCTCAGCTCTCTGGTCCTTGGATGTGGACCGGCCCATCTCAGAGCCAGCAATGACGCATCAAATCCTCTTCACGCTTGGGCTGGGAGATATCTCTTCTCTTCACCTCTCTTGCCTGTCTCCTGTGATAACTCCTCTGACTATAAACCGAGAAAGTTCTCTGCCTTTAAGGGTTCACGTGGCGAGACTGGAGCCAGCTGGATAATCCAAGAAATCTCCCTATTTTAAGATCTCTAATTCTTCTTTCATCTGCAAATTCCCTTTGCCATGTGACATAACATATTTGCAGTTTAAAGGAATTAGGGCATCGCTACCTTCAGGGGGCCATTCTGCCTACCGCACACTTCTTGTCTTGTTAAAGCAAGAAACCCCGAGGGCATCTACCAAAAGATTTTGTAATAAAACAATAATATAATATCTATAATGTAAAAGATGCTTCCTTGCAAATGGAACCCCAAGGCACTGTAGCTCTGACCTACAGGCAGTTCAACGAAGCCTTGGAAATATACCTGGAACTTGGGGTTCAGGGGCTTATGCAAGTACCTTCCCTATTGGAGACTTTTCCCAAAATTCCTTGCCAAATTACATAGCTAATAAGTGGCAGAGCCAACACTTGTATCCAGATATCTCACTTTTTACTACATCAGACCATCTTACTCTTCTCTATGACATTGATTATGTTTTTCCTTTTCTTTTAAATAAAATGATGAAGAATGAAGTAATAGGAATATTAACTTTCTAAGGGCTCTTTGTATAAAAGTGTAGCATTTATATTAATAGGATAGATAAAATTATGCTCTATGACATATCCTGCAGGAGACGAATAATGAAGGCAGTAAGATCACTTGCCTAGAACTTATCAGTTGGTGATTCTAGTCTTCAAAGACATGTTGGGGTTCCGTAACGAAACATTTCATACAGAACACTAAACCGTTAGGTAAGCAACAACGAAGTGAGATCATCACAAAAAATAAAATGCATAAAGACATCCAGGATAGCACAGACTTGTTCACATATATACATCCAAACCGACCTCGAATGTATTAATTTCACACTCTGTAACGTACCCGTGCTAGACCATTTACTCTTCTCTACAATCAACTTGTCTCTGCAGTATGGGAAAGTTCTGTTTGCTGGCTTAGAGGAGTCTAATTTCCTTTAATGCATATTCAGAACTGTGCTGCCAAAGAAGCCATAATTATTTTCCTTTTATGTAGCATAACTCTTAAAAAATGAGAGAATATAAGAATAGATGATGTCTGTTTTTCTTTTTAAATCTGGAATATATTCTTTCCCTAAGGTGAGCAGAAATGAAATAAATAGCATGGTAAATTATAATCACCAGTGAGCAAATAATAGTTTGCAATTTTTCCCTTTTCCATGTAGCTACAATAATCTGCACATTTTTGCCAGGCAGTAACTTACAGCTCTGAACTCTAGAATTTTCTACTCTCTGCTATACAATATTAATGTGAAAATAGGGGGAAATAATTTCACAATCTACTGAGACATTATTGCTTGTTTCAGTGGTTCTTTTGGGAACATCTATGCCACATTCACATTTTGGGAGACCTAGACTAATAAGACAGATGTTTATTTAACTCTCAAAATCCAGATAAAATGGCACATACTCCACAGAACCTTTGAAAGTCCACCATCTTCCTATTCTTATGTTGCTTCAGATATAAAATAACTCTTCCTCTAAATGCCATAAATTTATGTAAACTGTTCTTATGCCATATTAGATAAAATAGATGGAGAGAGAATAAAGAAAAAAGAGGAAGAGAAAGACTGAGAAGGAGAGGGGAAGGGAGGAGAAGAAAGAGGTGGGGGAGAGTGGAGGAGAGAAGATGCCCTTTCCCATTAGGTTTCAAATCTGTATCCTGAGACTCTATTTTGCAACTTGACTACTTAACTTAGCACAAAGCCTAACACACAGCAGGAGGAAAAGAGGCACAATAAGGACACAGATAAATATTTGAGTGCTTTTGCTTATCTGTTAGAGAAGCGAAATATCTTGACTATAGCAATTTATAAGGAAACATCTAGAGTGAATGAACATCAATGATCACCACTCACCCATAGACTCACGGATGACTTGAGCGGATAAGGAATCATTTATTCTAAATTATAGATGAAGACATGGAAACAACAGTCAGTGTCTCTCTGACTTTCCCAAATTCAACCAAGTAGGGGCAGTGCTAGGACCAAAATTTAGGTCTTTGGGCATTAATTAGTTTATCAATAATACCGTCATGCTTTTTAACTAAGAGTTTGCTTTCAAATAGAAAGCCATTGTGGACAGAAAGTGAGCTAAATCTTTTGAGTAATTTTAATTTACTTATGCTGTTTTTCTGATTTTTTTTATTAAGATTAATATTTATACAAACCCTGGAGACAAAAAAGACTGTGCGATAGCTCCAGGAAATTATATCCTGAAACATCTCAGGTATGGCCTCATCTGTTGGTGCATATGTTTTTAAGACCTGATGTAGAGTTTCATCAATGCTACAATGCTCTAAAGTCTGAGAACATGAGAAACAAGAGCCTCAGAAGTATTTTACACGGTAATATGTTGGTCGTCAACTTTTTCAAATCACAAACACCTTTTAAAACTTTGGAGGATAAATATGGACATTATGTAAGTCATAAAAATCTAGGTGATTTTTATTCTCCCCGCTTACTGCAAAGAATCTTTATGGACCCTAGGGTACTGAAAATCACAGCATAATAATGTGTCCCTGTTGCTCAGTTAAGAATAAATTCTGCCATTGATTAATTCAATCTTTACAAGATATTTTTAAATCGGTTTTTGCTGTTCAAATAACACACTTAGAAAAAAGTTTCTTCCAAAAATTTCTTTGTCGCTGTTTTAAAAAGTGATTCTGCTAAAATAATCACAAAAAAATGGGACATTTTTGATACATACATTAATTAACAATATGGATCATTATTTCTTAAAGTGAATGTTTGGGGAACTATTACATTGAACGAACTCACATTTCTCTAGCGTCTTGATTATTTGATAAGAGTAGTTAAATCAAGACTTTATGGAAGATTAATTGAGAACTCAAAAATCTCAAAGGTAGGATTTTTAGATATATTTCTGCAGTTTAAAAGTTATTTAGTACTTTATGATTGAAAATATTTTCACTATTTCACTATTTACATTCAACAAATGTTTAATGAAGTCTTCATATGTACCCGTCACTGTTTGAAGTGTTAGAAATACTACATTAAAACTTAAAGACGCAGTCCCTCAGAAAACTTATATTCTACGTGGTGGAATGAGACAATAAATGAGCAAAAAAATAAACATAAAAACTAATTAAATGACAGAAAGAAAATACTAGGGTGAAATTATATATAGTATCTAAGAGAAAAAGTGTTTTGAGCTACCTCAGGTAAGATGATGAAGGTAGACTTCTCTCTCAGAAGGTGACAGCTGGGACAGGAAATGAAGAATACGAAGTAACTTATAATAAATTGAGAAAAAAAGTATCTTAATAGACACACACACACACACACACCATCATTACCACTGCCACAATCACATATACTATCAAAGAAGTTTGGAAAATGTAGAGAGGAACACATTCTTTGGCATATTCAAGAACCTAAGAAATTTTGTTGCGGGACAAAAGTTTGATCATTTTTGCTAATGTTTTCAATTTCTTTAACCATTAACTTTCCCAATGTTTTCAATCATTATTACTTGTTAACATCCATGAAAACAGAAAAAAAGTCATATGGACAAATCAACATCATCATCATCATCATCTTCATTATCATCATCATCATCATCATCTTCATTCTACTTACGGTGCATTTCAAATAGAGGTGGATTTCAACAAAAGTGTGTATAAAGTTCACCTCTGTGGAATCATTCAATTGTCATTACTCCACCAAGCTATGTAGGTGTTCTCTCCAAAATTTTTAACAGATACGTCCCCACCAGCTAAGTCCTAGTTCATTCATTTCTCTCCTCTTTCTTAATGTACTGTAACAGTTCCCTAAAAGGAATTCTTAATTCCCGTATTTTTTTCCTCAGTTGTATCATCTACCAGTTCCCAGACCTAACTCATTAAAAATGCTAATCTGATTATATCACTTCCTTTCTATAAAACATCTCTTCACTCACAATAAATGCCAGCTCCTAACATTTTACATAAGAGCCTGTATGAACTTGGACATATTCTCACTCATCAGCATGTCATACTCCAGGGACTCTGGACACATCTCACTCTTACGTAAATGCCTCTGCTGACATTCTCCATTCTCCCACCTGGTAGGAAAGCATCATACTACCAATTTCCCACTCACATCTACCTGATGTAGCTAATCCCTGTTCATACATCATCATCATCATCATCATCATCATCATCATCATCATCAGCATCAAAAATATGTTATCTTTGTTATGTGACAGGTTCTGGAGAGGCAATGCAGTGAAAAAAAATAAAAAGCAGATTAAAAAGCAGGCTCTGGATTCAGGTTCTCTTTTGTTCAAATCACATATTTACCTTAGATAAGTGCCCATTATCTCTCTTTCTTTTTCTTCCACAGTATGTATTCTTAAATATAATGTCAGACAATCTCTTCTTGGCAAATATAGATGGATAATGTCATTGTGCTTTTTTTGTTTTTTTTTAAGACAATCTTTTAGAGCAGCTTTAGGTTCACAGCAAAATTGAGAGTAATGTCACAGAGATTATCCATATGCTTGTTTGTCATCTGTATAGCAACCTTTGGTACCTCTATTTCTTGATTTGTAACATGGGACTAATCGCACTTCCTATTTTTAGATGTGTTGAATGAATTATATAAATTAACCATGTAACAAGCTTAGAAGAGTGCTTAAATAGCTACTTTTTTTTTTTTTTTGCAAATTCCCTTATATGCTTTATTCCCTTTGATCCTCAATACGGACATGTGAATTATCAACTTTTGCAGATGAGGAAACAAAGGGTTAGTACTTAGTACTAGAGATTATAGGGATAATTGGTAGAGCTGGGTTCTAAACCCAGATCTGTCTAATATCAAAATCAAATATCTGTCTAATATCAAAATACCTGTTTCTTTATCCTCTCTACTATCCTTCCAGCTAGTGTGCAGTTTTGGAATACTGCTTCCAGAAACATTTTCTAATGTCTGTCTCCTTGATTTTTGAAACCTTTGTCCAAAACCCTATTATTGGATATTAGAAACTAAACTACAATTATCTGATTATGTAACTGTCTCTTTGAATGATATTTTGAAGACTTCATATTAAGGGAAACATGTTTTCTTTCTTTGCACTGCAAGTAAATAACAGAGTAACTTTCGTGGAGCAAGCAGTAAATCTATTTTTTAAGTTGCTACAGAAGTGATGGGCTGGATAAAGCTATCAGAAATTGACCTTCAGGACAAGTGATGAGCCTACGTGTGGATGAATCTATGTGTGTGTGTGTTCGTATGTGTGCGTATGATTTGAATTTTTAACAGAGATATCTTTCCGTATCGAAATAGTATTTTTTCAAGTTGATTATGAAATGTTAGTTATTGTATAAAACATTATTTATTGTTTTTACTCATTTGTATTTAGCTTCATCACAACTATAAAGAAATTGCCCCTCACAGTCCCTAGAGATGCAGGCTGGATAACTATTTTCCATTATATCAGATGATAATTTCCTAAACAAATTCACATATATATATATTTTTTAAAGAAGACTAATTAGGCTTCTTTTTTTACCTACTTCGGCTAATCTAATAATAATATTTTTATAACCTTAACCAAACTGTGAATGTTAATGAGCTTAAGAGGGGAAAATGGAAAAGGAAACCTTTATTCAATAATGGAACATTTAATGATTTTGTAAATAAGAAACATATTTCTTAGCATAGTTCTTCTAATTATCTCCATCCCTCCTATGAACTGAGACAATCCAGTTACAGGTATTCATTTGGCTGCCCTGCACTTCTGACTGTGGACACTATTATTATCACAGGCTCCATTTCTTTATGATGCCTCGTTTCATGTGCACAACCCTCCCCCTACCCTGACGTACTCATTGCTCATTATGAAACTTAACTTCCTGAATTTCACTTAGAGTAAAAACTAAAGTGCAATAATTTGGTAATGTTAATTTGCTTCCATTATTTCCAACCTTCATAATGTAGAAATGAAGGCATCACTTTTCATGTTGGTCAGTTACAGATAAATTTTTGCTTCTTAGTTAATACAATCATTCAAAAATACCAATACCATAGAACAATGGAAGTCCACAGAAATATCATATTAATCCACTTACTAAAGAAGTAAAATATCTTTTCTAATCAATATTTCATATAAGATGAGGAGCATTTGGCATAGATAACACTTTAAGTGGGCTGTCATCAAGAGTCTCAGATAAATCTGACATTCCTAATTAGCGTAAATAAGTTATGGCTCAAGTTCTGATTTCTTTCAAATCTTTCTTCTCATGCTAGTAACATTATGATATTAATCAGAACTATAAAATTGAATAACTAGTGCCTAATCTAATACAAAATATACTTTTGAGGTTAACATATACAGTGTATTACTTATATTATAGTGAATAATACAAAGATGCATGAACAAGTCAATTTTACTGACACATACTTGATGTTCTTTTCTCGAGTAAATCGATATTGCAGTTATAACTTCAGGAAGATTGCCACCAAAATATGCACTAAAATATTTTAAATGATTATATAGCCAAAAACCAGAAATAAGAAAATGTCTTCCAAGAGCAGAGAGTGGCATGCTGTACAGCAGCGGTCCCCAACCCCCAGGACCCGTACTGATCCATGGCCTGTTAGGAACGAGGTCACACAGCAGGAGGTGAGCGGCGGGCCAGCAAGCATCTGTATCTGCAGCTACTCCCCAGCGCTAGCATCACCGCCTCAGCTCCACCTCAGATCATCAGGCATTAAATTCTCATAGGAACACCAGTCCCTGGAGCTGAAAGTTTGAGGACCGCTGCTGTACAATAATGGGAATGAATGATCTAGCATTAAACACAGCAACACAGATCCATCTCAAACAATAAGAGAATCAAGGTATAGTGGTTAAAAACTACGATTCCATGTATATATACTTTAAAAATAGGCAAACTAATATTTAGTGTTAGAAATAAAATATTGTTTACCTTTGGGTGGGTAGTGGCTTCAATGGTATAAAGGTCACTGAACCGTTGCTTTCCTTGAATGTTAGTTATATGGGTGTGTTCACTTTACGAAAATTTACACAACTGTATATTTCTGACCTTTGAACTTATCCATATATATTTCAAATGTATTCCAAAGTGTATAATTAACAATAAGCAGAAGTATCTGAAATGTCAGTAACATTTACAAGATACAGAAAATAGCTTATTACAAATTAAGAGAAATAATGTGCATTTATCTAATTAATAAGCTTCTTCAGTGTTTGCCTTTTAGAAATTCTTGGTTTATAAAAAATGGATAAAGGGCATAACACTACGAAAAGTTATGCTAATTCAATACTACTCTTTAGACCAGAAAAAAATTATCATTTGTTATTAATATAGGATATAGTATATTGAATCAAATGGCTAAAAATTTAAAACTGCATTTTAGTATTTTGTTTCATTGATGCCGAATAGGAAAACAAAAATTATTTGTTTTTGTATAAGTGCGTGTTGAACAGCAGAGGTATGGTTTTCTCATGTTCCACTTAATTACCTTCTAGCAGAAGAGACTGACCTAATTTCAATTAGAAAAAAAATATATTTTCATGGTGCATTGACTTTCATATCTTGTGAATTGCATATTATTTCTAATTAATTACTCATAACCTCACTGACCTCCTTTTCCTTGATGTGATGCTTTACTATTTTAATTAGTATTTTTATAAACCCTAATTTTAAAAATAGAGATATTTTATAGAATTTACTTCTCAAAATTTTTGTAAGTATTCTTGAATTTTACTGATGTCATGCTTCTTTGGTTATCTTACAGGTTTCGGTTAAATTTATTTTACATTTACATATTGAGTTCAATAAGAAATAGCCAGACTAAGACCTCTGCTCTGGTAAAATAAAGAAAATATACATAAAATACATACATATGTGTACATATGTATGAATGTGTGTACATAAATGTGTATTCTGTGCGCACACACATATATAACATATTTTGCATTATTTATATAAAATATACTTGATAAATCCGGTAAGAAATTAAAGCATCATATGAAAGATATGAATTTTGTAGTTTAATTTCCAGAATGCTCGAGTCTCCAAATGCTTCTCTTTGCAGGAATTTGGAAGGATGATGTAAACAGTCTCAAAATACCACCTTCTGCTTTAAGTAGGTACTCAGTTGAGTTAATCTTGGTGATGTCTTTTTTCGATGCTATAGATTTTATTATTTTAAAAGCAACAGCTTTATTTAACCCAGTTACAACTGTGCTGTGCAGTCTCAGTCTCTTCTTCTCTATGATGATGACCTATTATTCCAAATATTCTGGACCGGTAATAAATCATTTGTTAAAATTTAGTTTTAGCTGAGAATCATGAAAACTATATGGAGACCTCAAGTATTTTAAATTAAAATATGTATCTGTGCATTCATTCGACAAAATATGTAATATGGGTCCTTTTTTTGTAATAGCACTGCTGATTGGGGTTCTGACACATCTGTCTAGCATAAATCACCCCTAATTCATCATCTACAGTTTCCAATTCAGAGTTCTTTAAACTGTTGTGTAAGTGTGTGCATTTTTATGCTTTAATAGCTGTATGACACAGCTAGCTTAACAATTTTATATTCAGTGCCATGACTTCGAGAATTCCAAAGAACTCAGTATTTTTATAGAAACATTTATTCTCTTTTATTTTTTTTACGGTTCATATAAGATTTAATTTAGTTATGTAACTGCAATAACAAGAACAGAAGGCATTAACCAGTTTGGGAACAAATGTGACTAACTCTCAATAAACATACATCTCAACTGGTGAGAGCAGAGGCACCAACACATTACAGCGTGGCCCACGAGCGGTGAGAACACAGCCTGCCAAGAACATCATTCCATATGCTTCACAGAAGAACAGAAGTAGACAGGTCGATCCAGCGAATCAGTTACACTGAGGTCGCTTAGGACAACTTTCGACCGTGCACGACTCTCATTTTCATTACAATCTGAGCATACATTTTCCATTCTTTTGGGTCAGAAAATGTGACTTAAAATATGCCCTTAAAATATATCTCAAAGTCTTAAAAGGATAGCTAAGTTTCTGTAGAGCCTCTATTTCAACCCCTGTGAGTGACAAGTCTAGGGATGTTAAGTGACATTAGAAAATTTAGAATCATTGCAAAAACTAAGTCCATTATCGCCCAAAGGGCAAATCAGCTGAGGGTCTGGTTGGACCTATCTTCATATTTAGCAGCACGAATATCACGGCAATACCAATACATCGCCAAGACAGCAAAACAAAGAGGTCAACGTGACCTGGAACGTGAACTTCTTATGAAAGAACATCTCTGCTAGCTTCCTTTGCCACCCTTTATCCTTCTGCAAGTATTAATTTAGAAGAAAAGCATCTAGAAATGCAGTGATTTTATATTTAAAAGGAAAACAAACAGCACCAGGCAGTACTGCCTGGTCACTTTAAAAATATCAAAACGACAAAACTACTTAAAATACTTGAATTCTGGAGATATTCTAATTTGCCTGGGACCAGAAGGATTGAAATGAGTGATGACGTAGCTGCACACTAATGGCCTAGAGATATGGCCTTATTAGGTCTTAGCTATTGCATCTGGCTGAGGGAGAGAAGCAAAGTCAGAGAACCTGACGGACGTACAGGCAGGGCTCCCGGGGGACCCTGTGCACACCCACACCTTCTCTGCTCTCATCCTGCAGTGAAACTGTGACTAGTCTTCTGTCTCACCAACTAGGAAGCAACGACTCGAAAGAGGAAATTCTTTTCTTTGTGTCTCCAATGTCTGGTTTTATGCATAATAGATTCTAGTTTATGAATAAATAAATTCATAGATATTTTTTAAGCAATTTCTGTAGGCCGAAACTAAAGAATACCACTCGTGAGCTAGAAGACAACAGCTTTGCCTTAATATCTAAGAAAGAACTAAAAATATAGCCTCAGATAAAGGATCTCCAACAGTAGGATTGCCAGGAGTATTATAATATTCTAGAACTACCTTAAATTAAGAAAATTTGATGGAAATTTCATTGTAGACTTGAAAAAAATTAATTATAATGTTATTTAAAATATTCATATATAAACAATGACTTACCTATATTTTCAGCTCTTACAATTAGAAAACCAAAAACTTTTTAAATAAATATAAAGAAAACAAAATAAATTAAATGTATTCATTTATTCCATGTATTATATTATTAAAATCATTTTAATAACATTAAATTTATGTAATAAAATTAATTAACTGAAGAAACCAATTAGTTTTTTGTTTTATTTTTTTTAACTAATCTGTTCAGTAAAAACACTGAAGTCATTAATTTAATATTTTTTATTATTAAATTTTTGGGAGTGACATTGGTTAATAAAATTATACAAATTTCAAGTGTGCAATTCAATAATAATACATCATCTGTATATTGTATTGTGTGCTTACCACCCAAAGTCAAATCTCCTTCCATCAACATATATTTTACCCCCTTTACCCTTAATATTAATTTAATGTAGTTGATTATGCTTTACTATGATTAAATCACAAAATAACTAGTCGCATATTACATATATGCATTTGTTTTTAAATTTCACTTATTTTTAACCTGTCAGCATCATCTGTATCCTGGGACAGTCATTTATATGAACACCATTATCACAGCCGTTGCGTTTTTTATAATATCATGTTTAACCACTAAGCCATCTATTAATTTAATAGTGCCTCCCAAAACGTAACAGTAAAATAACATAAGTTCTAATTAAAACCCTCATTTGATGTCATAAATTTAGAGAAATAAAGTTCCACGGATAGACGAATCACTGAACTACTGAACATGAAATATGCCATTTTGTAATCATACATATCTCGAGAAAGTAGTTATGACACTTCCCATTTTATAGATGAGAAAACAGAGTCGGGAATGAACTTAACTAAGCTAACGAGCGCCGGAGCTGAGACTCGAAGCCAAATTATTTGACTCAAAGATCAAATATGTGAAAGTAGACATCTGAACACTAAATGAGCATCACAATATCACACCACCAATTAAAAATAAAGTCAGAATAAGCATCCTTGTCTCTGGGGTCTAGGCTTTAGACTCAAAAGACTTTTTCATACACCATCTTCTGCTCTAATTTATGTTATCATGCTTTTATAGCAATTGAGTTATAAACATGCCCTTTTTATCTGTTATATTTGTTCTCATGAAACAGGGGTTGTTTGCTAACTTTACCTGAAATGACATTTTCAAACAGAATACTCGGGATACTGGTACAAGAATAAAAGTCTGCTTTTGGCAGTAATGGAAAATGTACTTCGATTACAGAATATGGTTCATTATAAAGTAAAATATCACAACGCACCAAAAATTCTTTGCATTTTTGATTTAGTACTACTGTCATTGGGGGTAGGACTAGCTTATTAAAGTAGTAAAATAAATGGGTAAAACTTGATATAAGGAATTATTGTAGCATTTATTATGCTAAGCCTGCTTCTATAATAGAAACTCTTATAGACAGACGGTCAAATAGAGATCATAAACGCTGGATAATTATTACTATTTTATTAAGACGAATTAAAAGTTGCAAAAAGAAATATTTTTGAGGATAGAATTTATTTCTAAATAAGCTGAAATATATTATAGTTAAGTTGCATAGACGGGTAACTCAGGTAAACTTACAGAGGAAGTTTAAGAGTAAATAAATTATAAGTACCAGTTCTACACAATATTCCAAAGAAGAAAAAAATCAGAGTTACTTCTAGCTCCTATTGCAAAATAATCCCCAAGAAGATGAGAAAGTAGGACAAGTATGAAGTAGAAAGGGTCCTGAAAAGGAATTACCAGGCATCTCAAACACTACGTAAGGTCCTTTACTTACATTACTTCACTTAATAGACATAATTGATCATGGCGATTTAGATTTTTTTGCTCTGCAGATTTATCTCACTAAAGACATTAGTCTGTGGCTGCTAACAGAAAATGACGAAGCATGCTATTAATAAATAATAAACATAAACAACAACATCTAGGGCTTTTTTAGTTTATAAAGTACTTCCACGTGCTGCATTTCACTTAATTATTATAACTATCTCGAGAGGCAATATTACAGCCTTGTTGCAGAATAGAAACCAATGCTTCATGAGTCCAGTGGAGACCAGGTTTCAGAAGCCAGATTTTGTCTAAGAGAACGCTGTGAGCAAGGCAAATCCTTCTAACTGGAGCACCTCACACGCTGGCAGGATAGGAAGAAGACCGAGATGGGAACTGAATCAGAGTGATCAAAGCAAGAAAGAGAAAACCCAGGAAGTAAAGCCAGGGGTGAAGGCGATCATGGGTCTGACAACGAAGCTAACATCATTTGTTTTTATTTGTTATATTTATAATAATGTTTACTTTATTTTATTATTTACATCATTTTTTTTTTATTTAATAAACCATGCAACAAATATCCACTGAGAACTCCCTGTATGCCGGACCCTCTCCTAAGCCCTGGACATGCCGCAGAGAATAAAACAGACACAATTGCTCCTGGGATGGAGTCTACATAATCGTGAGAACAAAAAACCACAACAGAAAGAAAATAAATAACACAAGGTCAGATAACAGTCATGCAATGAAGAAAAAGTCAGTAGAATCAGGGGATCCATGCTATTTTAGATAGG
>NW_011888900.1:3801760-3811652 GCF_000151845.1 Pteropus vampyrus
AGGAAGAAGACCGAGATGGGAACTGAATCAGAGTGATCAAAGCAAGAAAGAGAAAACCCAGGAAGTAAAGCCAGGGGTGAAGGCGATCATGGGTCTGACAACGAAGCTAACATCATTTGTTTTTATTTGTTATATTTATAATAATGTTTTTTTTTATTTTATTATTTACATCATTTTTTTTTTATTTAATAAACCATGCAACAAATATCCACTGAGAACTCACTGTATGCCGGACCCTCTCCTAAGCCCTGGACATGCCGCAGAGAATAAAACAGACACAATTGCTCCTGGGATGGAGTCTACATAATCGTGAGAACAAAAAACCACAACAGAAAGAAAATAAATAACACAAGGTCAGATAACAGTCATGCAATGAAGAAAAAGTCAGTAGAATCAGGGGATCCATGCTATTTTAGATAGGGTGGTACGGAAAGCCCCTTCTGAATTTATAATTCTACAGCACAATAGAATAAAAGGAATAGAAGAGGAAAGCATGACGATATTAACAGAAAAAGAGTTATCCACAGGTGGAGAGAGGAGGCACTGTGTGCTGGGGGCAGCACAAGAACTTGTCGTATTCAATAGGACCAGCGAGGATGCTGGAGCCAGGGAGAGATGAGGCAGGGAAATGTACTTTAGGCAAGGTAGCCGGAGGTCAGACCCCATAAGGTCTTGTAGACCACAGTAAGACTTTGAATTCTGCTCTGAGTTCAGATAAAATCTGGAGAACTTTGATAGCAGTAGAGAAAATAAACATTATTTACACAGGATCACACTGGCTACTTTATCGGGAAGAGAAGAATGTGGAGTAACTGGGAAAATAGGGAAATAAGTTAGGAGACCGCCTAGTAAAAGGTATTTGCATTTAAGGGTAGATCCGTGTAGTCGACCTGCATAGTAGCACTGGGAGAAGCGAGAGGAAGTCATATGCAGAAAACATTTTCAAGGCTGAGCCAATGGAATTTGAGATGCACTCGATGTTTGTTACTAGAGATGAGAGGCAAGGATGTCAGTTAGCGTTATAACCTGAGCAAGCGAGCGAATGATGACGCCATTCGTTGGGATTAGGTCCCTAGATGAAGAGCAGAAGAGAAGAGAAAACTCAGTTTTGGTTTGGAATAAGTCAATTCTGTGATTCCGATCTAAATTAAAAACATCAATTATTAGATTGGGCGGTCAAGATGGCTTACTAAGGAACTCTCATTTTTAGAGCTCGGAAGAAGAAAAGTGGCCAGTCCAGAAGATTTAAAAAAAGCGGGCAGAGTGATGGGTAGAAAAAAAGTACAAAAGCAAAGACTGTGTAAACCGAGTGAACATGAAAAATAAACTGTTTTAGGAGAGAGTGACAGAACATAAAATGCTCCTAGAAATTAGTAAAATAACGAGGCTTGATCTGCAGCTCTGGCAATTGGAAGTACAGGACATGAGACAATTTGACGACACGTGGAGACAGAAGCTGGAGTTAAGTGCGTCCAAGACAGAATGTCAAGGGAGGAAAGAGTGTGAGTGTGAACAGGATTAGGTTTGCCATAGAGCGGAACAAGGGGACAGAAGACAGAGGTGACGGAAAGCCCATGTTTTGCTGTACAGTTAAAGGTCAGGGAGACGAAGATATTGTTTTGTTTTGTTTTGTTTTGTTTCTTTTTGTTTTCTTAAAGGTGAACAGTATTATTTTTAATTTTTTCAATGATTAGGATCAAGATTCATCATGAATCTGTGTAGACTGAATTTATTCAAAAGTTTGTGAGAGAAATGGAATGGGAGAGGGCATGCGGTCAAGTGTGGAAATAATTACCGGAAAAGTGAAGGTTCATGAATTTTAGGAATATCAAAAAATTCTGAGCAAACTGGAGAGTTTAAAAAGAGACACGATGTCTGTTGTGAATACTGAGTTATCACGCGGTGCAGGTAAAGTGTTGAGTAAAGCACTTGGGATTATGACAACTCCCTGTATAATCTTTGCAACTTTTCTGTAAAATCTAAAATTATTTACCAAAAATAGTTTTTGAAAAAACAAACTTCTGTGTGATTCTAATAGGCAGCCTGAGCTGAGATTCTCTGCATTAAGATTAGATGTAAACAATTAGGTTTAAACAAGGCAAGAACACTTAAAAATACTCTTCGTATTTCAAAAAATATGTATTCTTAATGCAATTATCATCATCATCATTTTTACATTACTGTCATTATTATAATATTGCCTGAGCTATCTAATGCAGATTATCTTAGTACTCACTGTTTGATATTTTAAACTGCTTAGAAGACTGCCCAGCACATATTAACTGTTTTAACTATTGGCAATGCCCATATGAAGTTTCCTTAAATATCATAACAGCAGCTGCGGAATTTATTCGTATATGTATACTACCGTTGCTACTATATTAAAATAAATCCTGCCATGAATAACAATTTTTTTAATATCCTGCTACTCCTAGAGGAAAAACAAAGAAAATATTATTTGGGTGTACTGCTGGGGCTCTTACTCCCCATTCTGCTTATTACACCCCCTTGGCCTCCACAGGTCATTCACAAAGGATACATAGGGTCCAAGCTACAGAAGAGATTTCCTGTACGATCCAGCCAAGTCAAAGAAGAATTTGTTTTCTTGGTTTATAGAACCACTAATTCTTTCCAGCTTCCAATCTCCCTGGGAAGGTTTAAAACTACTCCTGTTTTGTGTGTTATACAGCGTCCATTACCATAACAGGCCTTGTTCTGTTTTCTCAATATTTTACATGAGTCGTCTCGGTTCAGAAACTAGAAGGTAAAGAGAGACCTTATGTAATATTAACCTACTAAAGTCTGCTCATTAACTTTGCTTTGGGTGACATGGTAAAAAGCAGGATTAAGAGGTTTATCTGAGCATGTCACTTGGTATGCTGGCTTAGGCGTGGTCCAATATGAGAGCTGAAAAGCATGACTAACATTTTCCTTTTAAAGGAAGCAAAATAAGGTTGAAGTAAGGGTACTCATTTGAAATTGAGAAAGCCCAGACCCAAATTCTGACTCAACATCTTACTTGCCGACATAGGGAAAATTTTAAATATTTTAAATGAAAGATGGTATTTACAGATAGATAACAAAATTAATCACAGTACTGACAAAAGTGTATTTTTGTTAAGACTAAAATATAGGAATCGCAGCATAAGCAGCGGAAGAAAGCCAATTGCTATTTTACAGAGAGATGCTTTCACTGATGCATGATAAATGTAAGTGCAATCTTCATTTATACATGAAAGAACAGCCCCCCCACCTCTGCCTTCCCTCAAGAGAGAGTCCACTGTAATCCCATGACTAAGCTCAATCATGGAGTTAGAGATAGAAAGTGGGGCTGCCTCCCTAGGAAACAGCCGAAATTGGTACCCTAAACTAAAGACTGGGTCCTTTCTAGCCCCATCATTCAAGTATTTGTTTTCCAACTATTTATTCAAACTTACAATCACAGGTTAGCATAGTTATATAAAAGTGCCTGTCACATCTCTTTTTGTTTTCTATTTGATGTTTAAAATACTGTCTCCCCAAGTAAACATCATAAATACATAATTTTCAAGATGGTGTCATAGTCAGTTAACACTGTTATATAATAGCAGATCTCAATGTCAAAGAAGGCACTTCCTTTGTGAAACAACATGGAGAAGTTGAGCTTTGTGTCTTGTGTAAATGTCATCAATGGTTCTGTCAACTTAGCTATTTATGATGAGAGTTTATGTAGATATTCAACAGATATGTATTAGGAATCAACCAATTGCTATACTCTCCTATAAAAGATGCAAATACAATTAGAACATACTGTGTTTAAAAGGAGCTGCAGAAATTACTGAAAATGTGTTTTCGAAATTCAAAATGGAGCCTCTACAACTTTTATTTCTATTATCTTAAAATCATTAATGCATTGATCATCTCCATGTCCTGGTAATTCAGTTCATCAATGATGACATTTCAAATAAGTGAGCTCTGTGCCACCACAATAAATCAAAAACACTGTTGTTGCTGTTGTTGTTTCATTGCTCAACCCTTATCAAGATATACTCCCAAGGACAGAAAAGAAAATGTTTCTTATAAAGAAAACAAAGTATGTGACAAATTTGATGCCAGTGTTGGCAACGCTTTCCTCGCATATGGGTAGTAAGGAGGTAGGCGGGTGGGCAGAAAGAAAGTAGGTAGGTAAAGTCAGTATTATCGAAATCAGATGACACAGGCAAAAGAATACATCATCTAGGTCTCTGCACTGATATCACATTTTGTGCTCAAGTATCACAAGACATACTAATTATAATTGCCCTTTCTCCTTCCCAACCAATATGATTCTTTTTTGACTTGTGTCCTGCATATAAACTGTCACTTCATGAAGGAAGTGACACATTGACTTTAACAGACTTAACAGACAGAAAAAGTATAAAAATATAGGTAGTAAGACAATTGAAAAAAGGGATAGAAGCATTAAATAAAACACCAATGTGTTCACTACAATATATAACGATTAGAAGTAAACTGATTAGAGATGAAGAATTCGAAAGATACAAATGCCACATAGAAATGATTCCTAATTTCTCTCCTTTTATAATCTTATAATTAAGATCTACTTGTTTAAAATACCGTGACCAATATGACTTTGAATTGTGGCACATGATTATAAATCACGGAGTTTTACTAATTAGTGAAATTCAAAAGGAAGTCTTTGGTGGTTGGTTCTCCAATTATTTAATTTTCTTCCTATTCTAATCTTCAATCCATTTCAGAATTCATCAAATGAGCAAAAAACATAATTAATAAGCAAAATAAACCATGGCAGTTCATTGCTATAAAATACAAAGCAAAAATGACAAGAAACATGTTCATATGAGGCCACATCAAGGTTAACAGTGACACGTAACATAATGTTGTTTAATCATTTAGCTGCATTCAATATTCCCATTATACACAGGCCATAATGACCTATCTGAGTGTTGGATGGTGGCCAAATGCATCAACTATGACAAACCCTGGAAGATCACGTTATTGGGGTTAAGCTGGAGATCAGAACATTTCACAGGAAGTCATCCTTCTCGGCAGTTCAGAAAAACATTAACCCACTAACCAGAATGTATATTGATAACCTCCTACGTGAAAATTTAGAAACTAGTGGAGAATAACCACTGGCTTATGTCATCTTGGCACTTCAAAAACAAGGCTATGCACTTCTCAAGCGAGCAATGTGACCATGCTCTATGTAACTGGTTTTCAGCCTATGGCACAATGCGTAGAGTATTGGTTAGTAAATGTTTGTGAAATCGATCTAGACACCCATGAGGAAAAGAAAATGACTCGAAACTAGGAAATTGGTGTAGGAGGAAGAAGAGCAGATAAATGATAAGGAGTAATTACTTGGTTCCTAAATGGAGTAATGACACCTAGGAACTCTAGATTCAGAGCAAAGGGACGTAAGAACGTGAAACAAACTGGAAGCCATGCATGTAAAGACCTCTCCCCTAGCAGGCTGGCTCCTCAATGTCCATCTGAAGGGAATTAACTTATTATTATCAAAACTTATACATCCAATAGAATTTATATCTATGTGACCAGATAAGGTACTCCAGGACAGAATAAAGAAACAAAACAGCTGTCACTTGTCATCAAGAGATGTCATAATAATGACAATGCAAAGGTTTGGCATTCAGCCACCATTAGCTGTGCGTGCTTTAAAAGTGTTCTTTACTCCATGAATGATGCAGAATGTTTTTTTTTTCTTTGAACTCTTACTAGATGACCTATATTTACGAGATGGCTTATAATGGTTGTTGGAATGACCCGGGGCTATGCAGTGAAGCAGAGCTAACTCAGGTAAGCTGCGTTAGCTGACTTTACAGTGAAAGACAAACAGACGAGATCCTTCTAGGATCAAGGTCTTCCGTAAGAGTGGGACCCAAGAAGACCCTGTTTTGTTCAGCAAAGAAAACCTCTGTGGATAACACTAAGAAAATTACATGTGGCATTTTGCTTAAACTGCTGAAAAACATCAGAAGATCGACAATTCGAAGTGTCAGAAATCCATGAGTCTGAGACCTGTGAACAGAGCAACATGTTTCACCAATAATGAAATTCAAAAAGCCCATCATCTATAAAGGAGGGTCTGTCTCTATAACAGCAGGAGAGCTGAAAGTATCCATAATCCAATTAGTTTCCCTATACTGTAGATTTGTTCTGCATTGCTATTCCAACACCTCCTTATTACATTAATGAACATGGCTTCAGAAGCAGGCATTTATAAAACTGATGATGGTTTGACCTCTCCAAAAGTGAGCACCTAATTACTTCTTCATGTGGAGCACTAATTTAAAGGTTACTGCTCTTTCTCTGAGATGGATGTAAAACTTCTTATTGATTCACCTGGCTTTAGAATAACAATGAGGATTGTCAGCACTTAATAGTTAAATGCTTTTGTTGTCAAAATATGTCTAATATTAAATTCTGACTGAGCTCTTACTAGCAATATTTTATTAGCACAAAATCTAATATCTGGTTATTTGGCCTCAGAAACTAAAATGTAATTTTTCAGAGTGACGCATACCAGGCATAAAATAAATATCTTTTGAATGAAATGATAAAAGCTAAGTTACAGACAGAAAATGTCAAGCAACAGAAACAGAGTTTTATGAAGTGTGATTTAAAATGCTAGAGGTGGCTATGAAAACAATGAAAAATTGAATGGATAATTCGAGTAATAAATAGTTTTGATATTTCAGTTATTTAGATTTTTTTCAAACTCAAAATATTGCTCATAGATACTGTTGTTGCCTTTCCTTTTGTTCATTTAATTTTGAATTTTGTCCGTTCTTTAGTCTTGGCTTAATTCATCTCTAAACTTCAAGCCTATGACAATATAAATAAGCTTTTTTTCCTCCATTGTCCATAGAAGTGATAAAGAATTAAATATAGTAAATGACTTCTCCAGATCAAATACAATATACTTTTTAGAAATGCTTTGTAATAAACTCTTCGATAATAATAATAAGTATCTCAAAGAAATATCTGCACACCATGTCCATGGCAGTATTATTCACAATAGCAAAGAAAACTCAGGTGTCCTTCGATGGATGAATGGATAAAGAAGATTTGGCATTTATACACACTAGAGTCTTATTCAGTAACGAGGAAAAGGAACCCCTGCCATTTGTGATAATGTGGATGAACCCAGGGGGCATTAAGCTAAGAGGAATAAGCCAGACAGCCAGACGGAAAAAGGTAAGTAGTATACTTATACGTGGAATGCAAAAAATAAAAAGTCAATTTTACAGAAGCAGCGTGGAATGATGGGCAACAGGGGTTGAACGGGGGGCACGGGGAGATATTGCTCAAAGGGTACAGAGCCGCAGGCTCGTAGGAGGAATAAGTCTAGAGATCTAATGCACGGCTTGGTGACTGTGGCTAACAATACTGCATTGGACACTGGAAATACGCTAAAAGCGTGGATTTTAGATATATTCATCACAAAAGCAAACAGTAACTATGTGAGATTACATGGTACTTACTTTGACTGTAGTAATCCTTTCACTCAGTATATGTATAGCATATTATGTTACACACTTTTCCTTACTAAAACTATATATTTTAAAAGGCTACTAAAGGATCTGACAGTTGGATTGTGTTTCTCAAGCCATCTGTGGATTTTATGTGAGTTGAAAATTTTTTTCATTAAAACGGTATTTGAAAACAGTGAATAAAGTTCAACGGCTTTCATTAAGGGAAATTTCATTTTTTCATTATTGCAATAATTGAAATCATTAATAACTTGCAAATGCTTTCGAAATCAATATTCGATGCTCTTAATTTGATTTTTCAGTGTTTCAAATGGCCCGTGCAGAAGAGGACACTTTTGCTGACCCTCCGTTTACTCCAAAGCTATGGGCTTTAAAGGACTCGGGTCAGACTGCAGACTCCACGTCAGTGGCCTTGAAACAGCTCTCGCACGCTTATCGCCTGCCACATCCATCAGGCACTCCACGTGATGGATCACACTGTTTCCAAGGCTTTGGAACTGATCACCAGGATGAAGGATTTTTCTGTCTGCATTAAAGCACAAAGTCATTTTAAAGACCAATTTTAGGAAGGTGAGCGATAACTGTCATCGACCCCGAAAATTTCACAGCCACTTGAAAAGAATGAAGAGAGGAGCAGAGTTCGGGTGTTCGCCTGGTGGCTTTCTTCGGAGGGGGGGCCGCAGCGCATTTATTAATACACTTTAAATGAAAGTCTCTTCTGATAATGTTGGCTTTCCTTTTTCGTGATTTGTGCCTGATATTTTGTTTCCCTGTGGAAGGACCGTGTAGTTTCTTAAGCAAGGAAGCTTTTACAAAGCCTTGTGTTTTGCACTAGAGTACAGGATTTAATATGATTTTTCTTCTTTCATTGTCTCCCCTCAAAAGTCAGGTCTCTTTACATTTGTCCAGTTCAAACAGGGCGAGGAGGTTTGCACAGTTGATGTGAACTGGCACCAAGCATTCAAATTGCAGATCCCTCGCAGAAAAAGCAACTGTGTGGGCAGAATCCAGGAGAATGCAGCGCCATGCTGCTGGACTCTCCTGGGAGAGGGTCCCATAAATAAACGCTGCTGCTTTAACTTTTCTTTTTGCCTTGACACTTCGTTTTTCACTATTCTTGTTGCTTTGTTCTTGTTTTTCTCTATTTCCATTCATATCCATTCATTTTAGGATTCGTTTATATCTGCAATCATTTTACCCACCAAACCAAAAGAGTATTCTAAATCTTTCCATGGTTCAGGTTTTAAAAAAAAAGTTTTATAGTGTTTACATAAATGAGGAAGCAATCATTTCATCACAGAAGTAGGAAAAATAAAGAGTAGAAGGAAATGGCCTCTCCACACTGAATCATTGTCAGTATATAAAATAAGTTAAATGTAGTATATTAAAATAGAATAACAGCCGATTTATTAATCAGACATGGGCCTAAATCCTAGGTTTCATCACTCGTTTTGGCATCTCGAAACAAGCTGGCTTATTTGCCAGTTCCTCCTCCTTGAAGTGTGGAAATAAAGCCAATTTAATAAAGTTGTGAAGATTAAATGGCATAATAAATGTGAAATATCTGGTAAGGAGATGACAATATCTAGTGGGATAGTAGGTGCTCAATGATTGCTTCCATTTTAATTCCTTCTGTGTTTAAAAAAAGAAAATTTTATTCTGATTGATGCTTTAACACCAAGTCAATGTTTCCCACAGGCTCCATTTATAGTATACGATCATACAAGTATTTTAAATAGGTAAAATTAGCTATAAATTACTATAAATAGTGTTACATCAGACTTCAGACTTATTTTTATATCTTGAATAGTCTATTTTATGCAGGCTGGGTAGATAACTATGAAAATCTCTCTCTTTCACACACACACACACACACACACACACACTCTTTAAAATTAAATGAAATACACATATCAGAAAAAATATATGTACACTTATTCATAATCTAGCATATTGTGATATTTAAATTTGTGGCCCTCTTTAATGCAAACTCTACAAAGAAATATCGATGAGAATAATGCACATTTAAACAAAGAAAATTAATAAAGAAAAATAACTACGTGGATTCTAAACCTGAGCATTATAATTCCCTACTCTTAGTAGTTTAAATACAGCTTTGGACAGTATTCTAATTATCAATATTAGTTTGTATGTAGAAATGGTCCTGATATATTCAGAATTGGTAAAGCAATCGTGTTTCAGATTTTAAAAATGGGTGACTTTTTTTAAATCTCTCATGAAATATTCACCTAAATTATATGATATTCTATATATACCACAGTCAACATTTTAAATGAAAATTCTTCTTTATTCCTATATTCATAAAGAAAAGGGACATAAAAATGAAACTACTGTTGAATAGTTCCATTTTACAT
>NW_011888900.1:3811702-3818485 GCF_000151845.1 Pteropus vampyrus
GCAGAAAAAGCAACTGTGTGGGCAGAATCCAGGAGAATGCAGCGCCATGCTGCTGGACTCTCCTGGGAGAGGGTCCCATAAATAAACGCTGCTGCTTTAACTTTTCTTTTTGCCTTGACACTTCGTTTTTCACTATTCTTGTTGCTTTGTTCTTGTTTTTCTCTATTTCCATTCATATCCATTCATTTTAGGATTCGTTTATATCTGCAATCATTTTACCCACCAAACCAAAAGAGTATTCTAAATCTTTCCATGGTTCAGGTTTTAAAAAAAAAGTTTTATAGTGTTTACATAAATGAGGAAGCAATCATTTCATCACAGAAGTAGGAAAAATAAAGAGTAGAAGGAAATGGCCTCTCCACACTGAATCATTGTCAGTATATAAAATAAGTTAAATGTAGTATATTAAAATAGAATAACAGCCGATTTATTAATCAGACATGGGCCTAAATCCTAGGTTTCATCACTCGTTTTGGCATCTCGAAACAAGCTGGCTTATTTGCCAGTTCCTCCTCCTTGAAGTGTGGAAATAAAGCCAATTTAATAAAGTTGTGAAGATTAAATGGCATAATAAATGTGAAATATCTGGTAAGGAGATGACAATATCTAGTGGGATAGTAGGTGCTCAATGATTGCTTCCATTTTAATTCCTTCTGTGTTTAAAAAAAGAAAATTTTATTCTGATTGATGCTTTAACACCAAGTCAATGTTTCCCACAGGCTCCATTTATAGTATACGATCATACAAGTATTTTAAATAGGTAAAATTAGCTATAAATTACTATAAATAGTGTTACATCAGACTTCAGACTTATTTTTATATCTTGAATAGTCTATTTTATGCAGGCTGGGTAGATAACTATGAAAATCTCTCTCTTTCACACACACACACACACACACACACACACTCTTTAAAATTAAATGAAATACACATATCAGAAAAAATATATGTACACTTATTCATAATCTAGCATATTGTGATATTTAAATTTGTGGCCCTCTTTAATGCAAACTCTACAAAGAAATATCGATGAGAATAATGCACATTTAAACAACGAAAATTAATAAAGAAAAATAACTACGTGGATTCTAAACCTGAGCATTATAATTCCCTACTCTTAGTAGTTTAAATACAGCTTTGGACAGTATTCTAATTATCAATATTAGTTTGTATGTAGAAATGGTCCTGATATATTCAGAATTGGTAAAGCAATCGTGTTTCAGATTTTAAAAATGGGTGACTTTTTTTAAATCTCTCATGAAATATTCACCTAAATTATATGATATTCTATATATACCACAGTCAACATTTTAAATGAAAATTCTTCTTTATTCCTATATTCATAAAGAAAAGGGACATAAAAATGAAACTACTGTTGAATAGTTCCATTTTACATCGTTGAATAATTAATCAAGGTCATAAATACAGAATTGTCCTTTCTAAAAGACTGACTTTAAATGAACTATTTGCTTTTATAGGTGTTTAACTGCAAACGTGCCTAATTACATAGCTAACAAATTGCTTTATATCTTGCAAAGTCAGTTTTTAAAACATAATGTGAGGAATGTTTGTACAGTTGTGCCTAAAGCAGACACTTCCACTATTAACCACTGAGTCGCATCTCCTGTGGCTTTTTGCATTTGAGTTGAAAGTTGCAGAGAATGATCTAATACAAAGAGCTTACAGGATACTAAAGTTTTCAATTGAGGTTGTTTGTTTATTTCTGACAGGAGTCAAATGTAGTTCCAGAATTTTGAAAAGATACTCTAACCATGTATAAAAACTAATCAAAAAAAAAAAAATTCACCATGCTTTGCACAGTATTATGAATTCTGAAAAAATTTTGTTTCAGATATGGGAATATCAAAATCAGAATAAACAAATAAGGTCAACAAATAACAATTCTCCTTCATATATAACTTATGTTCACCATCAAAATAATTACAGAAAATAATAATTTAATATTATATGCTAAAGAAAAACACTTATACCCATTAAATACATAAGGCTCACTTCAATGAAACACAGTGGCACTGATTCTAAATCTAAACTTGCCACAAATTCTCTCAAACTGAATAAACTCCAGGAAACTTGTTAACGTTTTACACCTTCACTCTTTGTTCTATAGAAAAGAGTTGAGAACCAAATGCTTGCTTAGAGTCCATCTTGTACTGATTGAAATTACGAAGTTATAAAGTCTAATAATTCAGTAATGAGATGAAGGAAAGTTTTTCTATACTGTGGTCTATCATAGCAGGCAAAAATCAAAGTTTGAAGTTCTTGAATATAAACTTAATATTTTCTTACAGGTTTTAACCATTTTTACCATTCTTTACTTATTTAACCTTTTTGAAAATATGCATTTTGCTCCATTATTCTCATAGCTACTAGAAAAGTAAAATTAGAATATTCTTATATCAGTTGGATCAAATTTCCATCACTTTCTCTTATGTTGGTCCTGGGAGCCCAACTGTTCACTATGAAATTCCCACTCTATTATATAAACCTATCAAAACAGTACTCAAACAAAGCTGATTTTGAAGCTCGTCTTATCTCCACTTACTGCAGTGCTTCCAATGCTAAATGCTTCTTTCCAAATTCAATTGAACTTTCATTCCATCTGGAAATTCTTAGAATGTTAACTTGGTTTCGCCCCATCTTGCTTTTTAAGAAACTGGTTTCATCAGGCATTTTCATGCATGTTCATTCATATAACATTTCTATTTAACAAATAGCACAGCACCAAGTTTAAACTAGAAGCTCAATAATTAATAATAGAATTTATTAGCAAAATTCACAATATTTCTCATCGACTATTCTGTGTATCCAAAGGCAATAATAATTTTTTAAAAATTCTCCAATTTATCCCCAAAAATTTCCCCAAAGAGTGGTCTCTGCTTCACAGAAGTCCCTTCTTCCCCCATGGTCCTAACTGCTTAATTTCTGACCGTCTAGGTACCCTGTTGCCACCATTCTAATAAATCTCTTAATACACCACTGACTTTCACATGCACAAAAGACTGATATCTCCTTCAGATCTCATTTTCTTGACTATTCTCCGAAACGTGTCTTAGGGAACACCCCTTTCTTAAAGTGTTTTCCTCTCTTCCTTTCACAAGCATTGTTCTAACCTATGCGAATCTCTGTCACAATTTATGGAGCAGCTATAGACAGGATCGTCTTGTTTCTCCAAGTTATTCCTTCATCCTCATTCGTGTGTAGTTGAGCATCTCTCTCCTGAGCCCTGCTGTCATCACCAAAGATTTGCCATGTGCCCTAGAGGGCTGTCAGTATAGTCCTGCCTTCCAACAACAACCAGAAAGAAGTAGACTGTCTCCTCATCAAGCTGCAGTCTTAATGCTTGTCCTAACCTAATCCTTTCATGGCCGGACTGAACCTCATCCACTGCCTCCAAAGATAAAGTGCTCTGATGGGGAAGCTCATTCTGGGAGAACCCCATGAACCTCTGTATTCTTAGATTAAATTTGGCGTTTCCTTTGAAAATTCAAGATAGCTTTTGTTTTCCAGCTGTCCATCATCAGGAACATACCAATCTTCCAGAGAAATTTTAATATTACTGAATCACAAAAGAGAAGGGACAGTCTCAATCCTACTTCTTTCAAGAGGCTCCTTGGTTTCTGTGAGGATTTCTGCCCCTTCGTCCTTAAACCAATTTGCCCCAAGGATGTTGGTATGAGGAAGGGAAAACTCTGTTAGACCAGCAAAGATCCCATGAAGTGACTGATTACTGAACTTGAATCTGCAAACATAAAAGGAGCCAGTACCCTGAGAGCTCGCTTGGGTTTTCTGGATTTAGTCCTACTTAAAATCACCAACCAGAAAGAAGTGTGTCCTCATCCCACTACACTAGTGATCTCCTTTCTAGTCCAATCTGACGCTTTAAGGTGACATTCTATGTTATCTAAGACCTAAAAGAAGCTGGAGAGAAGAAGATAGAGGAGAGAGATAAAGAAACATAGGTATACATGTAGGTTATATATTGAGATACATACATGTAAATACATATAGATGTATATCCTTAAGTATCATGCCACATGACTATGTCTTTCCATTTTCTTTCTTCTGGATACTCCATGGTCTTCTTTCCTATCCCATTCACTAAATCTAAGTATTTTCCAATATTCTACTCTTTGCATATTTTTATTATATTCTTTCTACATAGATTCTCATCCATATTTTAGATCTTCAAACCATATTACACAGAAGACTCCTAAATAAATGTTTCTAACTTCTTTCTGGTGATTGAGTCTCATAACGCCGTTTCCTCTTGGAAAATCATAATCAGACATTCCAGAACCACTAACACAATGTATCCCAAACAAACTCACTATATCATCACCTATTAGGTCAAAGATGTACATAAAATCATCTTAAAGAGACAAAACAAATGCATAAGTTCATAGGTCATTATCTAATCAAATATTTAAAAAAAGCTAATCAAAGAATGCTCCATTGAAAGACAGGGGGGCTGTCATCAATAAAACAGAAAAGTTAAAGACTGACAGAAGCTGGCAATGCAATTACAACAGTGTCCAGAAGGAGGTATGCCATGGACCAAGATGTTAATGACAGGCATATCCTTACAAAGATGGCAACATAAGGTTATTTCAGTACAATGACATCACACATTGGAAAGCTAGATCTTCTTACCAAGTTTTGTTTCCATCTTCACTGACTAGTCTCCTAATTATAACATTTTTCCCATCTTATGTGCCTATGGGCAAGAAAACGCTGTTCAGGATTGCATTTGTCTCCCTGGCAGTTACCATTCTCGTTGTTAATTAAATCGCTGGCATTCTGATTGCATAGATCAGTCTTGTGAGATTGGTTAATGCAAATCTATGACTAAGAGATGGTTCCAGTTTCTGCTTAATGACAAAACTCAATCCCTAAACATCAGGAGAGAGTGCAAACATGAACCATGGGAAATTCACTAAGACAGCAATTTAAAAAATGCATTCTGTGAAATATCAGGTGAAAATAAAAACAGGCTTGAAAAATATTGTCTACTACTGTAGATAGACTATCTACTTTTTGAATATCCCAATGTACATTAGCTTATTTTTTTTTAAATGTCTTGCTAAAGACACCTAATATTCTTTAAGCCATTGTTTCCCAAGCTTATTCTCACTGAAAATGCTTTTTTTTCTCCTGCAGTCCCTGGTTTCTTAAATAAGTCAACCTTGTAAGGTCCACAGAGACAGCCAGACATCAGACCTAAAGGGCCCATGCCCTGTCCCTTTAATACATACACAAGCACAAAAACAACATGGTCTCATACCACCTGTTTTCACTTAAAGGTTTTCTAACATTTAATAGTTCAACTATTTGCTGACTGTTTCATGTTTGTCTCATTCCTTCAATTAGAGAATATCAATATAAACAAGGATTAGAGTCAATATATTCTTATAGAATCTACAGCTTCTGGAAACAAACTAGGCATATATTTCCGCATGAAGAATTCGACTTTTTAAGGGTAAGTTGTAGTCATTATACTTAGAGTAAGCATTATAGACACCAAAGTAAGTAAGGTCAGGAAGAAATACACAGAATTATCGACGACAAATTATGGATCTAACATTGGTAGCAAATATTAATATCAGGTATTAGCTCGTAATCCTACCATCCTAAATTTCCTTTCTCTCAATGGCAAAGACATAATTTTATTAAACATTGTTTCACTCTCTCATAACTAAAAGAAGTGGAGAATTTCACTTGCTATATATTTTAAACTATAGTTGATACTTTTCTCCCAACCCAGGTTCCAAAGCATAGTCCCTCAACAGTCGAGTACCCAAATTACACTATAATGTGGATGTAAATAAAAATCCCAGAAAGCCATAGTAGACCAGTAAATCCAACTTGTTCATCCACAGTTTAAAATTTTTGTAAAAAATATAATTCATTAATTATTGAATTAGTTGCTTAGTGACTCTCAGTGCTTTAGCATGAATTGCTCTTGTAATTATTTAATTATGTCTTTCTCTTAATTACTGGAAGGAGGTTATAGAACTTTTCATTTGTAGGTTATGCCACAAGAGGGGTAACAAAAATTTGAGAAAAAAAATGTATTCTTAGTTTTAACATAATTACATTAAAAAAACTACAAACACAATACCTACTTTTTTTTCCTTAACTCGTTAAAATGCAGGAACAACACAGGCTAATGGTAGGAAAGTCATGACAAAATGTACATGAACAATTAGCCAGTTCCGTTTAATAGACAATGCCTAAAAATTATTTCGAAATCTAATTAGGTAAATTTTTAATTTGAAAAAAGATTGCAAAGATTAGGGATCCCTTAAGATTTGAGATGTTATTAATCATTAAGATATACTTATTAGATGGATTTAAACTTGCTTAACTGTTAGTGGTTCCATCTGTTAGTAACTTTTATTAAATACCTGCTGTAGGCAGGGCTTACTTCAAACTTGGCTAAAATAAAATATATGTATCATCCTATTACAAAGCTTGTGGATCATGCAAGTCATCTGCCTCCCATTCAGCTGTTACCAAAGTGAGCAGAAGCACAGAGGAATAGAGGAGGTAGTCAAGTCACATATTTGGCAAGATCTTAGAGAATATTTCAAAAAGTGTTTTTAGTTATAAATTAAAATTTGTGTCTATATTTTCTTCCCCCTGACACCTTTTTAAATCATGGAAATAGAACAGACATAGAAATACAGATAGGGATCTCGGGTTATGATAAATGGTATCAGAGGGAAATTTTCATAATAAAACAAAAGCCCTACCTTCTGGAAT
>NW_011888900.1:3818535-3821178 GCF_000151845.1 Pteropus vampyrus
TCAACCTTGTAAGGTCCACAGAGACAGCCAGACATCAGACCTAAAGGGCCCATGCCCTGTCCCTTTAATACATACACAAGCACAAAAACAACATGGTCTCATACCACCTGTTTTCACTTAAAGGTTTTCTAACATTTAATAGTTCAACTATTTGCTGACTGTTTCATGTTTGTCTCATTCCTTCAATTAGAGAATATCAATATAAACAAGGATTAGAGTCAATATATTCTTATAGAATCTACAGCTTCTGGAAACAAACTAGGCATATATTTCCGCATGAAGAATTCGACTTTTTAAGGGTAAGTTGTAGTCATTATACTTAGAGTAAGCATTATAGACACCAAAGTAAGTAAGGTCAGGAAGAAATACACAGAATTATCGACGACAAATTATGGATCTAACATTGGTAGCAAATATTAATATCAGGTATTAGCTCGTAATCCTACCATCCTAAATTTCCTTTCTCTCAATGGCAAAGACATAATTTTATTAAACATTGTTTCACTCTCTCATAACTAAAAGAAGTGGAGAATTTCACTTGCTATATATTTTAAACTATAGTTGATACTTTTCTCCCAACCCAGGTTCCAAAGCATAGTCCCTCAACAGTCGAGTACCCAAATTACACTATAATGTGGATGTAAATAAAAATCCCAGAAAGCCATAGTAGACCAGTAAATCCAACTTGTTCATCCACAGTTTAAAATTTTTGTAAAAAATATAATTCATTAATTATTGAATTAGTTGCTTAGTGACTCTCAGTGCTTTAGCATGAATTGCTCTTGTAATTATTTAATTATGTCTTTCTCTTAATTACTGGAAGGAGGTTATAGAACTTTTCATTTGTAGGTTATGCCACAAGAGGGGTAACAAAAATTTGAGAAAAAAAATGTATTCTTAGTTTTAACATAATTACATTAAAAAAACTACAAACACAATACCTACTTTTTTTTCCTTAACTCGTTAAAATGCAGGAACAACACAGGCTAATGGTAGGAAAGTCATGACAAAATGTACATGAACAATTAGCCAGTTCCGTTTAATAGACAATGCCTAAAAATTATTTCGAAATCTAATTAGGTAAATTTTTAATTTGAAAAAAGATTGCAAAGATTAGGGATCCCTTAAGATTTGAGATGTTATTAATCATTAAGATATACTTATTAGATGGATTTAAACTTGCTTAACTGTTAGTGGTTCCATCTGTTAGTAACTTTTATTAAATACCTGCTGTAGGCAGGGCTTACTTCAAACTTGGCTAAAATAAAATATATGTATCATCCTATTACGAAGCTTGTGGATCATGCAAGTCATCTGCCTCCCATTCAGCTGTTACCAAAGTGAGCAGAAGCACAGAGGAATAGAGGAGGTAGTCAAGTCACATATTTGGCAAGATCTTAGAGAATATTTCAAAAAGTGTTTTTAGTTATAAATTAAAATTTGTGTCTATATTTTCTTCCCCCTGACACCTTTTTAAATCATGGAAATAGAACAGACATAGAAATACAGATAGGGATCTCGGGTTATGATAAATGGTATCAGAGGGAAATTTTCATAATAAAACAAAAGCCCTACCTTCTGGAATGCGCAATCTGTCTAGGAAAACTGACACAGTGACAAGAAAACATAAAACAGCTATGGAGACAACAGACCCATGGGGGTAAAGCCACCTCCTCAAATACTACATGATCACGTTCATTAGACAACTGAGCAAAACTGATGCAAAAATAAAAAACATTATGCTTGACACCACAACAAAGAGCTAAAGCAGAAAGCTGAACGTGGTACATAATGAAAAGAGGTTGTGGCTATTCAAAATGGTGCTCTGTGTTTTCAAAATAATGCAGACAAACTATTTAGGGGAAATTTGGCTAAATTGATTTATAGAATACAATGCATATTGCTGATTTTGATTCTACTTTTAAAGTAGGAACTCAAAGAGGAATGAAAAACAATTTAGCAGATAGCTTCTAAATGTGTGTGAGTGTGTGTGTGTGTGTGTGTGTGTGTGTGTGTAAAAATTCTCGCATATTAAAGGAATCTGTTCTGAAAACAAATCTCAAATTTCACTCACTAGTCTTAAAATATTCATGGGGTTACGCCATTTAAATCATTGTTAGTATCACCAATATTTTTTTCATCAGCAAGGGATGACAGAGGTTTTATGACAAGTTTGTCATTTGGAATTTTGCCCCAATATATCAATGAAACAGGATTTTGTTTGCTTTGTGTGTAGTATATCTTATTCAAAATACTTGTTAATACCCTCCAGAAGCAAAAATATTTTTTTCTTTCAATAATCATGGGATATGTAATGAACCAGCGTATTTTCTCATATTCTGACTATTATTGCTCACTGCTCAATAATTTTTTAAAATAACTGAAAAAGACAGTGTAAATCACTTTAAACAAATCAACTTGTCTGTCTATTTACATTTTTACTTATTGGGCATTTAACAGAAATTTATGGAATCAATGAGGCTTATTTATAATCATTTGAAATATAATAAAGTGACTATTACTTTTCTGGAATTAGTTTGCTGTCCACATTTGAAATAATTAAACCCACTTCCAACCCTCAGTGGAATTATTTTGATGAGAATGATATTGTATTAAGAATTAATATGACTCAGACATATCTAA
>NW_011888900.1:3823613-3827841 GCF_000151845.1 Pteropus vampyrus
CACTCCACTGCCACAGGGAGGCCAGATGAGAGTTCATCAATGAGAGTGTATTTATTTTTGAAAGTCGAAGCATCAGACTGCTTGATCGTTAGCTCGATGAAGTGATGTTGCAATGTGGAGCTTTTTGATAAAGCTATACACCTTTGAGGGCAGCTTTCATCAAACCACAATCAAAATGAGATACTAGCATCTCGATAACTGTCTTCACATGAGGTACAACTGCTACAGCTCCATTTACATCTCCTTTAGTAGATCCTAGGACCCAGAGAGTAGCCCCTACGCTTTGTCAAACTACAAAATGATTTTTTTTGAAAATACATATAAGAGTCCACGGCCGTGCTACCCTGAACAAGCCCGATCCCATCTGATCTCGGAAGCTAAGCAGGGTTGGACCTGGTCAGTACTTGGATGGGAGACCACCTAGGAAGATGAGGTGCCATAGGCATAAAAAATAAGGGATTGTAAGCTGACAAGGTCCTTGCAATCTGTGAGGTCAACCAAGGGTTGCCTCACTTAAAAAATAAAAAATAAATAAATAAAATAAAATACATATAAAACATCTCTGGTAGGCTTTAATTTCTTATAGTATCTCTAATTTATAAGCCTGCATTGCATTATCTATGTCACGGCACCTCTCTTTATGTCATTTCTATGACACACACAAAAAAATTGTTCCAATATTAGAATGTTGTCAGTAGTGTGGACAAGCTCAGCCTTATCAGTAAAGGCATCTATTGACTGAAAATTGTATGCTTCACAAAGTTCGAGAAGCATAACTGAGAACACATTCATTTCTCAATATTTATGTAACACTTTTTATTCTTTAGTTCCAGTATAATCCTATTAGTTTATAGCTCACTTACATAAAACAGCCTATGACCACAAGTACAGACAGACACTTATATTCACGTACGTCCTTATGATATGGCACTCAGGCAACAAGTAATCAGAAACAGCTTATCAAGAATTATAAAGGCTCACTTCCAGGACAATAGTTTAAGCAATGAAGAGCTCTCTATCGGTATTTATTGCTTCCATATTTCACTTAACGTACAATGAGGCACATGCATATAATTCTTTAAAATGTGTGAAATGGTATACAGCCTCATTACATTCTGTGCCTATCCATTCACACTGGCTACGGAATATGAAAAATCAAACGATAAGTTTTCCACATATTTCATGCACATAAACATCTTAGGGGAGATACAGAATATGTATGAAATTTATCAACCCTTAAAGATGATTATTAGTGTTCATATTTTTGGAAATACTTCTTTTTAAAATTAACCTAGAAATTAGGGCATTTAGTATTTTTACACATGAGAAATCATATGTAAAAGATACTTAGGGTAAGTATCTTCAGGAAAGCAGCAATTTTTGGTAAAAAAAACAAACAAACTTGTCATTCAGTCAACAATTAAACAATTATTGAATTCTGATCTGCTATGTACTGAGTTATGCAGAGGATGCTGCAGGTGTATGAATGTAACTATACATTCACTTGAGCATCTCTAAGACACTAACTAAATCAAAGCATGTTCATTCAACAAATCTGCATGGAACACATACTGTCCCAAGGGCTACAAAGGCTACAAATAATACAATGAAAATTAACCATTAACATCCCTGCCCTCCTGAGCGTACAAGAAGAGAAATGGATATTAATAAAATCCTGACTCAAATTTGTAATTATAAGCTATAATAAATGTCATGACATAAATGTTCAGGGCCATTATGAGCACAACAAAAAGTAGAACCTGCTTTTGTCTGAATACTCAATAAAGATTTAACTAAGAAAGTGGTGTCTGAGTTGAGATGAGTGAGATGGAAGGTGACTGGGAGAAAGAGGTGATAGAAGCAGGTTGGAGAATGACAATGGGGCCAGTTCTTCGCTCACCCACCCCCACCCCCGCCAAAAAAAATAAATAAATACAGCACCATGAGATGAGAAGAAGCATAGTTTGTTAAAGAAATTAAACGAAGACATATGTTTTCAAGCCACAGGTCCAGAGGGAAAGCAATGTAAATCCAGTCTAGAAATTTCAAAATAGACTTACCACTCAAGTATTATGTAGATTTGGTTTTCATTCTAAGAGACAAAGGGAAGCCGACAGGTTATAAAACAGAGGATGGCATGATCAAATAAATGACTTAAAAGATTTCCAGCATCCTAGTCACCTCGATAAACCTTAGGGACAGCAGCTTTTTCAGATCTCCTGTGTCTTTAAGGTTAGTCTATTACAACCCTTAAGCAAACATGCACATTTTCACAGAAACATGCACATTTTCACAGACATCTGGAAATGCTTGTAATTTCAGAGTTCACAGGGCTGCTAAAGCCATAGACCTTCATGTTAAAAATTCTTACCCGACAGAGAAATGGTGTGTGGTGCTTTAGGACTATGGGTCAGACTCCTGGACATAGAAAATAAGAACTTGTAGTAACTACTTAAGGAAAGGGGCTCTCAAAATCAAATAATTTATGTTGAGAAAAGAAAGAGGCCAAAGATATTAACTCCACTTTAGGGTCTAAACACAGAGTTTTAAGGGCTGAGTGGCTAAACCTGGGCCCATTAGTTCAGTGATAATAAATCTTAATTTAGGTCCTAGAAATGTAAAACTAACATTAATTAAAAACACAAAGATTATGAAAACCCAGGTCTATCTTTCTTGCCTTGTTCATCTCTCAGCCAACTTATCTCCCAGTCTCACATGTCTAGATGAGTATTTTTTTTCCTTAGTGACTCTTAAATATTTTCACTAAATGCAGGTATCCATGTATTTTTTTAAGCTGGTTCAAATACCAATACCTTCGATTTCTTTCTCTTGATTTTGTCTATTGATTTGTGCTTTCTTTTTTAATCTCCGCCCCAAACTCTGCTTCCAGTACTGACTTTTGCTCCTCATCCCACAATGCCGTGTTCTCATCCCTTGTTGGTTCAAGCTATTCCACACAGCCTGGCCTGAGCCAACACATCAGCTCAGGGGTGTGGGTGGGGGTCATGTCAAGTTTTCTCTGGTTGCAATGGTGGTAAGTGAAAAAGTGCTTTGGAAGGGGTAGAAAAATGAGCACAGAAGCTGAAGTAACTTACAGATGGAACTGAAGTTGAAAGAACATGCTTAGAGCCATCACACTTAGATATTCTGTTCTTCTTGTGTGTTTCTTTTATTTTCAGCCAAAGGCAATAACGTAAATTTCTATATGTGTGTCTCAATAGAGCTGTTGAGACTGATGGCAAATGCAAACTACCATCACAATAAGAACAGCAAGTGATACAAGGTAGTGTTGGAATGAAATACATCTAAGTGTAAGCATTCTTACAAAGAGAAGAAACTACCAAAGAAAATATCACATAATGGGATGCCCACAAGAGTCTAGGAGCAGTACTGAGTGCTTGGAAAGGACTAGCAGAAGTGGACATATAGAGAGCCACAAAAATATAGATGAATTTGAAAGACCTTGAATACATAACAACTGTTTAAGGTAAGCTAAAGAGAAGAATTAAGACAAAGAAGTATGTTCGCATCTTTGACACTAACAAAAACATGGGAGAGGACTGGTTCATGGTGCGAAGAGAATGAGTTTAATCCTGGATAGCGTGACTTTGAAATACTCACGGAAGATCCAGGTAGACATACATAGCAGCCATGTTCAGTACGGTCGCTGCTCAGGGATAATGTCAAGGCTGGAGACAGAGTTCAGAGTCATTATGTATAGGCGAGGAAGAAAGTCAAAGTACCCAGTGGCATAGACAGGGGCGAGAGAACAGATAAGGAGTAATAGAAGGTCAAAGTCAAAAACCCATGAAAAGTTGGATGAAAGAGTAGAATGGAGATAAAGAGTGCAGTCAAGGAGGTCAGAGCAGTTCCAGGGGATTATCATATCAGGGAAGTCAGTGGAGAATTCGTAGGAAGCTGGGGTTCCATAGTGTGCAAATCACCAAGAGCTATCAGCGAACATGAGCACTAAGGAATGTGGTTACTACTAAGTAACTGGGACTTTTTAAAGAAGATCTTCAGTAGAATAATGGTGGTAAAAATGCTGGACGATTGAAGAATTGGTAGTTGCAAAATCAGTAGTACAGAAAATAGTGAATTTACACCGCTTTTGACATTTTTTTTTTTAATTTGATGTGGAAGACACAGATAGGACAATATCTGTTTTCCAGAATCAGTGAGATCTGCAATGAGAGAACTTGTTTTTAAATACGAAAGCAAGAGAAAA
>NW_011888900.1:3828686-3831949 GCF_000151845.1 Pteropus vampyrus
TGTTGTCAATTGCTACTTACAAGGTCGGCTTACGGGCTATTGTTTCCCAAGATTTTATGAATGAATCCATGACATGAGAAATTTTTAGAAGCTCTTGTTAAAGGAAGCCACTTGAAAATTAATCATGATTTTGTGCCTAACTGGACAATAACCTATTTTTAAACCAGTCGTCTTCAAATCTGGTATATGAGGTTCAACTTAAGAACTTATAGATTCATATTTCCAGATTCTAAATATATTTGCATTTCAACCTGCTCTCATATTGGACTACATTTTGAGCATACTAAACTACTTGCTGTTGATATTACATTGTGAAAGGGTAGTCATAAAAGATGAAATGACATTTTTCCAATCTCTGCTAACAAAACTTAAAATGAAAACTGATTTTTAAATTGGAGATAAGTATCTATTTTGAATAAAATTCTCTCCTTTCAAGGATATGACTAGAATCTTCGATTTTATTGTTCACGATAATCATTACACTTTCAAAATGAATTTGCCCAACAGCTTATTTGTAACAGCCCTAAATGTTTGTATAACTCCCTCATGACTTTTTATAAGACATGCTTAAGCCATTATGTGGAAATGAAATTGTGATTGGATCAAGAGAAAATAATCTTGTATTTTCTATATACAGCATTCCAAAATTTAGAAAACATATGATTAAAATAAGATCCCTTGCCCAGTTCTTACACTTCTAAAACAACCCATCAATAAGTGTGGAAACTTTGCTCAACTGGATAATAAACTGCTAATAACTCAATAAGGACTATACAAGCTTATCTCATTCCTCTGAGCTTGTATATTATATTCCTCCTTCTGGTAATGATTGAATAACTTGTATCAACTACTGTAAAAATAAATAAGCAAATATATAAACAAACAAACATTTATTGTTGGACAGTATCCGAGCACATACACATAGAAATTAAAGGTCCTTAAGGATGGAATTGAGACTCAAATTTTACCTAATTTTCCCCTAGAGATACTCACTGGTCTGCATGGTACTGAAGTAATACAGTTCATGGGAAAGGTGAGAATATTATTAGATTGAAAAATAGATATAAAAATTCAAGCCAAACAGAGCTTTGCAAATTTAAGCAAGAAATCCCCAAACATAAGATGCCACGGTGGGGAAGCCCAAAGCTCTTATATACAAAATTCATTCAAAACCTTGGCTGACTCCTAAACTGCACATATGAAGGACATGAATCAAAGTCCAGAGTAAAGTAACAGATAGAAGTTTAAAGGACTGAGCAGAGATTTCATCAGATTCTCGGTTCTAGGAGAGTTACATATCAAAGTTCATACCTCAGTGATTGAGGGCAGGATAAATATCTTGGGATTGCCACTGAAATCATCAAAGAACCATGCCTTAGCACTACCAATCATATGATGGTACTAATAACTTAGAAAAAAAATTGAAATATGCCAACTCAACAAAGCATAAAACTAAGCTTCTATATTATCAAGGTGAACTGTCAGTAAGGAAATTCCTGCTAGAGCAGAAATCCACACTCTTCAGGTTAAGATAAAAGTGTCAGGTTCTTGGCCAAGTAACATCTTCAATCTCTATTCTATAATAAAAAATAATTAGATATATGAAATAAACAATAGGGATGCAGAATCATAATTGATACACGTTAGAAGACAAAGATTTTTAAATAACTATCAAAAATATAGAAACTGTAGAAAATGATGAATACAATGATAGAAGAGATGGAGAATTTCAGGTAAGCTATGGGAAATAGGAGCAGTTGCAAATATTAGACATAAAAATATCTGTAATCAAAACCACATTATGTGGAACAAACAGGCAATTGATTAGTCAATGAAGAATAAAGGGTCAATAAAATAGAGAGCAATTATTCAACCTAAAGCCCAAAGGAAAAGAAAACTAAGAACAAATAAACACGACCTCAATAATCTATAAAAGACAATAAAGTAGCCTAACTTATGTATAAGTTAGAGAAGATAAGCAGAAAGGGGGTGAGACAAATATTTAAAGAAATATTGGGTGAAATCATTTCAAATTTGTTTAAAAACAACATATAGTTCCAAAAGTTTAACAAACCCATGATAGAATAGGTAAATGGAAACTACACTTACGGACATCATATTCAAAAATGCTAAAAATGAAAGTAAAGATAAATATCTGGAAAGCATGTGGGTGGTGCGGGTTATTACGCAAAAAGAACTAACAGTAACACTGTCAGCTGTCTTATCAAAAATAATAGAAACACCCCTCCCCAAAATGAAACATCTTCATAACACTGAAACAAAGATCAAATAAGCACACACACGGGAAAGCAGTGGCAGCCCGCGTCTATTGCCGAGAGAGTCTCTGACAGAAATGCAGACGGAGATCACTCAGGCTCAAGTAAACTAAACTTTCAGGTCTCGGGAAGAAATGAAGAACACTGTAAAGTTAAATATGCTGGTAAATTTAAAAGATTCTTTTTATTTGATTATTATACTGTAGAAAGAAAATTGACTAGTGTAAAAATAAATATTTGGGGGTTGCTATACATGTACGAATAAAATATATAAAAATTATAACATAAAGGACAAGAGGAGGATAACTAGAATTATACTGAGGAAAGATTTTATTATTTCATCATAATAAAGTACCTCAAAATTAGTAGATAAAGGTAAAAGGGATCAAATATGTGGTGACGGAAGGAAATTTAACTTTGGGTAGTGAATACACAATGCAATATACATGTGACTTATTGAATTGTACACTTGAAACCTATATAATTTTATTAGCCAATGTCACTCCAATAAATTTAGCAAAATAAAAAATTAAACCACATAGAGATTAGTTCACAATGAATATTTTCATCTTTAGAGTAACCACAAAAAAAATACAAATAGTTATAGCTTGTAACCCGATAGAAAATATAATATGAAATACTAAAGAAAAAAAATTGATTAACCCACAAGAAGGAGGGAATGAAGGAACATTGGGACAGTGGGTGAGGGGAGAGAAAAAAAGAACCAAATGGTGGATGTAAACCTACAATATTAACTAATAATTGACTAAATATATAATTAAAGATATAGTTTTCCAGAATATACAAAGAAACAAGAATCAACTATATTTTGTTTATGAAACTCATTTTAAATATAATGAAACAGGTTGAAAGTAAAAGAATGGGAAAATGTATAATATCTAATTATTGAGCATAAGAAAATAGGTATGGCTTTATTAACATAAGATAAAAGAGAATTCAAGGAAAGGAGCATTAAAAGAGAAAAAA
>NW_011888900.1:3831999-3843953 GCF_000151845.1 Pteropus vampyrus
TGCCAACTCAACAAAGCATAAAACTAAGCTTCTATATTATCAAGGTGAACTGTCAGTAAGGAAATTCCTGCTAGAGCAGAAATCCACACTCTTCAGGTTAAGATAAAAGTGTCAGGTTCTTGGCCAAGTAACATCTTCAATCTCTATTCTATAATAAAAAATAATTAGATATATGAAATAAACAATAGGGATGCAGAATCATAATTGATACACGTTAGAAGACAAAGATTTTTAAATAACTATCAAAAATATAGAAACTGTAGAAAATGATGAATACAATGATAGAAGAGATGGAGAATTTCAGGTAAGCTATGGGAAATAGGAGCAGTTGCAAATATTAGACATAAAAATATCTGTAATCAAAACCACATTATGTGGAACAAACAGGCAATTGATTAGTCAATGAAGAATAAAGGGTCAATAAAATAGAGAGCAATTATTCAACCTAAAGCCCAAAGGAAAAGAAAACTAAGAACAAATAAACACGACCTCAATAATCTATAAAAGACAATAAAGTAGCCTAACTTATGTATAAGTTAGAGAAGATAAGCAGAAAGGGGGTGAGACAAATATTTAAAGAAATATTGGGTGAAATCATTTCAAATTTGTTTAAAAACAACATATAGTTCCAAAAGTTTAACAAACCCATGATAGAATAGGTAAATGGAAACTACACTTACGGACATCATATTCAAAAATGCTAAAAATGAAAGTAAAGATAAATATCTGGAAAGCATGTGGGTGGTGCGGGTTATTACGCAAAAAGAACTAACAGTAACACTGTCAGCTGTCTTATCAAAAATAATAGAAACACCCCTCCCCAAAATGAAACATCTTCATAACACTGAAACAAAGATCAAATAAGCACACACACGGGAAAGCAGTGGCAGCCCGCGTCTATTGCCGAGAGAGTCTCTGACAGAAATGCAGACGGAGATCACTCAGGCTCAAGTAAACTAAACTTTCAGGTCTCGGGAAGAAATGAAGAACACTGTAAAGTTAAATATGCTGGTAAATTTAAAAGATTCTTTTTATTTGATTATTATACTGTAGAAAGAAAATTGACTAGTGTAAAAATAAATATTTGGGGGTTGCTATACATGTACGAATAAAATATATAAAAATTATAACATAAAGGACAAGAGGAGGATAACTAGAATTATACTGAGGAAAGATTTTATTATTTCATCATAATAAAGTACCTCAAAATTAGTAGATAAAGGTAAAAGGGATCAAATATGTGGTGACGGAAGGAAATTTAACTTTGGGTAGTGAATACACAATGCAATATACATGTGACTTATTGAATTGTACACTTGAAACCTATATAATTTTATTAGCCAATGTCACTCCAATAAATTTAGCAAAATAAAAAATTAAACCACATAGAGATTAGTTCACAATGAATATTTTCATCTTTAGAGTAACCACAAAAAAAATACAAATAGTTATAGCTTGTAACCCGATAGAAAATATAATATGAAATACTAAAGAAAAAAAATTGATTAACCCACAAGAAGGAGGGAATGAAGGAACATTGGGACAGTGGGTGAGGGGAGAGAAAAAAAGAACCAAATGGTGGATGTAAACCTACAATATTAACTAATAATTGACTAAATATATAATTAAAGATATAGTTTTCCAGAATATACAAAGAAACAAGAATCAACTATATTTTGTTTATGAAACTCATTTTAAATATAATGAAACAGGTTGAAAGTAAAAGAATGGGAAAATGTATAATATCTAATTATTGAGCATAAGAAAATAGGTATGGCTTTATTAACATAAGATAAAAGAGAATTCAAGGAAAGGAGCATTAAAAGAGAAAAAAACAATTTGTAATGATAAAAGTGTCAATTCATCAAGAAGATATAAAAATATTAAGTGTGTATATAACGGAACATCAAATAAAAATCGACAAAACTATAGGCAGAAATAGACAAATCCATAATCACATTTGCAGATTTAACAGCCAAAAATGTCAGTAAGGAAATAGAAGAAAAACATTTTCATGTGACTTGACCAAACTGACATTCTTAGAACATGACCCCCAAAAACTGGAGATTGCAAGACCCTTCGAGAGCCCACAGAGCATTCGTTAAGATAGGCCACATGCTGAGCTATAAAACAAATCTCAAAACATTTAAGAAGAATGAATTCATTTAGAATATACTGTCTTGCCACAACAAAATTTTTTTAAAAAAAATCAAACTATGTTTCAGTTGCAATAAAACAGTCCTTTAAAAGGAAATTTATTTCTTTAAATGCTTATGTCAAGTAAATGAAGAACTATTTAAAATCAATGACCTAAGCATCTACCTTAAGAAGCTAGAAAAAGAAACCTAATTAAGCACAAAGAAATGAGATGAAAGGAAATAATAAATACAAGAATGAAATAGAAAAGACAAGCAGTAAAGAAAACTGATAAATCTCAAACCTGGACTTTTGAAAAGATTAATACAATTGATAAACTAGCAATATAATTCAAGAAATAAAGATAAATACAAATATCAGCATTGAAAGAGGAATCATTGCTATGGAACTTAGAAATCTTAAAGAAAATAATAATGTATTTCTATTATTTTACGCGTCTAAGTGTCTCTAGGTGTCCGAAGTGACCTCTCTGGCTTGTAGGAACAAAGGAATCCTTAGTCCTTTTACATTTCTTCCTACTTGTATATGGCCATTCATCTTGCTACAAGACTTCTGCTGGCCATTTCTGTTGCTTAGTAAGAAAGTACTTGTCATCCAGAGACTTGAAGTCATTTTTTTTTCTTTCACTTTACATCGAAAACATGAAAGTGTTTGGAGATCTATTATGATAATACAGTAAGCCCTTTATTATTAAAAAATAATTTGGAGATTTATTTGGTTTAGTAAAAGTTATTCTAGATGGTCACTTTATCTTTTATAGCTAAGAATATAAATAATTATGTTTTGTCTGCTAATAGCAAAGTAAATAAATTAAGAATTACATAGTGTTTTAAATTCATTATTCTGAATATCAAATCTAATGAAGCAGTAGATACAGGTAAACAGTATACAAATTTCAGTAGGCTTTATACCACTCTGAAATTTGATTTTTTGCAAAAAGTCATGATATTGAAGTTTCATAGCTAAAAGTGGCATTAGTGATCTAATGGGCTAATACCTGGACCACAAAAGTTAAAGTTTCAGTTTCTTTACCTACATTTGGAAATGTAATTCTTTGATATCTTTCCATCAGCCATACTACTTTTCACAATGAGTGTCATGTCAGGAAAGATGACAAATGAATTATATTTTGAATTATTCAGCACCTATTTTTCCAAAATTTTGTTAATGGTAATTATCTATTTCTAAAAAAAAACGTTATTTTTTTCCTTAGGGTCAAATATTCCTGTGTAGTATTATGTTGATGATGAAAGAGAAATTCTGCAATGCTGTATCAATTAAAAAGTAAGTTTAAAACATGCAGAGTTCAAAATAACTCATAAAATTTACCAATAAATTGGTGTTTACTAAGAAGACGTTATGTCATTTACCATGTAAAAAGAGTAAGAGTCGGTGGCTGTTTGGTAGCTCCAGGTTACTAAAGTTGGTCTTCTCTAATCATGTTCTCTTAATTTCTGTCATACATCAGTCTGAAGATAAATACAAGTTATGCAAAAATTTTTTTTAATTAAAAAAGTTTTTAAAGAAAACCCTCATTTAAAAATCAAATTTAGTACTTTTTAAGGTTATGGAGTATTAGAATATGATGAGAGAAACATAAAAAGTTACTTTGTGCCCTAAGATACTTAACAGAGAAAGGAATGAATAAAAAGAAAGAAATGAATGAAAAAGCGAATAAATAGAATGAAAAGCTGAACTTCACTTTAAAATAAACAGATTCCATTGTTAAGTATTTGCTATTGACATAGACTTTTTATGTCTGTTCTTTTATACATCTATCATTCACCTTGGTAGAACAATACAAGAAGTATATGACAAGATTCATATTTGAATTATACTTCATTCATTTATTCAAAATGTTAATTAAGTTTTCATAATGTGTCAAGCAGTGGTACAAGATAATATGACCAAAAATGAACTGGATATGTAATCTACCATTCATCCATTTGGTCTAAAACTTATTTAATGGAGTGTTTTAAAGATTGTATTTTAAGAAACGAAGTATGTCATGGACATCGCATCCTGTTTACTCGTACAATCGCCACAACCATCACACCTGATGTGTTTTATACAGAAAGTGTGTGAATCCCTCTCTATTCTCAGCTGTCCTCCTGGAGAAATTCTTCAGAAGAGAGAAAAGTAGTGATTACCAGCATAAAGGAATCAGAATAAGACTTCGCTTTCCCAAAGCTTAATTAATGCCATGTCAAGGAACTGCTTAACATGTGAGATAAAATTTTTATATAGGATAACATCCAAATCTTCTTTTCTTAAATTTTCGTATTGCTGCTGTGTTATTTCACAAAAATTCAATGATTAGGCCCTGTCTTTAAAGATATGAAAGCTAATCGCTTATCGACAAAGATTTTATTTATCCATTCACCAGTCATCAGGCCTTTTTCTAAATCATGGCTTTTGAGTTGGCTCTTTCCTGTATGCGTTTATGTATATTCTTGTAGCTCATTCAAGTCTTATTTCAAGTCTTCTTTTCTCAATAAAAAGTCACCTCCTAAAAGGGTCTGAGCACCCAGTTCCAACATGTATGTGAGGGGAGGGAGTCCCCCTACACACCCTGCAATTCAGTGGGGTGTCCTATAATTCAACTCAACTGACACTATTTACTCGGAGACAGCATCATCTTACAGGGTAAAGGTTCAGTTTCACAGGGCTGCTTCCTGCTACTTCAGACACCTGTTGCAAGCCGATGTTGTCAACTGGCTATAGGTTAGAGGTTCCAATGACGCCTCCTCCTTGGGTTCATTTAATTTACTAGAATAGCTCACGGAACTCGGAGGAACACTTTACTTACTAGATCATGGTGTATTATGAAAGGATATAACTCAGAAACAGCCAGATGGAAGAGATGCACAGGGCAAAGCATGGGGAAGGGATGCAGAGTTGTCTCCTCGAATCTCCACACCTTCACCAACCCAGAAGCTCTCTCAACCCGTCCCTCTTGGGATTTTATGGAGCCTTCATTACATATGATCAATTCGATCATTGGCCCTTGGTGACGGAACTCAATTTCCAGCTGCTCTCCCCTCCCAGGAGTCGAGGTGGGGGTGGGGGTGGGTGACTTAAAGTGCCCTACTCTCTTATCACTTGATTGGTTCCACAGGAAACCAACCGCCCACCCACCTCCATCCTTAGGCACATGGCAAAAGTTACACTAACATAACAAAAAGACTTTATGCTCTCATCACTTAGGAAATTCTAAGGGTTTTAGGATCTCAGTGCCAGAAACAGAAAAAGGCCAAATAGATATTTATTATAAACCACAATATCACCCCTCCTCAGTAAGACCTTCCCTGACAACTCTATTTAAAATTACGGATCTCTACCGTGGACTCCCTAATACTTCTCCCAACTTTTTTACTCTTTTTATACTTAGGACCATTTGACATACTGTATTAATTACTACTTTATTGATATATTATATGTCTCCACACACCAAGGAACTTCGGTCTTTTATGTTCACTGCATCTCAGCCTGAAACAATGCCTGGCACATCACTCGCCTTACATCAACATTTTTTTAATGAATGTACTTATTATGTAACTTCAGTAAGTATTCAAAGATAATGTGAGGTCAAGACTTTGACTTAATTAACTTTAAAACACAAATTAACTTAAATTCCCTCTTCAAGCATAATTGTATTTTTTAAATAATAAAGCATGTGACCATTGGAGAAAATGGAATTTTCACTGATTGTAAAAACTGATTTCATTTGAGGATAAAAACTAATTTACTGCATAACTATTTCCTTTGAAATTTTGCAAGCAGATGACGTCTAGACAACTGAAGCATACACAGTTATATTTAATGAGTTTCAACAGAATATAGGCCATATTACATTGACATGTGAAACTGTAGCTAACGTATTTGTTGGATGGAAAAACTGGCTAATTTTAAATATTTAGTCAATTAGCAAAAAGCAAAGGAAATACAAATAAGGGATTCACATTAAAAATAATGCATAGCAAAGAATTTTTTCATCTAAATATAAATAAACAGGGTATTATTTATATAGGTCCTATCGACATACATTATACCTTAAGTTTCTTGATTAGGACTATAAAAAATATTTTTCTTGTTTTATGCCTTAAAAGCAAATATATTGTTTTCTGAGAAATGAGCTAGACAAAATATTAGGAAAATACAATTCAACTGTTGAAAATTACATTCAGTCTATTCAAAATTCCTTTTTATTTTTGTCTATAGCAAATATTTCAAATTATGAATTGAAGCATTTTACAATATAACATTAAAGAGAAATAAATCTATCTATAGAAAAGTTATCAGAAACTTGGAAATAGACAAAAGAGATTACTAGAGTTTCTTTAGATGCTGTTCTGGGCTGAGCCTCTGACAGATTCACTTTTGACAAGGCTGTTTTATCACTCTAAAGGCTGATGTGAACTTACAGGGTTTTGTCTAGTAGAAATGCAAAAATCTTAACCTCCAAATAATCCTAAAGATTACCGTTATAACTCTGTAGGACCCTGACCAGCTTTGAATGTAACAGCAAACATAATATTTCTTTATTCATTGCTTATAAGTTTTCAACTCCTCAAATGCATTTTGAACCCGTTTTAACATCTTAATGGTTCCCTCATTAATTAATGAGTTGAATAAAATTGTTGACACATGTTCAGTTTATTTTTCCATGAGAATCTTATTTTTGTTTCCTGTGTGAAATATATATGTTGATAACAACCATATACCAATAAGGACATGCAAATGTATGTCTGCCTACATACACATATTTGTATAATTGACATGTAATTAACACTTACTTAAGATGTACAGATTGATATATTTTCAAATATTCATACAGCCGTAACACTATCATCCAAGTTAGTGAACATATGGATCTCCCCCAAGAGTCTGGGTTTAACTCCCTGGGGCTTGGCTTACCAGTTGTGTAAATAACTATGAGTTAGTCCCTTAAACTTCTAAATTCAAATTGCATATCTATAAAGGAGAATAAATTCTGTGCCTATTGCAAAATAATATTGTGAGGAACAAATGAGAAAGTGAATGTAAAAGCATGAGGTGCCAAAATGATAATTAGGGCATGAAAAATTAGTTACTATATGAATTTATCATATTCTTTAAAAATGTTTAAATTATCTATAATAATAATGTAATGACAACTTATATATATTGATTAATTACCTAGTATTTTTATTAGCACTTTACATATTCAGGGGCTTTTTTTTTTTTATCAATTTAGTTTTAACAGTTAATCAACTTAATTCCATTTACAAATGAGACAAGTGAGATACAGAGGAAATGAAAACCTAACTCTAGACATCCTGATGCAGTGTGGGGCATCCGACTGGGTGTAATACAGATTTTTGTCTTAGTTCTACCGGTACGTCAGGCAGTACTATATACACAGCAGGGTCTAAAAAACATTTCTTAAAATCTATGATGTTAATAATAAAATAATCAAACACAGTAAATGCTTTAAAAAAAATCAGTCTGTATTTTTATTTCCTTGACTTGAAATTTGCTTCAGCATATTTGGTTCTTAATTCTGAAGCCAGTTACCATAATCTTGACCTTTCTCTTTTATTTCTTTTCTCTTTGCTATATTACAACTTCATGGATGATAAAAATTGTTAGAAATTCACCAAAAAACTTGATTTTAACTTCAATAGATATCACAGTTTAAATCTTTCTGTTATGAAATATATTTAAGTTCTAGAAATATCCTGTACAACATTAAGCTATAGCTAACAATATTGAATTGTACACTTAAAAAATTGTTAAGATATTAGATCTCATATTAAGTGTTATCACAATTAAAAAAAAATAAAGAAGAAAATGAAAGGGAAGGAAGGAAGGAAGGAAGGAAGGAAGGAAGGAAGGAAGGAAGGAAGGAAGGGAGGGAGGGAGGGAAAGAAAGTTGTGTGACACGTGATCTTTTCTGGTTGGCTTCCTTCACATAGCGTGATGTGTGCGTCATGTTCTCAATGTTTCATTCATGCTGTGGGTAGATCAGTATCTCATTCCTTCTTAAGACGGAGTGATGCTCCGTCAGGTGGGCATGCTACAACTGCTTCATGCATTTACTCACTGGAGAGCATTTAGGTTGTCTCTACCTGTTATTTATTGTGAATGGTGCTGCTATGAACTCGTGGGTGGAAGTATTTTCTTGGGTGCCTGTTTTCAATATATACTGAGGAGTGGAATTATAGGGCAATACATTGATTCTGTATTAAACTTTTGGAGGAACCAACAGACTTATGTGAAATATTCAGAATTGGTAAATCCATACAAGCAGAAGACAGGCTGGTAGATTCCAGGGCTACGGGGAGGGAGGTGTAAAAATAATGATTAATGGATATAGAATTTTTTTTTTGAGATGATGAAATATTTTGAACTTAGATTGAGAAATGGGTACGTGCTAACTGTCACTGAATTGTTCACACTGGAATGTTAAATTTTTTGTTATACCTATTTCACCTCAAAAAAAATGTTAAAAGCTAAGTAACTGCTGATACGGTTAAATCAATAAAATTTCATCTCTTTTTAGCATGCTTGAATGCATGGAAACATTTTTCTTTTATCTTTAATAACAATGGATAATTCTCTATCAATGTATATGATTTAAAATGTTTATTTGCCGATTTCTCTTTTTGCACATTACCTAAATCTTGAATACAATTTATTTCATTAAAAATATATTATATTATTAGTATTCAAGAAATATTAATATGATCAGATAGATTAATGTATTAATAAGTGAAAGAGCCAGACATTAAAAGTTTCCAAATTGTAATTAGCATACTGAAATATCTTTTTTTTCTTAAGGGTAACTTATTTATTTATATGCTCTTAGAGGGGATATTTGCATATTTAAAAGAGGTGAAACTAGTTTCTTATTGAAAATCAATCAAAGGGTTTAAATAAATACCTTTTAAAGGACTCTTCATATGCACAAACAAACTACTGCAAAATATTTTTACATGTAATGTCAGGGGCTAAAATTCCTTACATATATCTTTGATTCTGTAGACTCAATCTGCAAACATAAAATTAAAAATGAGGATATTATGATTTTTATACTATTAACTTTATTATCACTAATCATTTAAGGAGCATTTAAAACAAAACTTCCCTTTATATAAAATGATAATTTTTCATATTAAAACAGAAAATTAAATGCACTACTTCTGAGTATCATATGTTTTATGTCATTTTTCTCTCACTATACCCATGGAAACATTTCATTCTCACCTTTTAAATGAACATGTTAACATAGAGTTCTTTTTCAAAAATATGTATTGAGTTTCCAGACTGTTACTTTTTTCTATCTGTGTAGTCACATCACAATAACATTATCTGGTTATAATTACACACCCCACTTCAATATCTTCTTAATAATGTCTTATCTCTTTCCAATCATGAGTTCCATTACTATTTATTTTCAAGTCTAAATTGCAACATGCTGATAAGGTAGGAACTGCAGAAGAGACATCAGAGCTATTAAAATTTTACATGTGCCGCTAATTTAGTTAATTATCTGTTAAGTTTTCCAAAGAGAAAAAATCTATTTTATACCTTTTGGTTCCTTGAGAGGAATAGCTAGGTTCAAAGCTCTGTCTAGTGAAAGGTACCAACCCACAGCACATTTACGTGTTGTGGTCAGTGTGGTCTAATCTGCATCTCCTTTTATCAAGCTGTAATAATCCTAACTTGCACACAGAGGGGAAAAAGAAAGAAAACAACATAGAGCTCCAACATGCTTACAGGGATGACAGTGCAGAGGAAGCTATAATCAAGTATGTATATAATAAACACAAAGGAGTAAATGATAACAGTTTAACTCATGGCCACTTGGCAGGAGTCAGACATTAATTTTGGAAAGAGATATGCAAGAACATTTAAGTCTAACTATGTAGTACTTAAATCTGAATATTGAAATTAGCTTTTTAATGAAACCTTATGACATTAATTTCATTCTAAATAATCTCAATAGTTTCCTTTAAATAGTGCTTTTCTTTAGTTTTAAATAAGAATTTGGTGTTAAAATCGGAAAGAGGTTACTTAAAATAGCCCTGAATTCTGAAAAAGGCCAATCGCTCAATTAATTGCCTTTTTCAAAAACTAGAAAATAAAACACTGCATACTAAGCTTAATTAGGTAAAGGATTATGGGGACAATAGAAAATCTACCATCTGTGCTTCACCACCAAGGACACTAATTTCACATATGAAGTCAAACGCAAGAATTATGACAAAGTTACATGATGATGCTGAGAGATTACATGAATAACGAAACTCTAAAATGAACCTCAGAGTCGCCAGCGAGCAGATGCTCCTCCATCCTGTCAGTCAATCTTAAATCAATTAAGATATTCTGAATAAACTGCCTCCATGGAGAGAATCCATTCATTTTAACACATCAATCTCACTGGACATTTTTCACTGTGCCCTAAAAATGCTTTTACACTGACACATATTTATTTAATCAGGGCCAAGTAAAGAATGTTTCTCTAAACTATATTTAAAAATCGAGACCATAGAAAACATAAAACAAAATTGAAATTTATTCCTTAAATATTTGAAGTTTTGAACGAAGCAAAAAATGACTGGATTGAAAAGAGAGAAAAGAATGTATGATTGAAAATGGGGAGGGTCTGGATTTAATGGGTATCTAATCCTTAACATGAAAATTGGTACCACACAAGTCAGCTAAAGCTAAACAGAGATAAATGGTTAAGATGTTCAGAAATAAAGGATTAAAATTTTAGATGTCTTCAATGATCAACTATAATCCAAATGTTCATCTTGCACTGCAAGTTATCAAAGGAAGTCATGAAAATTTTGGCCCATTTATGTAATTGGCTTAACTGATCTCTGCATGAACAATCTCCAGTCTAAGGATGACTGACATACAAAAAGACACATCAGGTCTAGCTATGCCAATTCAGTCCAATTTCTTGCACTTGTCATGCAAGCATAACCAAGATGTCTTTGAGGTTTCTTTACCTTCAAGACCCAAATAATCTCAGCTCCGATCTGTTGGCCTCCACCATCTTGAACCATTGGAATTCCACACTGAGAAGTTCAATGCCTACCCTTTGATTTCTGCAAATGGGCTCACGTTCTCAAAATGACTTCTGAAGCTTTACTTCTACTGCTTCAGAATTAAGTTAGCTTATGGATTGTCTGCTCTCTTACATGTAAAGTTCTTCATCTTAGAACCAGATATAAAACTTGGTCACATCCTTCCATTTCCAGACACACATACCCAACCCTTCAGTTTTCTCTCAAGATCCTTACCTGCAACAGCATTTACTGACGATCACTGAGAAAGCTGAAATGGAGTGTGGCTTAATATTTACAACAGCCAAGATATGGAAGCAACCTAAATGCCTATCAACAGACAATCAGAAATTATGGTTCATATATACGATGGAATATTACTCAGCCATTAAAAAAATGAAATCCTACCATTTGCAATGACATGGATGGACCTAGAGGTTATTATGCTGAGTGAAATAAGTCAGACAGAGCAAGATGGATACTATATGATTTCACTTATATGTGGTATCTAAGGAACAAAAAGAACAAACTAAGCAAAAATGGACTCACAAAAATAGTGGACAATTTGGTGGCAGACAGAGGGGAGGGGGGTTGGGAGGCTGGGAGAATGGGGTGAAGGGTTAAAGAAGTACAAATTAGTAGCTGATAGTTGGGCACGGGGAGCATGGCAGAGGGAATGCAGTCAGCATGAATATGATGGCTAGTGGAGGGCCAGGGGATGGAGGGAGCTATTGGGGG
>NW_011888900.1:3844003-3846703 GCF_000151845.1 Pteropus vampyrus
ATTTACTGACGATCACTGAGAAAGCTGAAATGGAGTGTGGCTTAATATTTACAACAGCCAAGATATGGAAGCAACCTAAATGCCTATCAACAGACAATCAGAAATTATGGTTCATATATACGATGGAATATTACTCAGCCATTAAAAAAATGAAATCCTACCATTTGCAATGACATGGATGGACCTAGAGGTTATTATGCTGAGTGAAATAAGTCAGACAGAGCAAGATGGATACTATATGATTTCACTTATATGTGGTATCTAAGGAACAAAAAGAACAAACTAAGCAAAAACGGACTCACACATATAGTGGACAATTTGGTGGCAGACAGAGGGGAGGGGGGTTGGGAGGCTGGGAGAATGGGGTGAAGGGTTAAAGAAGTACAAATTAGTAGCTGATAGTTGGGCACGGGGAGCATGGCAGAGGGAATGCAGTCAGCATGAATATGATGGCTAGTGGAGGGCCAGGGGATGGAGGGAGCTATTGGGGGGATCGTTTTATGAACATTATAGATGTCTAACTGATGTACTGTGTACTTGAAACTAATTAAATAAATAAATTTATTTTTAAAAAAAAGAAAGAAAGGGCGGGGAGTTTGGGGCCTCGGAAGGAAGAGTGGATGCACACGGAAGAGGGGATGTTTTGCAGAATCATAACCAACTTATTAGACACGTCTGCTCTTAATGTCTTCAAGGTACACACCAAGGTCCTGGCACTCTCTCTCCTCTTCCTTCTCTCTCCTTCCTACCTGAAATTTCTTTTCTTTATTTTAAATAAAATTTTTATTTTAAAATTTAAAAAGTTAGACATTTACACAATCCATAAAGTGCCCCCGCCAATTACTCCAGCACCCATCTGGCACTGCACACACCCATTACAGTAATGATGACTGTGTCCCCTACGCTACGCTCTAAATCCCTGGGACTGTTTCATAACTACTCATCTGTACTTCTTCATCCCTTCACCTTTCTCACCCAGCCCCCAACACCTCTCCCCTCTGGCAGCCATCAGTTTGTTCTCTATATCTGGGAGACTCTTCATTTCAACACCAGGGAAATTTAACTGTGTTTTCTTTTTCTAAAACGATCCACATTTTAGCATTTTATTTCTTTACCTCAGTAGCTAAACTGATTTTTAGTAAATTGTCAAGAAGTTACCTTAAAATGATTTTAGTTTTGGTTGCACCTATAAAGTGATACATGAGTCATCGCTCCCCCACAAGACGGAAGTTAATACTATTTGTCCGTTTTCAGAGGAAAACAGACAAATAGTAACCCTCAAAATAGGAAAAAAAAAAAACCGACAATGTTACATCTCTAAAATGTAAGTGAGACTGGAAACACAATCAAGACTCTCTGTGGGGCTGCAGGTTTAGGAGAAAAAAATACATCTAGTTGAACTGTTAAATGGTTCATTTAAACATAGATAACCCTCAACAAATATATGTTGTAACTATATCAAATAAGCTTGTATTTATAAATTTCATTTCACACCTTTCATCTCCTCATGAAGAGATCTAGTTGTGTGTGATTGTGACAGAGCTACCAGCAGTGTTTCGTAGTGATCAGCTATTTGACAATGCATTGCATTGGCACTTGGAGAAGTGACTATGTTTTCTACTAGGCCTTTATGAAAATAGGTATATTACACAGAGGACCATCTCCTGACTTCTAACTATTCACATCAGGGAGAAAACTGGCCAATCCCCATTTTATGTTCTAAAGTAACAGCACAATCAATTATAGACAAAATATATACTCAATCATATTGCATGTACATGTACACATATAGGTGTGTGTGAGCATTATGTGTGTGGGAGCATGTGCATGTGTGTGCAAGCATTATGTGTATGTGAGCACATGTGTGAGCGTGTGTGTGTGTGTGTGTGTGTGTGTGTGTGCATGGGTGTTTATGAATGTGTGCATGGTGTCTGGTACTAAACAGAGCAGATCTCAAATGAATAATTTGTTTTCTTTATGGGGATCAGGAATTATTCAGTCCAAATAAGAGTTGAACTTCCCATATTTTTTCTAATCAGAAAAAGTATAACTCAAACCATATCCTGGACTGAACATCTGCAGTTTTATAAATATAATTTCAGAATTGCAATTATCAAGAGATTTTATCATTTATGCCTTCATCTCTTCAGTCAATCTTTTAGCACACGCGTCTTCAAATCTGACTTAAGTAAGCCATCAATTATAAGTCCTTAGTATAGGAATCACTAATAAAGGGGAAAAAACTTGTGAATTCAAATCTGGCATAAATAAATAATCTTATCACCCACAAATCGTTATACTCCTTTCATTAAATTGATGTTTCTTTCAGCTACTCTAAGGAACTTTGCAATTATTAACTGTATCCAGTTTGCATTTCTTGACATGGGATTGGCAATCATTTTACATGTATATTGATAGTTAAAACATTATTGGCTTGCGAGTATTTTGGGGGAGGGGATGTAGGGGTTATCAAAAAGCACTTGAATGTGGCCTTGCAGGACAATATGGAACACCTGTCATTTTCCCTGCGAAGGCTGCTCCTTTCACTGTTATCAACATGATGCCCCGCTGCTTTCTCTGTCTCTTTCTGTGACCACGACGAAAAGTTTCAGTGCTGAAACTTTTCGTCACCTTTGGAAGACTTAAGTGGTAACTGAAATCGACACATAAGGTGAGAACAATGCACCCAACTTGATTAAA
>NW_011888900.1:3847343-3860510 GCF_000151845.1 Pteropus vampyrus
GTGTGTGAAAAGGGGGAGTTACTTGTTTAAGTACACACACTGGTGGGATATCCCTCAGACTCAAATGGTTCAAACTAAATTGACAAAAAAAAAAAAAAGCATAATAAAACCATTTGGAAGCAATGCAGGAAACAGATGAGTCAGAGGAGACGTTAGAAACAGGGGTCGAGGTAGCAGTGTTGTAAAAAGCCAATATGGACACTAACGAGGAACTGACAAAAGACAATGGTCATGGAAATATAAATGATGAAGCAGGTATTTTTAAAAGCCTCTCTAAATTGCCCCGCTGCCTTCAGTAACTTAGTTCAAAGCGCATTTTTCTTTTGGCATGAGTCAAGGTGTAACTGTATATTAAAACTCTTCCTGATTACAGCTGGGCTCTATTTCCCATGAACGTAGGGAAAAAAGTCGTTCGGAAATTAAAAAATAGAAGAAAAAGAAGCGACGATGGTTTTCCCTTCCCAGGGATTTAGTGAGATGAAAAACTAGTGGGCTGTCCTCAATAAACAGAAACTAGAAGCAGAACCCTGCCCCGCCTCCCCACCAATGAAACAAAAACATCACTACGAAATTAACCCCTCCAACCATTTCTCCATTCTAAAGCTTTCAAATAATTGAGATTTCATTTTAAATAAATTCCCAGAGAAAAGGTTTTGTTTTATTTTTTTCATTCTCCATGCACACGCTAAGACATCATGGACTTTAGAAGAGAAAGTAATGGTCATGCATTTCATCAAAACAAGGAGGCCAGCTGCCAAGTGGCAATCAGTCCTTAATTGCCATTCGACTGCAAAAAAAAAAAAAATCCATTAAAGATACTTATACTTTTATTGTCAATGAATAGAGATTTGATTGCCTTTTACAATTCTGGTTCTGTCTGTACATCCATTGGAAATGCATTTGGTCACTCCTGAGGTCACACTGTTGGTCTGTCAAAGAGAAGAGTACGAGGCAAAATAACGGATGAGTCAGGTAATGCTTGACATTGAAATACTCAGTTATTCTTTGTTTATCGAAAGCAACTTTTGAAGTATTGCTTAATCTGCAATCCTTTTTTTTTCTTAAGTGGCCAAATGGTTCCTACATACCTTCCCTGAGTTTTTGGATGCCATGAGAGCCCGTGTCTAAAAGTGTTTTTCCAGTCCCAGAATATGACCTGGGCCCACCAGTTGTGGCCTGCAGGATCTGTGGGCCCTGCTTTATATTTTAATGTGCTTATGTCACCAAAGGTGCTAAAATGCCACAGAGAATTCCTTCAGGAGAAAATATTTGATCTAAATGTCTACAAAGGCTAACCCTTGCCAGAATATCTGGATATAGATACAATCGACATGATCAGGTTAGGATTTGAATAGCTTTTGAAGTGAGTGAGGATGCTTCAAAAATCTTAGGAAATACGTTTCCCAAAACCAAGGAGCCGGGACAAGCCCTTTAAGTTGATTTGGCAGATCAATTTATTCAAATTCCAGGGGTCACTAACGTAAAAATGTGCTTGGCTTCGTTTGTCATGAGGGAAATGCAAATTAAAACCACAGTGCCATGCCGTTCCAAACACTAAATGACGAAAACAAAAGAAGGCAGCCAACACGAAGTGCTGCCACACATCTGTAGTGACAGGGCCTCCACGTAATGCTCATACTCTCTTTGTAATAAGGTTTTTGTTTTTTTTTTCTAAAAAACAACTAAATATATGAATACTGTATGACGCAACCCCATTCCTGAGAATGTACCCAGGACAAATATACATGCTTAGAAAAATGCACAATTCGTAATATCTGAACACTGGGTGTGACCCAGATGTTATCAACCACAATGGATACGTAAATCGTGGTTTGTCCACACAATGACATACTGTTCAACAAAGAGCATGAAAGATTACAACTTCGTGCAAAAATTTAGATGAGCCTCATAGAGTATGGAGTAAGAGGGGCCACTAACGAAAGTGTCAATAATATGATCTATATGAAAGAAAATGGGTAAAAATATCTACACTGTTAAGGACGTGGTTCCATAGTGTAGCAGTTAGCATGTCTGCTTTACACGCAGAAGGTCCTGGGTTCGCGCCCCAGTGATGCCACAGTCCATGGTCTATGGCCATGACCCCCCGAACAAGCCTGATGTCTGATCTCGGAAGCTAAGCAGGGTCGGGCCTGGTTCTGCTTAGTACTTGGATGGGAAACCACCTAGGAAGACCAGGTGCTGTAGGCATAAATAATAATAATAAATAATGAAAAAATATATATATCGACGCTGTTGAAAGCAGGAGAGTGGGTCTCCTTGAGGCAACCGAGAAGGAAGGGGCTCCTGAGGTGTTAGCGGTGTTTCTATTGTTGATTTCTACCTGATTACACTGGTGTGTTCGGTTTGCAAAAGTTCAATTTCTACACTTATAGCACGTGCACTTTTCTCTCTATATATTATTTTTCATTTAAAAAGTTAAAATTATTTTAAAAAATATTTTTAGAGCTGTTATAAGAGAACAACCCTAAGTGACCGCTCCCTTAATGTTAGGGCTAAAATTCGATTTTCAAAACTTTGAAATTTTTGTGTCTAGAACTACCATGGAGACTTAAAATACACAGATCTTGATAGCCATTCCAAACATTCACCTCTTTGTTGAAAATTAACATGCATGGCATTAAAAACCAAAGACATGGCAAACTGTTTACAGAGGAGGATTCGTGATGAATGGTAGCTGAGGGTCAGGCATATGGGAGACCTAGGCATGCAGTCTCCCTTCCGAGTAAGGCAGATCTGAGAGGTTTTGCTGGAAGGGAGACAGGTGTAAAAGTTGGGCTCACCTTCCACAAAGATTTGAAATTGAAAATAGACTCATGAGTATCGGAAAGAGAGGGAGTTCACCTAAGATGAGCAAAGTTGTGGACTACAAAAGGACCGGTCCTGGAGGACAATCCAAAAAATAAACGATCTTTAGGAATAAGACTGTACCACCAATTTGTGCTGCTCTCACTCGTGATTTAGGAGTTGGAAAATTTTCCTCATTACTTCCTATTGCATTATAATTAGCAAATCTGGGTTAAGATATAGTAATCTGGTCTTAATGTGTTCGTCAAACTTGTTCTTTACTCAGAGTAAAGCCTACAAACTTCTAAATTCTGAATAATTTTGAGTGGTAAGAAAATAATTTGTCACCCTAGCTTTAAATAAATAAATAAATGGATAAATGAATGGATGGATGGATGGATGGATAGACAGACAGACAGACAGACAGATAGATAGATAGATAGATAAAAGGAGTGTACCAATTATTGTATTTCCAGTAAATTTTCTCTGTGGATACAGATGCCCCTTTCCAGAATGCTGAAGTACAGATATAGGCAATAAATGATCGCAAGTACTTCACCTGAAACCAAGAGTTAAGTTTTAACTCTTGGTTGACATCCTCAGTGTCTCTTTGTGCAAGAAAGGACAGATCTCCTTTGGGATGGGGAGCCTGGCATAGGGAATGTAGTCAGCATTAATGTAATGGCTAGGTGGGGAGCCAGAGGAGAAAAACAGCAATCAGGGGGATCATTTCATAAGCTATATAAAGGTCTAACCAACATCGTATATACTTGAAATTAATAATAAAATTAAATTTTAAAAAATGAAGTCATAATATACATCCATGCTTAAATTTTACTTATTTTAGCCCAGGAATATAAACATAATTATGTTTACATAAACAAAGCTAAAACAATAAGAAAACAGTTCCATCATTCCCAAATAATAAGAAAAGCAGAATATTTTGACTATAATGAGAAAAGAGGGACTGTTATTGGGCTCAATTCCACAAAGTCATTTAGTTGGAAATTGTTATAAAACAGAGAATTAAAACATTCCTTTGTACTTAGTAGCAAAGGAGAATAAGTGTTTAATGGTTGATTTATAACCTCATTTCACATTTTCTTTTTTTACTTGTACCAGTTGCTTGAACTGTAAGTTCATTTTGTCATAAAGAAATGGGAATATAATCACATCTTAATTACATAGCTTTGGGTTATTTGTACAATTAAGTTATCTGTTACAAAATTAATGAATGTTAATAATGCAATTCTCTTTGGTAACCTGATTGATATACTAACATTAATTGTAAACTGCAGCCCATTAATTGAGGCACATTTTTTGAATGAATATCGATTATTCAAATATATACATATTCTTCCAAATCACAACCAGTCATTTACGACGATTTTGTTTTTAAATCTCTTAATTTTTGAAGTTCCAAATAAAAACAAGAACAGTAATGGTAACCCTTGTATTTTATGTTATGTAAGAATACTTAGACACCAATTTGGGAGAACATGTGTCCTTTATCCCAGATAGAGCCAACCATGGAAAAGGGGATTAGCAAAAAAAAAAAAAAAGTGCCTCAAATATTAATGCCTTTGAAATGTGATGCAGAGAACATCAGAAAACAATGGAGGAAAACCTTCTTTATGATACAAGGTAAAAAAAGAACAAAATATACATGTGCACGAATTAATACTAAGCGTTCCAACCACTGGGGAAAGCTTGTTGCTTTTATCTCTTCTTAGACCCTGTCAGCAATCACAAATCACGTTAGGGTTTAGATTGCTGTGTGTTAAATTACATTTATGCACTTGTAAAGCTTTGCAACATCACTGCCTTGTGTAAGAAATCTTTAAACCATGTATTCTGCGCCAAGTAAGCGCTGATGTTTGCTTCCCAAATTCAATCTGGCTACATAGACACTTTAAACAATGAGCTTTAAAAGAGTCCATCTTTTAAAAACTATGTTTGAGGTGCTTATTTGTATATGTCACGGCTAGTTTATACCTTCCTGTGATAACTTAGAAAATGTTATCCTATTTCTTCCAATGCCTTTAGCTACCTAAGATTTTCAGACTTCATTTTAGAATATACATCTCCATAGAGTATAACATATTATGTTAAGAAAAAAAAAAACTCCCTAGCATTGGAACTGACTTATTAAAGTTGTATCAAGACATAAAGTTGAAGGGTATAGTAATTATAACATAAAGTTATTTTCATCTGAGGTATCCACATAATTGAAGCAAATGTGAATTTTGCTTGTGGGAATTATCTCAATTTTCTACTTCAGTTAGCTAGTGTAAAAATAAATAATGACATTTTATATCCCCAAGCACTTAGTACTTAAGCATAAATAATACACTAGTGTCAATTTTTCATGGCCTTCTGTTTAGCATTGAAAATTAAATGGTTAAAGACTATATAGAGATGAAGCTTTTTTATTTCTCAAAGTTCAAAATGCATCTTAAACTAATGTATTATAAATGTTGAGCATGTAACAGCCCACATTGTCTATCTGCTCTCTTACATGCTTAGCAAAAGGAAGATAGGTAAAAATATGCATACTTCCCTAGATATTATCTTTCTGGAATTGCATAAAAATGATTTTAAAGCAATTCACATCCCCTCACAGAGTGGATCTGCAGCATTGTTTATACAAGCTTACAACTAAGAATAATATTTCAAAAGTCCCAGCCACTCTATAACAGTTCTCTTATTTTTTCATATTTACATATTTATTTATATGCAATTAAAGTTCAGCAAAAACAATGATTATCTTGCAAATTTTACTTACAAAATACTAGTAAATGTCAGACACACTGTTCACTTTCTGTAGAGGTAAATCTAAAAACTAAGTATGTTTAATTGGTCCTATTCATATTATTAGATTGTTACTACATTAAGCGAATAAATGGATAATAACTTATGCAAATGGGACTCAATGTCTTTCACTAGATCCATGTCATCTGGCAAAACACCGGTCTACAAACCATTTGTTCAAAACATTCTCTGTAAATAAACCAATAGGCCTTTGCCATAACTTGATGCACCTAGTTTTTAGTGAAATCTTTTTAGAATGAGTAATGTCCCTTGAGCTACAGGTGGTTAGGTCATAATCTAATAGCAAAATGTTTAAAGAAAAGGTGAAAAATTGGAGACCTATCAAGGCAAATTTAAGCCACGAAGGTAAAGTAATAAATTCAATCCTAGAGATTTTAATAAATATAAAGAACAGTGAAAGACTAAGAAAATCATTTTTAAGAACTGCTTATGGTCATTGCTCCTTTTTAATCACAAAAACAAGATGATAGAAACTTAAATTTTGGTTAACGTGGTACGCTATCAATTTCTTTTCAGATTATTTTCATTAAATAATTTCCCATTTCCCAACAGTGAAACAAATAAAAACATCAAGATAATACTTTAAAACCATAAGGGTCAATTCAGTGATTTTTATATGTAAGTATATAGGTATCTATCTACCTACCTACCTACTTATCTATCTTTCTATCAATCTATCTATCTATCTGTCTGTCTGTCTGTCTGTCTGTCTGTCTGTCTGTCTATCTATCTATCTATCTATCTATCTATCTATCTATCTATCTATCTATCTACTTACCTACCTATCTATATTTTCACATGATGCTTTCAGTTCCTTCATTCACTAATGAAGTTTAGCTTTGAAAATGTATTCTCTCCCCCACCCTCTCCCTCCTTCTCATTTTTAGTTCTTTAATACACTGATTAGGTATCATATTTGATATGTAAGCTAATGGCAAGAATTATTGACTTTGTTTAAACAGTAAGACTGGCTTTGGTGCATATAGACGTATCATAGCCAACATTTAGATCCATCACAGTGCACTGATATAGAGAAGTTGTTCCAAATTCATGATGGTTTTAGCATTAAATCAGTTTTATATATGGAAACCACAGAACTAGTTAGAATTCTGCAACTTATCAGGCATATGGATCTATGTTCTTCTACTATATGTTAGGATAAAAAATTATAAGTTGCCAAGGCACAGAAATCACTCACTAATCCCACTGAGAAATGGCAATTGCAATGATATTTTATACTGCATTTGTTTAGCATTAATTTTTTTTTACTGATACTTTATTTATATGAAATTCTATCAAAAAGAAATATACATTAGAAAGAGATAGACCATACATAATATTTGCCTAAAAAAGATGCTCGGGTATTTCTACAGAAATTCACTTGGATACATATGAGGCCATGGGGTGCCTCCCTTTTCTTACTTGGGGAAATTTTAACACTTTGAGATGTGAATTTATTTCTAATTTCTTTTTTTTTTTTTATTACAGGTGTTCCTTAAAATGAACCTGTCTTTCTTTGAGACTTTGTTTACTGATCGAAAATAATGAAAGACATAAAATCGAACTTATTACATTTTTTCTTATGGGAAGTACAAAATAATTTCACATTTTCACTTCCATAAAAAAAAAATACTATGGCTTTTAAAATTAACTTTCATAATTAAGGAACTTTAGCAAGAAACCAAGGCTACATTCCTCTTTGGATCTAATTAAAACTGTATTTTGGAGTGCCTGAATTTTTTTTCAACCAGCTAAACAGAAAAAATTAAATTGCTCCCAACGGGCCTTTGCAAAGGACCCCAGCTAATTTAATTAATCTATCTCGAATCTCCTTAAATTCAGCACCATGCAATACAGTTCAGCAGGAGAGAGGACAAAACCATGGACTTGGTGTCTGAAAGGCCTGGCTCCATTTTGAGAGAAGAAGTTGATAAAAGAAAAATAATAAACTCTCCCTAACTTTAGAGATATACATTAATTCTTACAAACTGTTAATCACTCCAATTTTATGGTTCAAAAGTTACAGAAGTCCCTAGAAACATAGGGTCACCTAAATGCATCTTTGTAAAGATGCAATGTTCTCAAATTATACACAGGTTTCGTACTTAATTATATCACTAGAGCACATCATACGCCTTGCATAAGCAAGGAAATTACTCCCCCTTCCTACACCTAACACATTTCTACCTTTCCTTAAAACTCCACCAGAAATGAGATCTCCTTTGTAAAGTTTTCCTTGATGCTACAGGTAGTTTTTAGGTTTTTCTTCTTCTCTGCACCCAAGATACTTATTTCTGCTTGTGAAGTATGGCATGGAAATGTTTGTTGATATGCATCTTAATTTTACAAAGTGTTGATGGAAAAAGACGTTTTTCCACTTGTGCACCGTATTTTAATTTTTTTTTTCTGTCAAAGAAGAGAAAATCTTTGGAGTTATCACAATTAAAGAGGACTTATTTTAAGGTCATCATATTATCAACAATAATATGGTTCTATGTCTGTCTGGTACCATTGTATTTTTGGATTTCTCTGTCAACAATGAGATTCAGATCACCTGTTTGTATCTCTGGGAAAAGCAAATCGTAATGTTGATGAATAGGTGTAGAACCACGCAGCCCTACTTGGTTTTTAACTCAGTTCCAGCATTTACTAGCTGTATAACCACAAGCAAAATATCTAAGTATCATGAGCCCCAGAGTTCTCATATATAAAGTGAAGTTTGATAATGTGTACCATGTGGTTTGGAGGGTTACATGCACATGGAGTTGTGTGTGTGTGTGTGTGTGTGTGTGTGTGTGTGTGTGTGTGAATAATTTGAATAAATTATAGCCACTGTCCCCTCATTTGTCTCCCTGGTAAATCCTACTCATGAGACTGCAGGAATTTCCAATGGGTCAACAGATTTTATAGAAAAAAAAATTATATTATTGTATGCAGAAAAAGAAAGATGGGATACTTTAACATCTTCAGAAATGAATTATTTTGACAGTGAGTTTCTATAGCTGAGGATAGAATTCTCTACATGTTTGACCAAGAATTTTGATATTCTCTTTTTCCTGTCTTCGGGCAACTGATTTTTTTTGTCTGTCAACAACCTTCTTTACTCTAAACTTATTTCTCTCTGAGATAAATATATACAGATATGATGCAAAAAGAATCTAAACACAAATGATCAAAAATTCATACATTGTGAGGTTCAATCTGAATAATAGGAAGTGCGTATTAGAAAAGCACTTCACTGTCATCACCCAGGAGCTGTGGGGTAAGATCTGTAGGACGTGGCCACGTAGCCAAAGAAGCACTTCTGCTGACCGTGAGGACCATTAAATTTAGAAAACCACTATTCTTTCCAAGAGCATTGATGACTAAACACATTCTAATAAGGTTCAAGAAACATTCTTTTTTCTTTTCTTTTTCTTTTTTTTTGCTAACGCCAAATCAGAGTGGAGCTCCAGATCATGGGCATGCATGTGTGTGATTTCACATGTACGTTTAGAGAAAGGGGGTGACTCCTTCAAGCTCCCATCAATTCATCCATGCATACGTTTTGCCCTTTGTTTTATTAAGACTAACACATGACTGCACATTCTCTTGGCCTGCTGTCAGTTAATTACTGCTAATCCTACCATACACTTGTGTACTGTGTGTGCCAAATGCCTTTAAACTGCTTAAATTGCTTTGTATTGATACTGCTCCTTTTGACAGTACTAGATATAAAAAGGCAATAAATAAACCTTTATTTCTCTTAATTAAAAGGAAGAAGTCTTTATTTTCTGCAACCTTCAATCTTCTACTACATAGCTAGAGGGAGGTTATTTTTACCAAACTCTAGTCGAAAAACTCTGAGATGAAGCAGGGGGGAAACCGGCAAGGGATTATTCTAGAAAGACGACAAATATAAAACCAGTAATCTAATTAAACTAATCTGAATGTAAAGCACTAGTTTTTAGAATAATGACTGAGATTTTGATGTGGGCAGATGTTAAAGTTCTCTTCTTTAATGAGAAGGAAAATGCAAACTTTCTAGCCATTTAAAAATGTAGGTTAAAGACTATGTTTTAAGGAACCAATCAAAAAAATACATAGTTTAAATATTTTGTCCACTTTTTTTTTGATTGTTTAATGTGGAATGCACATATTGGCTGGAAGCATAATATATAGTTACTTGATGCAACTCACAATCCTAAGAAGAATTTTCTATACTCTTTCTCCAAACTTTCTAAGTTTAAATTCATACCTTTGGAATCAGAGGAGAATAAGTCTAACCCTTTGAAATGCAATAATTTAGAAGTTGAAAATGTCAATATTAGAAATCAATAATTACAATAATTAACTGAGAGTAAGCTTTGGTTTGAGTAAGTCACATTATAGATCTATGGACATTTGAAGGTGTCTTGAGGTTGTTATACAATCATTTTGAGACAAAAAGAAAGATGTTGACTAAAGCCAGGCTGAATAAATTTCTAAAACATGAAGAAATAAAGTAATCAGCCTTCAGAAAACGAGAGCTTCTTATAGAGGCCACTGGAAGTCAACAATTTCCACATACATACCAGTTCCCTTTCCTACCGTAGGAAATGCAGGGGACAATATGTGTATCCTCCACTCTTTTCTCTAAGAATTCAGCATCCAAAGTCCTAGATACTAACCTATTTTCATGCTTCACTTGCAGTATGTGATTTATTCATGATTTGTACTATTACCCAGAATGGTTATATCATTTTGGGGGATTTTTTTTTTAGCATTGCTCATCCTTCCTTTAAAGACAGATCCCTCTCAGAGCCCCTAAACTTTGTTTTCAGTGTTTGGGTTGACATCACAATTGAACTGCGACAATCTCAGCGGTGTTTCAGTTAACGATACCCTTCGGCTCAAAAATGCTTCGTTTCTCTCCTTATCCTTAACTTGGAGTTGCATGCTTTTAATCCTGAAGCCTATTAGGCAGGGGAGGGTAAAATGTTGTCTCCTACAATGCATTTCATAAGAGTCAGAGACCAGAACAACTGCATTTAGAACAAGATGCCGTCATGTAATAGAACATGTGTAAACTTTTATATTTTCCCTTCCCTCCAAAAAAAAAAAAAAAAAGTCACAATATAGGTAGATAGCAAAACGAACCAAAACATACAGCATTAACAAATCTCAGCTGCAAAAGGAAAGCACTGTCTTTGACACGTATATGTGTGTGCAGATTTCACTTATGGACATACGAAATTAGTGCTATAAGGAATTAGTGCTCAATCACACGTCGAGTGTTACTTTGCATTATTTGACATGTTTCGGCAGTATGATTATATTTATAGCTCTTCTTACACCTATTATATCTTACTCTTCTTACATAATTTTGATATCTGTAGACAGTCCTGATAACGTCATTAATTTTTGTTATATTCTACTATCAGTCGAAACTAATCGAAAATACAAGTATCTCTTAGAAACTACTAATGGAAATTGTGAGTTCTATGAGATCTCAAGCTAAAATTACTGAAAATAAAGGAACACAACCTGGTCAGAACCTATCCTAATATAAAATACTTTAAGTTAGAAAAATTACAGGACTAGTCTCTATGCTAAGGTGAAATTCTAACTAAATTTACATTTATCGGTCAATCTAAAACTTGAAATCAATTGTAATAAATAACCTCTACTAAAAAGAAGGAAAGAAAAATAAATATATTGACCACGTTTTATGTATAATCAGTATAGAGAGGGTGTTACTCAAAATATCAGAAAACTCTTCCCAGCAGATCTAAAGGCAAGGATGTAGGTATTTTTGTAAAGACAGGTTAGAAGGTGATGTGTGCTCCAATGTATTGTCTCTAATTTTTAAGCTCTGAGAATGGAATGGTTAGAGCTATAATTCTCAAAGATACCTCCACCTAAACTAACAATAATGTTTTCAGACGTATATTGCACATTTACCTTGCATTAGTTTGGGACTAAGCACTTTATATCTATTATCTCACTTCACTGCATGCTCTCAGAAGTGTCTGAGGATGTGTGAGAAACAGAATGATCTTTCACATTCCTTACTCAAAATAATTTCCATTTTTATTCAATTATTTTTCTCAAAAGGCTTGAGAAAATTAGACGTGATGGTTTGGGTTAGTTACGTGAGTAAGGACAGCTGAGACTGAGACATAATTAAGTTAATAAAGTGTCTTCCCCTAAATAAAATCTCCAACGTGTATTAGATGGCCTGACATATTTGAATTTAGAGTTTATGTGCACTAAATTTTCTAGATAATTTCAAGATTCTATTTCATATTTTGCCTAGCGATAAGAAACATCTGATAATAATGTGGACCATCATGTGTACAAAACACAATTGCGTACCCTGTATGGTAAGTACTGTGGGATACAATTAACACAAAATATGTTACTCATCTCCAAATCCTTGCAATAAGTTTTTTTCCTTGCAATGACTTAACGTTCCAATTTCGTATTTCTGTATTTCATGAGTGTATACTAAGAATACTTGCAAATGTTTGCTGTTTCCTTTTATGTAAATATCTCGTGGAACATCACAATTTCTTCCATTTCTTCTAAGTTTTCTGGTCTATAAAGAAAATTCTATTTATATTAATTTCATGTATTATCCATAATTATTATGAGGAATACCCATTATGGGAGAAACACTACCTTCACAAGCCACGTGTCCTTAAAAGCTTATAATATAGTGAATCTAACTCTCTGCTTATTGCTACATGCATATCCTGACGGTTACGGTTTCGAGGACCACACAACACACTCACGTCCTCATCAGTTCTGCCTTTTTCGTTAACGTGCAAATAACTGTACGGCAAAGTCTCACAATCATGCATTTTAAAAATGTAGCTCTTATATAAACTACAAGGTTTCAGCCTAGTAAATCAGACCATTAACTGAAATGCCAGCACTATCTAAAGAGGCGGTCATAAAACTCAAATTTAGTCTTCATTTTATGACTCCAATAGAATAAAACTGGAGGGGGAAAATAAAATCATATTCCCAAATTTCACAGAGGTATGATGCCCAACACTTCAAAAGTTTCACGAGGTCTTTCAAAGCCAAGTGTAGTTAAAAACATAGAAAGCTGATTATTGCTCCATGGGGAAAAAGGAACAGCTCAAATGTGATCAAAATCATGAAGTTTATCTCTAACCTGCATCCTTCAGGTTTTGAATATTAGGAACTTTATGCGCTGCATTCTTCTTCCTGACACCTTTTCAAATTTTCAGATGTCAGGTCAAATGATTTATCTTACTGATTAGGCAGACATTCTAGGGTGGTTTGGTAAAGGCCCAGGAGCAAAGGCTCATACGAGCCATGTGTAGCATGAAACTGATTTTTCCAAGTCCAGCTGTGCGCAACGGCCTAGCAGAGCAAATGACTGAGGACACAACCAGTGGATTAAAATAAGTGTGCTGAGCAAAGAAAAATAGTATAAACACCCATAATTTTAAAAGTAACATGAATTAGTTAGAATGCTCTGAAGTACTAAAATTATAACTGAAATTGTAAGAAATTCATGGAAACCAAGGCCACCAA
>NW_011888900.1:3861795-3870127 GCF_000151845.1 Pteropus vampyrus
ATAATTTTAAAAGTAACATGAATTAGTTAGAATGCTCTGAAGTACTAAAATTATAACTGAAATTGTAAGAAATTCATGGAAACCAAGGCCACCAATACAAGAGGGGAATTCACAGAATACTGTGTGGCCACATTATCCATAAAGGACAGAATGGTTTTACTTGGAGCACAGATGAGAAAGTAAAAAATGTTCTCTCTCACGTCTCTACTTCAAACTTTCTAACATGACTTCAGAGGCCTTAGTGATCATATCTGGTGATCATAAGCAGGTGGCTGATGAAACACATTTTCTTTAAATGATACAGTGTTATAAAAAAAAGTAATAATTCATTTAGATTAGGCATATTATCGAATTCCCCACTGACCCCGCCATTCCCTATTGTCTTATACTGACAAGGTTACCTATTTATGTTTCTGACACCTACATTCATGTTTGCTTGCTTACGTCTCTTGCCTCTCTACCTTTTTTCCATTTCAACTTCTGTATTCCAGAATCTAGTGAAGTAAGGCCAGTTACTGAAGCTTTCACTCTCTCTCATAATTAGGTGTTTCCTCTTCTTCTTTCACTATTTGAAAAGTCTTTTTAACCCATTCTCAAAATATTCCCCCCACCATAGCCTAATTATAATTACTCTTTCACGCCTCACTTCCGACATCATCACACCAAGGTGCCTCTGTGGCTTAGCCACCCTCCTAATTTGTCCCCCCAAATTCGTATGTTGAAACCCTAACCCCCAAATATGATGGGTGAAGGAGGTGGGGCCTTTGAGAGGTGCTTAGGTCAAGAACCTGGAGCCCTCGTGGATGGGACTGAGGTCTTATGGAAGAGGTCCCTGCCCCTTCACCAGGTGAGGACACAATGACAAGACACCATCTGTGAACCAGGAAGCAGGCCCACAGCAGACACCGCGTCTGCAGGCACCTTGATCTTGGGCTCTCTAGAACTGAGAGAAGTGAATTTGTCTATAAGATACGCAGTCTCTGGTGTTTCATTCCAGCAGTCTGAATGAGCTAAGATACTGTTTATAGCCATAGGTCTTTATACTGAATTCATAAAATTCTCTATATCGTAATTTTTAAATTCCTTATATTTGTATCTCAAAATAACCTGTTTATTTTGTTCAACTCTGTATGCTTAAAACACAATATCAGTTATATTAACAACAACAACAACAACAACAATAACAAAATGCCTGGGCATAATTCTAATGAAATTTGTACAAGGTTTATATGAGGAAATCTATAAAAACCTGATGAAAGAAATCAAATAAATAAGTTTGGGAATAGTTCATGTTTATTGCTAGGACGACTGAATATTATTAAGATATCAGTTCTTCCAACTTGATCTATGGATTCAATCAAAATTCCAGCAAATTATTTTGTAGCTATTGACATAATGATTCTAAAGTTTATATGGAAAGGCAAAAACCTAGAATAAGCAACATAATATTGAAGCGGAACTAAGTTAAAGGACAAACACCAGCCAACTTCAAAACTGACTACAAAGTTACAGTAATCAGGACAGTATGGAATTTATGAAAGAACAAATAAGTAGGCCATAATAGAGAGCCCCTAATAGGCAAACATATATAATGTCAGCTTATCTTTGAGGGAAAAATAAAAGGCTAATTAATAGAAAAAACATAGTCTCTTGAACAAATGGTGCTAGGACAACTGGACAACCACATGCAAAAACAAACAATAAAACCTTGACACAAACCTTACATTTCACAAAAATTAACTCAATATGGATCATAAATCTAAATGTAAACACCAAGCTATAAAATCCCTAGAAAACACAGGAGAAAGTCTAGGTGACTCTGGATTTGGTAATGACTTATTAGAAACAACACCAAAAGTGCAACGCATGCAAAAGAAATTGATAAGCTGAATGGCTTTAAAAATGTCCTCTGCAAAAGGTATTAAGAGAATAAAAAAAGGACAAGCCATAGCTTGGGATAAAAATTTTACAAAATATATATGATAGAGGAAAGATACCCAAAATAGATAAAGAACTCTTAAAACTCAACAGTAAGAAAATAATCCAATTATAAAATGGGCAAGAGAGCTGAACAGATACCTCAGCAAAGATACCCAGATGGCAAAATAAGCACCGACAAAAAAGATCTTCAACGTCATATGTCATTTGAGAACTGCAAATTAAAGGGCATTTTTGATCTCAAATAGAAACCAAACATGAAACAAGCTGCAGTCATAAATATTGTGTTATTATTTTAACAAATATTAATTCTGAAAAATAATGTAATAACATAAAATCAGGAAGCCTAGGATGAAAGCTAACATCATTTCCAATCAATACTGTACCAGACATCCTTTGCAATTGAAATAAGACATATAAACTGAAGACAAGGCACAAAATTTGGAAAGGAAGGAAAATACTGTCACAATCACACCAATATAACCTATTACATTAATAGGAATTCATAAAATAAATTATTTAAGTACAAAGAAAGTTTTAGCATTGTTCCTAAATGAAAGTTCAATAAGAAAATGTAACTGCACTTTACATAGCACCCGCTATTAGAAAAATGTCATTAAAATACAAAGCAGCCACAATATTAGCGCATAATACAAAGTATCAGGAGTAAGTCCCTCAAAAGTTAACGAGAACTTTATGTAAGTAATATAAACTACTTTAAAATATATTAAAGGAGGCCTACGTAAATAGATTACATATATACTCATTTCATAAGTAGGAAGATTCAATAGTTTAAAAATTACTTCTCTCCAGATTGATTTTTTAAATCAATGTAATTTCAATTACGAGGGAAATTTCTGTGAACTTAGTGGGATGATAATAAAACAGACATTAGGAAGCTAATGTCTGAGAATATTGAAAATACTCCTTTTTTAGAAGAACCAGAAAGACAACCTATTCTTTCTATCCAGAAATTTTGTAAAGATGAATTGATGAATTGATAAGAATCTGACCCATCTTTATAAAGATGAATTAATAAGAATCTGTCTAATCTTGGCAGAGAAAGGACCAGAGAAGTACACAGAAGGCCCAGAAATAGACCTACACAAATTTGGAAGTGTAATCTATAAAGAATTCACATTGAAGAATAGTGAGCAAATTATGGACCACCTAATAATGTTAGGACTATCCATTATCTATATAGGTGTTAAAAAAAAAAACCTACTCAATATAATTAACAAAAATCAATTCTAGATGGAATAAAAGAAATATAAAATAAAAAAATCTTTTAGAAGAAAGTAAAGAGAACATCTTTAGGATCATGGGCTTGAGATGATTTTTCTAAAAAGCATTATACAGAGTGACAACTATAAAAAAGTGTTTCATACATTGAAGAATTTCCGTTTATTAAAAGCCATGATAAATGGCATAAGTGCGTAAAGACACACTTCAAACTAGAAGATGATATTTCTAACACAACACCAGTGAAAAGATTAAGTCCCAAATATATCAAGAAATACTACAAATCAATAAAATAAAGCCAATCTACAACAAAAACGAACAAGGATTTCACAAATATGGGAAAAGGAATTGCCAAAAGTAATGACAAAAGAAAACAGATCCTCTATTTTATTATTAACCATGAAAATTAAAATTAAAACCACTTTTAGTTTTATTTTACATACAAAAAAAATTTGGCAATATTTAAAAAGTCTAACAATAGCAAGAATATGGCACAATCATAATATTCATATACTATGAGACAGAAAATGGGAGAAAAATTTAGAAACTGATCAGGCATATTTTAATAACATAGCTTTTATAATCTATAAATTTTACTGCTAGATATATTCCTCATAGAAATTCTTGAGCACAGTACCAAGACACATACACAGGAATATATGTAGCAGCATTGTTAATAGTGGTGATAGACTTAAATTCATTCAAAGGATCATCAATATTAGAAAGAATAAATATACTTTGACAATGGTCCCATACTGGAACAGTATACAACACTGAAAAATTAACACCAGCTATATAAAACAATATAAATGAATCTCTTATAATAATATTGTACAAAAGACACAAGTACTTCTCTATTTATATTCAGTTACAAAAGCTGTTTAAAGATACATAAATATATGTTCAAACTATAAAGCAAAACTAGGAACTGAAGGACATAAATATCAGATGACATTTCATTTATAATAAAGAAAAATGCAGTCAGAAAGTGGAGCTTCTAACACATGTTTTTTTCTTAAGCTGAATGATGTGTACATTGATAATAAATTTCATTTATCTTCTTTAAACTGTAAACATAACTGATATACTGTTAGTTAACATATTTCAAAATACAAAAACTTAAACAATTAATCTAGTATATGTATAGATTGCATATTTAACTTTGCTAGATTTCATATCTTATTTTTCTTTTTATTTTAAATAAAGCTTTTGTTTATATTAAAACTACACTATTTGTATAAATCTTGGAAATACAGAATAGCACAGACAAAAATATTTAAACTCCTCCTAAACTATGTTGCCCAGAAAGAAGCACAGTTAATATTTTCATGGTTAAATTGTGAGACTTTTTTAAATGCTAATACATACAGTAAAACAAATGTAACATACAGAAGAATTACAAATAACTTAGGCGGCTATTTCCGGTTCAAGGAAATGGAGCTTAACTGCACATCCTGTAAGTGTAAGCTGCATTTAGTGACCTGCCTCCTAAGAGCGGAGTATGGAAAAGGAAGGGAAAGGGTCAATTTACAGTGGCGACACCTGGCAAACACCTCTGCCAGGTAATCAAGATGAACATCACCCGTGAACATCCCTGTGGGTTGTTGATAACTCATCCCCTTAACAAGATGTGATGAGAATGGCACTTCACCTTCATGGTCTTCTTCCTCCTATGCCCTAACCCCTATCTAAACAGGAGAAGAACATCAGATAAACCCCAGTCGAGTGACCTGCAAAATATCTGAGCGGTACTCCTCAAAACTGTCAAGGTCATCAAAAACAAGGAAAGTCTGATTAATGTCACGACCCAGAACAGCCTAAGAAAGACACGAGAACTGAATGCAATGTGGTATCTTGACTGAATCTGGGAAAAGAAAAGTTAATCGAGAACATTTTAATAAAATTCTAATAGAACATGGGGTTTAGTTAACAGTAAGGTATCGATAGTGGTTTATTAGTTGGGAGAAATGTGCCAGGCTGATGTAAGATCGGAAAAATACAGGAAACTGGCTGTGGATTATATGAGCAATTTCTGCACCACCTTTCAGCTTTCCTGTTAATTTAAAACAATTATAATATTTTTAAAAAATTAAAAGAAAAACAAAAAAAATCAACATCATACAGGACACGATGTTTTCCTTTTTTCTCCATTTTTATTTGACCTGTAAATTTCTATCTATTCTCATATGACAGTTTAAACTGTCACTTTCTCAGGGAAGTGTTTCCTGGCCTTGGACTATTTCCATTTATTCTGTTATTTGTTTTCACAGTACTGTGCTCTCATGGGCACATGAACGTACCCATTCGCCATTATATCTAATTAAGTAACCAATTAACTAATATTGGTTTTCTCCACTAGATGTTAAGCTCACGAAATCAGACACAATATCTACTTCTGATCACCATGAAAGCTTCAGTATCTGACACAAAACCTGCTTATTGAACATTTCTGAATGAACATAAGGACCTAGAAAGGGGAATGAAGTGATTTTTAAGAGTGTAGGTTTTTGTTGTAATTCAGACATCTAGCAGCCTTGGTTAGTTAGTAGGACAGAGCTACAGAAAGACGGTCATGCCTGTTCCAGGTGAAGTGGGACAGGCACTAAAAGGATTTTCACAATCCTCTCTACCTTTATAGTTTAAAAGAGTTTGGGTATATCACATTTCCTGTCCTCAGACTAACAAGGTAAGGGGAAAAATTCCAGGTTTTGGGTTGCTACATGGTACATGGTCTTTGATGTGGGGAACAATTATACAGGTGAGAAACGGTTTCCATTATATTCCTGATGGATATAATCAACGGACAGGAACCTACAGCCCTATCGTGCTCCGTTGTCTCAGAGCTGGAGGCTGTAATCCATAAGCATGAGGCCCCGGCACCGCCCTTAGGAAGTCTAGTATCTATTTACAAGACATTTCATAGCGACATTCTACAATTTCATAGGCTAATATCGGACTTGAAATTTCTTTTAAAGGTCAGCACTTCATATAAAATAAGATTTTAAGAAAATCCTTTGTAGTGGATCTTAAGATGTAAACAGCTGGAAAAGTTAAAACAGTATGGCCATGCAAAACATTACATTTGCCAGTAGAAACGGTTTCTTCTACAAGCACATTCACAATTAAGATGTATTTGAAGTCAGCCCGGTGACTTCTCTGGCCATTTATGGCTTTTAGTGTAATCTCACAACATAAATACATCACCTCAACAGTATTTTAACAACCCTAAGAATTACAATGCATTTTTACTTTCTTATTCATAAAAAATGGAACACTAACAGCCACATTTTTATCATTCATAGTAATTATACAACTATAGCATGCCTTTAAATTTAATCAGGATTCACTTCCTCCCTTTGTTAGAAGCCAAAGAATTTGCACATTTAGAAATGATACATTGTGCTGGAAACAGGAAGTTATGCTGTGTGACAAAATATCATTCCAGAAGTAAAAAGCTAAAATCATTTGGGTCTGTTATATGAGCCACTGACTGATGTATCTCTAATTTTCAAACCCCATCTTAAAGTTGGGCAATCTTACGTTTTTCTTTCTTCTAACATTTTGGGACTATTGAATTTCGAACTGCACGTTTACAGGGCACGCCTCAATTCCCGGAGTGACTATACACGCATGCATGCATGCGTGTGTATACGTGTTTCCAGCAAAGATTCTGAGAATCTCTACTATTTGTGTTAGTAGAAATCCAGGTCAATGATGCTTTCAAATATGCACATGTAATCTTTTGAATAGACATTGTTATTTGAGCATCACTGATTCAGAAAACATCAATTGAATGTTGCTGCAAAGCAAATCTTATTGCTTTCGGTGTCCCATCAACCAGGAATGATTAGTTCTCTAGTTTTGCAGAATCTCAGAAATATAGATTTCTGAAAAATTCAAGAAAATCTTCCTTTGAAACATAAGCATGATCAAAAATTCATCTCTCCAGATAATATTTAGTTCGGGGGTGGGGGGCGGGGATGGCGGGGCATTAAGCTTAAATCTAGCTACGCCTGAAAGGCTGCTCCCAGTTATGTTTCCGCTGCTTCCGGTTATGTTTCTGCTGCTTCACAAAGAATTCTGATTAACACAGATTTCCAATAACCTGAAAATCTATGACACCTCCCTGGAGGCTCAAGTTGAGGGTGGCAAACCTTGGTTGGCTTTGGCGTCTTTCAGAAGTCTAGCCAGGCACATTTCCATAGAGGGGGGAAAGCAAGCCCGATGCAGTTAAGCGAGTCCTAAAGATAAGACTTATTGTTTCCAGGGGACTGGTAATTTTCTGTGACCTGAAAACACAATCAAAATAATTCCTGAGCATCCTCACTCGTTTGCTTGGAACGCTCGAGAAGTGTTTGACGGAACTGGGTCACTGCACTTAAAGGTTAGGCTTTCTAAACTGGACATAATATATTTTTAAAAGCTGCAAATCTCTGTTTGTTTAGTTGCTTTTTGTTTATTTGTTTATTTGGGGGGGTTCCTTCAGTGAAATTGAACCTGTAATAAATATAAGTTTTATTTTTTTTCCTCAGGCATTCTAATCTAAATCTATATACTATAAACCAAGTTCTTCAAAGCTTTAAAAATTGACAAGATTCTCAGAAAGTGAACGCCACTGAAATAAAGCATCTGTCTTAATGCAGGTTTGGCCAACGTAGTAGCAATGAATCAATAACACCCGAATTTAAAAGCTTTTCTAGAATGTGTAGGATCTACATCTTATCTTTCTTGTAAACTTGAGGTGCTATTTAACAATCCCTTTGTCAGCTCAAAAGAAATCCATCCAAATAGAACTAAAAGAATTTCTTGCATATATATAATTTACTTCAACTACTTGTTTTCTTTAAGAAAACGTCTTGTGTTTCATCAGCGGAGGTTTTCTTGTCTGTTGCTCTCGCTGCACACTAGCAACGCATTTATGACACACGGATGGACTCTAAGGGCTTCTTTGTTGTTGAAGACTTTAACGTAAGTCATTTCATTCCAAAGACCATAATATTTTGACGCCAAACTAAGAACAATATTAAAACTTAAAAATATATATATTTATAAAAATACAGTCACAACTGTCTTAAACCTGATCTAACTGTAATATTATATTCCATCCGCTGAAATCCAGACGCATTTTTCCGACATGCAACTTGACAACTCC
>NW_011888900.1:3872382-3881112 GCF_000151845.1 Pteropus vampyrus
ATACCAATGTTTTCATTTTCACAAGAAATTTTTTTTTTCAAGGAGGATGCTTCAAACATTTACTGTTCCCAAATCTCCCAGATAACCTTTTTCTTTTTTTCTTCTTCAATAAATAAGATACTGACCTGATAATGATCCTTTTAGCTTGCCCACAGAGTGTATTGGGATTCAGACTGTTGGATAAAAAGTAGTTTTTCAGAGAACATTGATTGTAATGTTATTTATCTTTGATGACTAAGATATTTTCTTAGGATTTATAAAGATGCTAAGATAAAGTTTTCCTAAAGAAAAAGTTAATGGGTAAAAATATTTCATGAGGATATGCTATAAAAATCTACTTGTATCGTGAGAACAAAAGAATAAATATTTATATAAAGAAAATATGTTTAATGTTTTAAACTCATTAAATTCATATCATACCTATTATAATCAGGCCAAGAAGGGAACTCACAGGTTCCCTTGAGTCAACTGATTTTCCTATGATATTTAAATGAATGGGTGGTGTGCGAGAGTCATAAATAACATCAAAGTGTCCTATTCATGTTCTGGGATTAAAGTTCTGCCTGTTACTGGGAAGTTAATCATCTTCGCAATTATACAATCAAATGAAGAACTGAGTATCTTTTTAGAAAGAGAAGAAAACCCCCTCAGGCTCCTTTTCTTCACGCTTGCAAAAAGCATGTCTGTGAAGAAAAGAAAGAAGCTTTTTAACTAACGTATCCTTGGGGAACTCTGTGGACACCATGGGCATTTAAGAACCAGGGTGAAAATGAAGAAATTAAAAATTCCCTGGATTGCACACAAAGGTTTTCCTTGAGGGTAAAATCGCTAAAGAAAGATAAAACCAAAGACAAGTAAAAATTACTTAGGATCAGGAGCCCTTACATTCCATAATAATATCAATTACCCATAGAATATATATTTCTATTCTCTTAATAAAAGAAAATGATGACCAAAATGAAAAAAAACAAACAAAAAAACTTTTGTCATTTCCTCATCTTCTAGGTGTTCATAAAGCATAAAGTTAACTTAAAAGATTATTTCCCACTCATAATTAATTCATTCTTCGGATAAGAAGAAACTGCTTTTTTATTCAGTCCATAAAGAAAATATCCTGGTGATACCAAATTAAAAGAAGGTATATTGATACTATGAATTATTCACAGGACATTCTAGAGAGCTGAAGAACACACTATTAACTAAGCTTTAAAATTTCAATCCAACTGCAGTAAACAAGCATCCTTCTATATATCTTCATGACTTATCCTTAACAAAAGAATTTCCTCTAATTTAAAACTATTTCAAAAATTGAAGATTGGGCTGAAAACTTCTCTAGACATTGAAAACAAGCAAAAAGAAAGCGAATTACAAATCTGCTCAAAGCATGCATTAGATTTTCTCTTCAATTGATGCATATTGTGTTTACCACAAGATGTAACAAGCCTAGCCCCTAATCAAACCTGTTTAAAGGTGGAGAATCTGAGAATCTGAAGCTCTGAACAATTTAGCATGTCTACAGAAAAACAGTATTTCTTGAAATTTTTCATTTCCATGTGTTCATCTTTAAAGAGCATTCACTTAATTAAAATTTATTTAAAACTTGGGTAGAGAGAACAGTTACATAACTATTCTGAACATCCATTTCCTTGTTGTTAAGTAATTATTTCTGGTCTGGTTTATACCAAGCTGTGGCCCAGGATGCCTGAGCAAGCAGGATGGTCACCTGCAGGCAGAATCCTCTCCAGAGCAGCAGCTTCCTCTCTAAATTTCTCTCTTTGTATTGTTCTTGGTCCCTAGAGTCTGAGGTAACTCACGAGCTGATCTGCAGCCAACAGAGAAGAGAGTAAATAAAGAATTGTGAAGAAACATCATCAACAACAAGGCCGAGTAACCAGGAAGCAACCAAATACAAAAGCCACCTGCAAAGGTGACCCCCTGCGGGGCAGTGGAGACATCACAGCCTAGCCTAGCGCTGTGGCATCTCCTGAACATCAGATGGCAGCATCCCTTCCAACACACAGTGGGGAAATGGTCCAGGACTTCAAGGGATCTGTGCTTCCAGGGCACAGCTAGTGGTGCTTTGCAAGAGCCGGGTGAGACCTAGCTGCTGGGCCTCCTTGAAGACACCGATCTGTGTGCTGCCAACCAAGGGAGGATCATCCCAACAGCCTCCAAGAGAACGTGCTTACAACCCACCAGGAGAGGGCGCACTCCATTATCAAAACAAAACAGAACACGGCCCACCAGGAACTAAAACCATGTCTTTTACTCCTGCATCAGTGAGATTTTTGTTGTTAGTTTTCGTAAGTTCAAAAGATAACCAAATACATGATACCAAGTAGGAAAACGGGAGACAGAATCATATATTATGATTCTTTTCATTTAATTATGTGTAAATTACTAATGTAAGTGTGGAGCCATGGAACACTGATGCAATTCAAACTGTTTCAGTGAATAACACTGAGCAATTCAACTTCGTGACAATTATAAAGAAACCTGTTGAATTTATTCAAATGCACAGTTTTTAAATACTGGGCACTGTGCTTAGCACAAGAGTTTTGCTCTCAAAAGGTTATCTGTTAGCACGTATTAAGTATATAAATCAACAGTTACATAAAAATCGAGTAATATATTGTTAAATGCCAAATGAATTACACATATAGGGTATTCACAAGTGAAAGTTATTTTCCTGGAAGAAATAGAAAAGAAATGTTAAAAAGAGAGAGAGAGAGAATTAACAAAAAGTGAAAACTAAAGCAAAGATAAAATAATTAGAACGATGTAAAAAAAAAATTAGAAAGATGGTTCTTGTAATCATTCATAAAAGTCCAGCTCACCCCAGGGGATAATGGAACTAATTAATGGGAGGTTTATGCTGTCAGCACAATGGGCGAAGGGGAAGTCGATGAGATGATGCTTTCGTACGGTCTAAAATCAGTTTGAACAAATTTAATTTTATTTACATCCCTTTATTTATATCAGAAGTTATTTATATCCCTTTTATTTATTACAGAAAAGTTCTGAAGTTATTTATATCCCTTTTATTTATTACAGAAAAGTTCTGAAGGTAACCTAGACTGTCTACACAATAGATTGTGCGGACAGAGACTCTGGAGCCCCAAAATGCTATAAGACGAAATTAACTTTATACATGCCAGTCTCTGGATTAAGTTCTCAATCACAACTGTTATCAACGGGAAGAACAAAGGATAAATGAAAAAAGTTTCCCCAAGGGACAACTGACTGGAAGACCGGTTAGATAGGACAAATGGAAGAGAAAAATGAGCCAGAAATGGTGCTGAAGTTTCAAGCGTGTGTGATGATCTGTGGGAAGGTAGTTCCACTAGCAGATGGGAAGCCATCCGGAAAGCCAGCTTAGAAAGGAGCATGATGAATTGTGTTTGAGGTATGCTTGGCTTGAAAGAACAATGGAAAATCTAAAAGAATCACAGCACAGTGTTGTCTGTGAGTTGCAATAGACTTCGACACTGTTAAGGCTCTCCCATCGGAGGCACCGATCCCTTTAAATATTGTCCCTAACGAACTGTCATTCAACCTTGCAGTTGATATCCTTTTAATGACAGGAAAATTCCCTGTATTCCTATCGATTCCATGTTTTTGTTTTTGTTTTTGACAATCTCATTTTTATAAATGTCCTTCTTTTAGTGATGCAAAAAAAATATGCCTCCTTTAAATTCTAGGCTTCGGTGCTAGCCGTTCCTTGTAGGAACACAACATAAATTTAATCCTTCTTTCAAAAACAGTCCTTCAAATAGTTGAAGGCACTTTTCAGGTCCCATTGAACTTTCTCTCCTCTAGGTTAAACATCATTCGATGTGCTTTCAATCCTTTCGCTGTTTTTTTTTTTTTTTTTTTTTTTTTTTTTTTTTTGGTAAGTGTAGTGTGTAAAACTAAAGGATTTCAAGAAAGAAGAGTTATGTAAAAAACAAAAACAAAACAAAACAAAACAAAAAACAAACTAATCATCATAACTGTCATGAAGTTTCCCAAAGCTCTGACACGAGAAAAGACTTCTCAGGAGGAAAAACAAATGCAGAGACACCAAAAAAGAAGAGCAGAGGGCGGGAAACTAAACCTTAATGACGCTCAAGAAGTACAAAGAGAAATAAATGATCTGGGCAAAAGACAGATGAGAGAAGCACAAAGAGCCAAGACAGGGCACGGCCAGGAAATTAGAAAGTCTTGTGATGATTGGGGTGTTAAAATGTATAAAAATGCTACAGAGACATTGATATTCATTAAAGAAAAGAGCTAAATAAAAGTCATCAGGTCATTTATTAATTAACCGGGAAGTAGTGGATTTTAGATTTGTGCTCAAGAAAGCCAGATTGCAGAAGTTTAAATGATCGGACTATGAAAACATTCTGAAAGAAAAAAACGAGAAAAATAATGTAACTATGGTACTAGAATAATCCTGTTCATGTTTCAAGATGCGGATCAGAGAGAAGCTTTTAGAGGAATCTCCCCTAAGACCTTCCCCAGCATCACTGGCACCCTTATCTGTGTTTCCAGAACTCCTTCCTGTATGGCCACCCGCTGCCGTGTCACCTGTCATTCTGCACCAATTTTTCTCCTGCCCTGTTCCCGCCAGAAACCTGTTCTTAACTGTCTCGGTGTCCCCAGCATTCGCTCTAATGCCTGACACACGGAAAAGAGTCAACAAAAATGTGTTGAATCAGAAAATGAATGATCTGGGAGGCAAAACGTCCAAGGGGGTTTTCAGTGGACCCTCGATCTCACGTCCCATTACTCCGTGGACTCTCCCCGTCGTCTGCGTGTTTTAGCTTCCAGCTTCCCAGACCTGAAATCGTTTTTGAAGACTATGGTAGGGTTTGCACACGCACGGCCCCCATCCCGCTGGTTTCTAACCAGTAAGAGCCAGGTAGGTGCAAGAGCAAGAAAGGCCTGGTCCCAGCCTCCTGAGGGATCAGGCCAGACCAACCAGTCGGGCGATGTCGCCTGAAGTCACGGCCATGCCTGGCCTCCACCCCTCCCTCTTTTTGCTTCTCCAACTCCTTATCGGTTGGTTTGTACTATGGATATCTCCTCGATAATTTACCTGTTCATCAATCCTTGCTCCGAATCTGCTTCTGGTAAACCAGACCTGAGCTAGCACTCCTTTTCGAAGAGCTGAGAAATAGTTACATTTAAAAGCAGAAAAGGTGGTTCCATCTGGAGAAAATGCTTAAATTAAATACGCTATCATGTGAACTTTGCATCACGGAGTGGAAGTAACCTCTGATTACAAGGCTAAGTCTTGAGAAAATAAAAGGCTCGCCATTGAATATCCCAAGCCTTGATTTGGAAAAAAGAGAAAAAAGGAAATTGTTTATTAGTAGAAATATATCCTTTCGTTGTGAAGAATTTAGGATGAAAAATAAATATCGGTTATATAAGTACACACGTATACATTGATATAGAGCTTAATGTGGTCATGGCTTTGAGTATCTGAAAAAGATATAGGTGGATACACACATATGCCACAAAATAACTCTAAACATATTCCTTTGCATTTCAAACTCGGCCCGACTGAAGAATTTCTAAACACTGCACTAAGGGACAACGAGGCGTGACACATATTACATGTCAAAGATCAAGGAGAGAAACAGCATCAGAGACCCTCTGGCACTCACTGTAACAAGCACTTCTGAGTCATTATTTGAACATCTTCGTCAGGGTCAGGTATGGGCTTCAGATACCAAAATAAATAGGATCTCAGCTTGTGCCACACCATCAGCCTACAGAGCAACAGTGGAGGGTCGTTTAAGTCCCCTGAATCACAAGAACAAAATTGGCTTATGAGGTATGAATAGTAAAATTAACACCTAATAAAAGTAAAGGTTTATAATTTCATGGTAAAACGAGAGGATGATTTCAAAGCCTGCAAGGTTGACTGCACCCTGTTTGCATACTTCACACATGTAAAGAATGTTTTAAACAGAATGGAAACAGTCAGCTGCAAAATTATGGAAAATGAGATTCAAAAGGTCAATATGGGCAGGACAACGTGATTCCTGAGCAGAGGAGAAAGACTCTCAAGCACAGACTGTGACATTCCAGAGTCTCTGGCAAGGTCCTTTACCCTCGTGTGCAGTGTGCTTACTCTACTGCCACGGACACTTCATTCATTTGTCTGTGTTCTGATCCCAAGCTGCCCAGGCATGATTTCTTGAGCCAACTGTCCCAACATGTGGAGCTGGCTGTTGTGAGTATCCCATTCCATGTGACAGCTACAGGCATCATTCTATATTAAAAATCGAAATTGTCATTCTACCTTAGGCCACTAAATGAAAACTATCACTTTCTAGGTGCTATGGTCTTCTTTCTAGATGCTAATAAAACTGTCACCTTCACCAAGTAATGCCGGGCTGTGACAGCCAATCACTGCCCCCAGCCTAGGATCAACAGTGCCCTCTGCTGATGGGAGGGAGCCCTCCAGCCTTCCTTTCTCCCCTACTCCGGCTAAAGTGCTCTCATCAGTCTCAACGCTGAACCCTGCATCAGTCACAAACCTTGAGGAGAAAACTGTCATCAGAAGTGATGACTCACCTGCCCCTAAAACACTCTCAGCATCAATTAAATAATACCTTGTATTCTGCTTTAACCTCAGTCCACAGAAGGCCAGGCCCCGGGGCCTGCCGTCATCACCCGAACTGCTGTCCCTGGATGGCTGTGTACCCCTAGAGCTGGTTGCGTCTCCCACACCTTGGCAAGCTCCCCAAACCCTTCCAAACCAAGTGGCCTCTGGGGTACGCTCTCTGTCATGAGCAAATTCCCTAAATCCTCAAACTCTGCTTTGAACTCTCTCCTCATTTTCTTGTTCTTCCTTGAAATGTAGGTATCTCCTCAGGATGCTTCCAGCTCTGCAGCTCCTTAAGATGAGGGGTGTTTGTGGCTTTTGAATTCCCCCGGGAAAGTACGTGTCTTTTCAGGTTCATTTTGCTGCCTCCAGAATCATTTACACCGCCTCCTCTCTCAAACATGGAACTTCTCTGAAGTTCACGGCTCCAGAATAGACTCCTGAGACTGTCTATTTGTGGATTCCTGAGGACTCCTGATTCACTTCTAATTTCCTTCAGGTTTTCCCACCCGATCACTGTTTTCTTCGACACTGACCCTAAAATGACCTTTGGTCAGCTCAGCGACCATGAAGATGACTTTCCTCGCCATTTAGATTCTCATTTTTTTGACCCGCTTATTCCTCTCATTTAATCTACCCGAACTCAACCACCAGCCACTGCGGACTTAGCAACAAAATCTGTCATCGGAAATAATTGTATTTTTCAAAAAATCTTCGTTTAATGTGTTCCATTCTGAGCACTAACTGTTGTCTTTCGATTTTAACTATTTCAGTAACCATACTACAAAATTCTTCAACCTTGACCTCTAAACCATTGAATCCATTTTTCATTCTCCACTGACCCCTTAAGGCCTTTCTTCTGTCCGAGCTTAACTTGGAGTTTGTTGTCATTCATGAGAAGTATTCACTTTTATCCAACCTCAATTTCTTTGGCCTTCTCTATTTTTGTCATTCTTTTGGCAAAATCCTAATTATAGTTAAACCCAACTTTCCACCTACTCTGTGCCTACACCCCAAAAGTTAAATATAGCCAGAGAATTACACAGAGATAACCTTTCCAGTAGCTTTCACTTATACTGTTTCTATTTCTGTTTCTCTTTTTATTTTTAACACGAATATTTATATGGTTCCTCAGCACTTCACATAAATCCAAGGTCACCTTTCTACTCTAGTTTCTACTAATACAATCTGTAAGAGTACACTTTCTACTGCAATGAACACTTAGTCATTATACCTTTCTTCTCCAACCTCCAATAATTCTGTCCACCTATTCATGATAAAGCATCAGCTAAAGCTGACGATTGTTTCTCAATTCACTGAGAACACTGAAACTAAGCACAGTGAAATATCTGTTTCCCATCCCCAAATCTAGCCACATTCCTATCACTCTTCTCTAGACTCCAATGCCTTCCATCATGCCAAATCTAGCTGGCCATGTTCTACTTCCCTCGGACTTCAACTTGCAGAAGTACTTGACCTAGTATATCGCACCCCCTTTTCAAAATACCTTGAGTTATCTTGGCATCCTTGTTGAAAACCACTTCATCGTAAATGTGAGAATTTATTTCTAAACTCTCAAGCATATTCTTTTAGTGTATTTATGTCTATTCTTAAGCCAAAACCACACCGACTTCATTACTGTAGCTTTGTAGTAAGTTTTCAGATTGGGAAGTGTGAGTCCTCCAATTTTGTTCTCATTCAAGATTGTTTTGGTTTTGCTGGGTCCCTTGATTTTTCATTCGAATTTTAGGATCGCCTTGTTATATTTTGTAAAGAAACAAGCTAAGATTTTTGGGCCTGTATTGAATCTGTAGCTCATTTAAGGGAACACCAATTTTTTTTTTTTTAACAATGTCTTACAATCCATGAATGCAATACGATTTATCATTTAGATAGTGCTTCTTTAATTTCTTTCAAACATGATTTGTAATTTTTAGGGTATAAGTTTTGCATTACTTCTGTTACTCCTATTTTTGTTATTTATAAGTATCTTATTATTTATGATGCAGTAATGGAATTTTCCCAATTTACACGTTCAATTTGCTTACTGCCATTGTATAAAAATATAATTGATTTTTGTGTATTGATGTGGTATCATGCATCCTTACTGAAATCATTTATTAGTTCTA
>NW_011888900.1:3882422-3891576 GCF_000151845.1 Pteropus vampyrus
TTAAATTCCAGTAGGTATAGAAATTTAATACCCATATAGCTTTATTCCCTTTTATACATTTTTGTGTTTACTTTGTTACATATATTATACCTATATATTTTACCTTAAAATCACATAGCTTGCTAATAACAAGGAAAAGAAACATTTGTTTCTTCCTGTAGAGTTATACCTACAAATCATCCAAAGTCACTTTTTCAAATTATATATCTTTATTTCTACATCTTTAAATTATCACTACCTTTTCCAGCATGCCTCACACTTTTAATTTCTCAGTCCCATTACCAATACAATCTAACTTATTTCAGTCTAGCTAACTGTGTCAGAAATTAGAGGCTATTTCCTTCTGAGCACAGGTTGTATTGTTTTGTAAATTTTCATCGTGGTAAGCCATTCCAAAAATACTAAAAACATTGGGGCACTGACAGATATTTATTTTTTCATGCCAAATCTATTTTACTTTCTTGTTTAGTAAATAATTCCAATGAAAATTAGCCATGAGTCGTCAGTTCTTTATTTCTTATGCAAACATCAATATTATTCTAATTCTACCTAATAGTTTCAATTTGTCACTCAGGATAAAAGCATTATAAACAATTCATTTTAGAGGTCATCATATCTCCTACTCAAAGCTAGGCGATAATATGCTTAATTTTATGCAGGACTGAATTCATACATATTCCACTTTTATGAAATATTTCCTGCTGCTGCTGCTGCTGCTGCTCCTACTTCAACTGCTACTACAACTACGCTGCTACTGAGAAACAACTTACGCATGGAAGATCCTGTTTCCACCATCTAAAGTATTTTGCCAAGTCAGTATATTGACACATCCCTAGACAATTCCCAGGAGCTAGGCTCATAATGCAGTAGGATGACCGAAACTGACCAAGAAAATTTAAGACATCCTGTAGACTTTTAGTCCCCAGAACAATATAATTTATTTTATAGGAAATAAACATACTCATCAGGGACAATTTTGGAAATAAATTAATAAAATGATAGCCTAACATTATATAAAGTCACCCTGCAAAATTCACGAATACTGTAAATATTATTATTCTTCCAAAGATAAAACAAAGAGCAATTTTAATGACCAAAAGGGGAAAAAAAAGACGTCAAGTGAGGAAAAAATTAATATATAGCACCCATTACACTGGAAAAGGTGGAGAGGGTAAATTCTCAAAGTCCATACCAATGCCTTATTATGACAAAGAAAGAGAGCTACTGAATTATAAATGTTTAGATTTGTATCTCTACTGCTTTTTGATTTACTCTCTGAGCCTTGATTTTCTCATCTGAAAATACAGGGTTAAATTAAGATAAATCATGATGATGTGTTAGTTCAATGTCTGTCCTATAATAAGTGCTCATGAAATATTTTGTAATTTATTTTATCATTTTATAGAATAATTTATCAACATATGTACTCTTTTTTTTCTAAAGTAGAATATCCTGAAAATGGCACATTTTCTTTTCCATATCAGTGATCATATGACAACAAAAAGTTACATACTACATTAAATAAGAAGAAATTTACAGAAGCTCAACATCCCAAATGTGGTCCAGAGAGTCCAGAAAAAACCTTATTCTATATTCCTGAACAATCTGGTCAAGGTCATGGAAAAATGTTCTACAAAAATCCACTTTATTACTAATTGAAATACCAAGATGAATAGGTTATCTCTTATCTTAACTCCTTCAATGGCTCCGCAGTAAATAAATACAGAGTACAATTTAAGCTTTTTAAATTAGCCGACGCTTTCACCACCTTCTTTGTGAAGCCACAGTCAGCACTCCAGGCACAATGGCCTACCTGGCTCACTGAGGCCCCCTGCAATACCGTCTTCATGAGCACCAAGTGGAAAAGCTTCTTCTCTATATAGTGAACTCAAATATGCTCTTCAAGTCGCTGTCACACATTGCATTAGTTTATTTTGCAATGTGTGTCAAGCACCTATACCCATCTCAGGCATTACGCTAGGGTATACCCTGTTGAAACGGTGAGGTTCATGCCCTTAACAACCAATGACCTGGTGACAGTGGCCCATAAAGGCAAGTAATTTCAATATAATGTGTGTGTTCTAAGTTTGGGGTATGCTGAGAGCAAAACGAGGGCTTAGATGAGGGGCCAGCTGGCTGCCGTAAAGGCTGGAGAAGCTACCAGGAAAAGTTCATGTCAGGAGCATATCTCAGAGGAAGTAAGGCCCAAACTAAAGGGGAAATAGTGGAAGATTTGAGAATTGTTCTTCTGTAAATCCTACCTGAGTACAATCTACCTTTCTGTTTATTTTAGACATTAATGCATCATGGATGGACCCAATATCTTCATTACAGTAGGATAAGACATACTTTTAAGACCTACTTTTTAATCATCACAGTGTAAATCAACTACTGATTTATGTTTGTCACCTTACTAATCAGATTTATGTCTTTTCAAGATTATCTTTCTTAGAAACCTCAGTGATTAATGTAAGCATGGTCGCATACAACACACTGTGACTATTTAGTTAATGTAAGACTGAGATACAGGGAATACTCATTCCAACAGTACAGGGACAACCAATGTCAAAATATAAAACCATTTCAAAATATGAGGTGGATAGACTATAACAGAACAGCACATCGATCTCTGTACTAGTTCATTGATATGATTTCCTTTTCATTGACATGAAAAGAGGCTCACCATACTAAAGCCAGATTGCCACCTTAGAACAGTGTTGTACAGTGCTAACCCCCAGTGCTACACGTTCCAGATCACAGGAAATGCCACCGGTAACAAGCAAAACCAATCAGCAGGACTGAAGAAGAAATTCTCTAATGACGCAGAAATGAGGTCATCAACACTGCTTTCTTTTAGGGAAAACCCACATTGCAAAAAGTAAGTCAGTTGCTGGTCAGCAGTTGTGAACAGACTTGCCTAGTCTAAGCAAAGGATTTGAGGATATAATAGGTTAAAATAGAGTTAAAAATAGAAATAGAAAATATAGTTAGAAAAAAAAAATAGAAACTCACCAGGTTCCATTCCATAAATAATATCTTGATTCACTCCAGTCTAAAATATAAATAAAAACAGAAACAAAAATGTTTACAATGTTGTTTGTCCTTTACTCATAAAAGAAACAAAAGATTGATGTATATGAACTGAAGATATTAGAACTAATTGAATAGATATCCATTCTAAGACTTTTTAGCAAGACTTCTTTTCTACAGGGCTCAAACTTTAAATGTAAAGTAACCTTTTCAGTTTAAAAAACACTCTTAAAATTGTCGACTGACATATTTGATAAGTTTTAATCATGTTTAAAATTAGGTGAAAATATGACAAATCTACTTAAAATCTTAAGTCCCTAAAGCAAAGTTCACTACCTTGAACAATTAAGTTCTCAACTATTTTAAGAGATTTATATATGCTTACTATACAAGGAATGCATTCTATATAGAAAATTTCAACCAGACATCAAAATAAAATGTATAAACACATTCACTCCTTTTCACACCTTATAATAATTTTAGTTCAATTTTCTTTCTACTTTCACTACTTTTTTTTTACATTTCTTACTTACTTTGTTTTTTTGAAACTTATAATCTCTATTTTGATTCTTTTAAAGGTTGTTTTTAAATTTTAAGTTACATAATCAACACAACATTATTCATAAATATACCTTTCTTAACAATATGAGTTTTAGAACAGTAAAATGTGATCAATCCTTTCCAAATTACATATTATGATTGTGGAAGTTTATAGTTTTAAAATGTCTTTGCCCTTCAAATTAGACATTTTTTATTATTTTTTACATTATACAATGTTTTCCCAGGTGTTTCTAAACTTTTGCCAATTTCATCGCTCATCATTCCTTCTTAGACCTGAGGCAATTTTCCTTCTTCCTGAAGGACCTATTTCTAAAGTTCATTTACTAAAGATCAGTTGGTAGTGAAATCTCCACTTTTATCTAAAAATGTCTACATATCATCTTTGTTCTTTTAAAACTTGTTTTCTGCGTTACGATTAAAAGTAATATTTTTAGCTTCTGTATAGCAAAGGAACCCATCAACAAAATGAAAAGGTAACCTATCAAATGGGAGAAAATATTTGCAAATCAGATATCCAATAAGGGATTAATATCCAAAATGTATAAGGAACACAACTCAATAGCAAAAACAAACAAACAACCCCGATTAAACAACGGGCAGAGGACCTGAATACACAGTTTTTTTTCAAAGAAGGCATACGAATAGCCAACAGATACATGAAAAGGTACTCAACATCACTAACCATCAGGGAAATGCAAATCAAAACCTAAGTGAGACATCATCTCACACCTGTTAGAGTGGCTGCTAACAAAAGCACCAGATAAAGGCTGGTGAGGATGTAGAGGAAAGGGAACATTTGGACACTGTTGGTGGGAATGTAAACTAGTACAGCCACTACGAAAACGAGTATGGAGGTTCCTCAAAAAACTAAAAACAGAATAACCATATGATCCAGATTTTCTATTTCTGGATAGTTATGTAAAGAAAATGAAAACAGTAACTTGAAACACGTACCCCGTGTTCATTACAGCATTATTTATAATAGCCTAGATATGGAGACAACCTAAGAGTCTACAGATGGATAAATGGATGAAGAAAATGTGATATGTGTGCATAAATATATACATATACACACACATACAATGGGATATTAGCCATAAAAAAAGGAATGAAACCTTGCCATTTGTGACAACATAGATGGAACTTCAGGGCATTATGCTAATTGAAATAAGTCAGACAGAGAAAGACAAACACCACACGCTCACTTATATGTGGAATCTAAAGACAAAATAAACAAAAAGAACAACAACAACAAAAAAAAAACAAGCTCATAGACAGAGAACAGTTTCAGGGTGGGCTCAATGGACAAAAGGAGTCAAAAGGTTCAAATTTCCAGTTATAAATGTCATGGGGATGTACTGTATAGCATGGTGACTGTAGTTAATAATACTGTACTGTATATTTGAAAGTCGCTAAGAAAGAAAATCTTGAAAGATCTCATCACAAAAAGAAAACAAATTCTATAACTATGTGGATGTTATTGTGGTGATCATTTTACAATATATACAAATATAGAATTATTATGTTTTACACTTGAAATATAATATTGTATGTCAATTATATATCACTAAAAATAAGTTTAAAAAAGTAAATGTTTTTTCAAAGATATTATTTTAGATATTATTTTAGATATCTGGCTTCCGTTGTCCTTTAAAAATCATCTGGAAATCTAACCGTCACTCATTTATCAGGTACTACATTCATTCATTTAGGTGGCCAGCTTCTCGTAAACTGAATCATTAGTGGGTGCTATGACACTTCTTTTTATCAAATTGTCCAGATTAAGTATTTGTTTGGAGCCTATAAAGCACCAGGCGTCCAATTTCCATTCTCCAGAGAAAAGAACTCTGGAGATTTCCCCAGTGTGGTCAATTCATCAGCACCAGATCTCAGCAAGGGTGTCATTCTCTTGCCTGTGGTCCTTTACGGAAACAGTATGATACTGTCAAGCCCACCGATGAAGGTCCCTTCCATCAGCCACATTTCCAGCCCCATTTGTATTTATGGCCTGTTTTGACCTACACCCTTCCCTCCATAGTTGGGGTGACCCACTGGGATGTAATAATAACAGCAATCTTGTTCATGTTCCTTATTATCCCACACTCCAGAAGCATTCCATAGGATTCGACAGGCAAAGAGAGACAAGGCTCACAGGAGGGACCACAGCACCGTCAGCACTAATTTGGCTATCTGAGGTGGAAGGAAGTTCAGACCTAACCCAAAGTGCCTTGAGCCAAGCTCACTGTCACATGTAATGCTATTCATATGGCCTTTCGTTTACACAAGAAAATAATTTACCCCATGTCAGGAAAAATGAAAGGAAACATCCGGTCAGGAAACATGAAAGGAAAAAACTGTAGGTAGGTAAAGATATACAGCTATTGATCTGCATTCTCCCCTTATACTGCCATCTTCTGATCCTAGAGAACTGTCCCATAGAGTCCTCCCATAATCAAAGTGAGGACACGTGTTACTCAACTAAGCCAATCCTTAAAAATTATTTAGCAGATGTTCCAACTAACGAGTATTTGGATGGCCCACATAGCTTAAAGGGGATAGGTGATAGGTGAGGTGTGGCTGGGCAGTGTTCCCTGCCGATTCTGCAAGTTACTAGCAGTCACATGCCCGCCTTGACCAGAAGCATTATGTCCAGATGGGTTACATACTAGAGAATACACTGTGCCAAACTTCTCACTGCATTCTTCCAAGTTGCTTCTGCTGCAGTAAATCCAAGAGCACAAAAGGTAGGAGTCAATCCTCGTTAACTAGCGGCTGTAGCTTCCTCATAGCGGTCAGTACAATCCACTTGCACATTTGCAGCAGGCTTTTGTCCTTTTGTGATTTCACTACAGCCAGCCATTCCTAAGAGATTTTTTTCCTGTTGCCATTGGATTCAGCTTCTTATCGCTCCAGCCATTTCATCAGGTGCAACTATGACTGCACTCGCTCAGCCTATGAGGAGCCCCCAAAAGCCTACTCATCAAAGAAATCAAGTAACTGGCCTTGGGAGCTGACTGAGCACCTGCGCTGGCATTCCTGCTCCTCAGGCCCTCGGCTCCGCACACTCCATGGGCACGTACATAGCCCACAATACTCTTCCTGTAAATTCACACGGGAATTTCCATAAATAAGCATCTCACTCGAGGCTGCTCTTTGTTTTCCAGTGATTTAAGGCTCATTTGCCGGACGACATAGCAAGGCCACTGGCCAAGCTTTAGGGTCTGGATGAGGAAAGTGACTGTCTAGTCCCTGAGCATCTTGTTTTTTGGCAGGGTCCATCATGACATGTAGCAACCTAGTTTTCATCTACTGAGGAATATCCCCAGTTGCAACAGCTCACATAAGTCTCAGAAATTCCAAAAACTGAATTCGGCTTTAGAATTTAGCTGGATTTAGCAATGAGACTGTCTTTGTCATGTGGGTGACTATGTTCTTAATTCTTTGCCTTTCTTCCTCTGAGGAGGCAACTCTCATGGCATCATCCCGTATTTCACTGAACTGCTCATAAAGACTGTTAAGTTCAAGTACCATCTCACTATATTAGGGCAATAGACTGCCGAATTAAAATATCCTTGTGGCAACACAATACATGTATACCGGATGCCATTACATGAGAATGCAAACAGTCTCAGTTCCATTTAGAAATTGGAATTGACCGAAAATAATTTTACTGGCTGGTCTATAACAGCATGCCATACCTCTCTGGGCTAGGGCACTTCCCACACAGTCTTTATCCTAACAGGTACGGCTGAAGCAATCAGTGGTTTAATCCTGGGGTGTCCACTGCTAACCTTTAGGAAACACATGCTTTAAGAGTTGGTCAGATAAGCCATTTACTTACGAAGTAAGTCATTTACTTTCTAACAAATTGTATCCTCATATTCACAGAGCTGGAGAATACATGCTCAGATTCAAATTGTTCATATCAAATCAAGCATTATATTGACAGCATTAGGTTTAGGATTCTAAAGACATGGGCCACATAAGCCAGATATGGTACTACAAGTTGGAAAAAAAAAAAAGTATTTCTCTCTCTCTTTTTGTTTTTGTTTGTTTGTTTGTTTGTTTTTGCTTTTATATACTTTCTACAAATAATGAGGTAATTATCTCTGTAGTCAGGAATGGGTTGTTAGTTCATTTTCTCAAACAAGAATTCTTAATCTGCACTCTCTTGCCAAAGCATTCTCTGTGTCTGGGCTAAATATAAGTTTCAATTCTCTTAATTTCCTTCTGACTTACATCAGCAAATTTATTATTAAAAAGTAAAGCACCACATTTTATTACGTTTTTAAATCCTACTTAAAACAGAGCTTGAAAAACAGAATCCATTTCTTGGTCCTACTAAAGAACAAAGACTTAACGCTAAAAGGAAAATGCTTTGTTTTTTAGCAGAAAAGAAAAACAGAGCTTCTCTATCCCAATATACTTATTGCTAAACACTGGTGGCAAGTTTATGAGACTAATGTGATCTGATATTCTGGGCTCCGTGCAGCTTAATGAATTGACTGAAGACAAAAACCCGACACCACATCTTTGCTACCCCAGGTGCCTGTGAAGTATTTCAGGGCCAGATGTTTGTAAGTAATGTGATTTTTTAGTTATCATCTCTGGGGGCTGGGAAAGAGGTAAATGCAGTTTGGTTCATTTTTGTTTCAATGTTCTTTCACTTTTCACTCTTCTCCACGATGTCGATACGGTGCACATTTCCTAAGGAGCGGTAAGATAATATCTTGTTAACGCAGTGTCTTTGGTTTCTGCAGACTTTCTTTTTATAGATCTGCCTTTGTTGTTTCGATTCAGAAGCCATTAAGTTTAGAGATGTATAGTCTATCACATTATAAACAAAACAGTCAAGTGGGAGAGCCCATTTTAAACATCCATGCTGTTGGGTCCTTTCCCCATAAAGAAATCATCACGGGAGAAAGTTACACATTTATTTGGCATCACTAATTTTGTTTTCAAGAGGGAGGTTGGCAGTGTCCCAAGCATATTTGTACTTTATTCTTCAAAAGCAATGGTCTGTTATGCCCTTTCATTCAATGCTTTGGCTTCCATATAATCAGTCCCTAATTGTTCTCTTATAGAAAAAGAATACAGTTTTGATCAAAGAATGACCGAAGTTGATTTTCATATAACTTTTTTATTGTCTTTCAATCTTATAGTTTTCCTATGATTTAAAATAGAATTATTTTTTAAATTTCAAGGTATTCCAATGAAAAAATTATAATAAATGTGTATATATACAAAGAAAGGATTTTATTCCAAAAATATTCAGATTTTTCCAAAGTACCTAAGAAATCCTGAGAATAAAGACTTTTTTCTCAAATATTATTAAAATTTCTTTAGAGCCATGGCTACACTAGAAGAAACGATGCCACTGATGTTGGGTGTGGCTGTTTTAGTTCAAGGTCTGCCCTGGAGAGTGAATATACCTGTGCACAGAGGTTAAAGCATTTACTCCATGGGATGATCACGGAGAGGCAGGGTCACACTTCCATCAAAGAAAAATTCTGAGGCATGTGTGAACTAGATAACAAACTTAGAGCCTTGACTCATAGCACCG
>NW_011888900.1:3892366-3893381 GCF_000151845.1 Pteropus vampyrus
TTCAAAAGCAATGGTCTGTTATGCCCTTTCATTCAATGCTTTGGCTTCCATATAATCAGTCCCTAATTGTTCTCTTATAGAAAAAGAATACAGTTCTGATCAAAGAATGACCGAAGTTGATTTTCATATAACTCTTTTATTGTCTTTCAATCTTATAGTTTTCCTATGATTTAAAATACAATTATTTTTTAAATTTCAAGGTATTCCAGTGAAAAAATTATAATAAATGTGTATATATACAAAGAAAGGATTTTATTCCAAAAATATTCAGATTTTTCCAAAGTACCTAAGAAACCCTGAGAATAAAGACTTTTTTCTCAAATATTATTAAAATTTCTTTAGAGCCATGGCTACACTAGAAGAAAAGATGCCACTGATGTTGGGTGTGGCTGTTTTAGTTCAAGGTCTGCCCTGGAGAGTGAATATACCTGCGCACAGAGGTTAAAGCATTTACTCCATGGGATGATCACGAGGGTCCACAGAGAGGCAGGGTCACACTTCCATCAAAGAAAAATTCTGAGGCATGTGTGAACTAGATAACAAACTTAGAGCCTTGACTCATAGCACCGCAGTGCTTCAATGACCTAATCTCCTTGGTGTTTCTAACACAGTGAATTTTGCTAGTTTCTGTAGTGGGCAGTATAAAAGGAAGTCAAACCATTCTAATTTGGGTCTCTTGATAGAAAGAAAACAGCACTTGAGAATATAAGTTAGACGACCAACATAAACTACTCATATCATCATCATCATCATCATCATCATCATCATCATCATTATTATTAGAATAAAATACATCTCCATATATTCCATATAATTTTCACCATAGTTATATTTTTTCAATTGCTTTCTAGTCTTAAGTAATGAAATAGGCAGAGACCCTTTAGGTATATATAGGCAGTTTTATTCTAAGCTTTGTCCTGTTATGTCCAGTACCTGCCATAATAAATGTGGATTCATCACGTGCTTAAAGAACAATCGTGGTATCAAGAGCCTATATTGTTTTGAGGGTATAGCT
>NW_011888900.1:3894566-3898841 GCF_000151845.1 Pteropus vampyrus
AGTTATATTTTTTCAATTGCTTTCTAGTCTTAAGTAATGAAACAGGCAGAGACCCTTTAGGTATATATAGGCAGTTTTATTCTAAGCTTTGTCCTATTATGTCCAGTACCTGCCATAATAAATGTGGATTCATCACGTGCTTAAAGAACAATCGTGGTATCAAGAGCCTATATTGTTTTGAGGGTAGAGCTATGCTGTTAAGTCAAAATCAAACACACTTATTAAAACTCCATGAGAATGAACTGGGGGGATTTTATGATCATATATTAAACTATTTCAAATACTCACCTAAGAGGAATTTTTAAAAATGGAAATAATTCTTGTATATCAAGATGATTGAATTGATAATTTATCCGATCATTCTGCCTGCCTGACAGAAAAAAAAAAATAACTATTTGATTTACCTACAAGATGTTATTATTTTTAATTTTACATATAGTTTTGGTTTGGGAAGCAAAATTGATTCTTTATACTCTATGATGTCTCAGCATTCTTTGCCTAAATAGTAAGATGTTTTATTTTGCTCTGATGTCCAGGAAATAATATCATTAAAACATTTTTAGTTTTCACTGAGGGACAAAAACATTATCTTTGTAAATAAGAATCAGACAAAATCATTCAAAGTTCAGAAGTAACCACTATATGAATTTGGGAAAATGAGTGGAACGCTGATAAACATTTCCTAAAATCTTACTTTCTACTCATTGTCCAATCTTATTTCACTGGGTTTATAAAACTTTTTGAGTATGAAACTGCAAAGCGGACTTCCAAATGATTGAGCTTCTGTTCTCAAATCTTTTCAGGAGAATCAGAAACCAGAACACAAGAGCAAACTCAGAAAAACCCTGCCTTGAGACTTTCTTCCCAAACCAGGATGGAACATTTTCAGATGATGTGGGTAAAGAAACATCATTCTCCTGGATGCTGGCTGGGATTTACACCTCAGAAAATCCAGGATGTTTGCTCCTCTGTCTGATCTTCTGGCACTTTGAGAGATTTTTTTTTTTTCATCTGTACTACACTAGGACTTTCATACATTTACCTCTAAACAGGAGGAGAAGTTCTTTTCCATTAAAAGTCTGATTTCTCTTTGAAGTTCAGCTCCGGTCAAACCATATATATTTAAAAAAAATCATATCAAAGCATTAGCCAGAATTGATATGGAACACCTAGTTTGATATCAAAGAGGTCTATGGATTAAAATTTCCAGAGAACAGAAAGTGTGGGTTCAAAAGTTAATACGCGTACACGTAGATAACATGGATTTACATTTTCAAATATATAAACTTCCCATCCACAAAGAAATGTGAATAAATTGTGTGATAACCTATGATTAACATCTTCCTATAATTTCCTTTTAGTTTCTAAGTTTTCACTAATACATTTTATTGGATTACTGACTAAGCAGCAATCCTTTTTTTTTTTTTTTTTGGTGTTTTTTCCCAGTACAGTTTTTTATACTTCCATCTTCATATTTCCAACTAATTGATTGCCTGTAGGGTGAATAAAGATTATTATTTTTAAAACCAGAAAATAAATTGATCAACCAAGACAGAGAATCTAACACTTTGTTTAAAGAACTAGACTTATAAAGTCTCATGTTACTGCTGGTGGGACTGCAAATTGGTATAGCCACTACGGAATACAGAATGGAGGTTCCTCAAAAAACTGAGAATTGACCTACCATATGATCCAGTAATCCCTCTAATGAGCATTTACTCCAAAAACTTGAAAACTCATATTCGAAAAGATATTTGCACACCGATGTTCATGGCAGCATTATTCACAGTGGCCAGGACATGGAAGCAATGCAAGTGTCCTACAATAGATGATTGGATAAAGAAGCTGTGGTACATGTATATGATGGAATATTACTCAGCCATAAGAAGAGATGAAATACTGCCATTTATGACAACATGGATGGACCTTGAGATAATCATACTCAGCAAAATAAGCCAGGCAGAAAAGGTTAAAAATCACATGATATCACATATGTGGAATATAAACCTAAAAGTAACAAATGAACAGGAGAAACAGAGACTCATGGACATGGACAATGGACTAGTGGTTACCAGAAGGAAGGGTGAAGGGGGAGAGGGAAAATAAAATAATAAAATGTTAAAAAAAAAAAAAGTCTCATGTTATTCGAATATGTTCTATTTAATCACTCCTTACTACTGGCTTATGTGCTAACACACACTTTTCTGGTTACCCTAATTCTCTCTCTCCTTCTCATCCTCTCTTTGACACCTAAGTATTAAAGTTCCTCCAGGCTCCATTCTGAGCTGTCATCACTCTTCTGGAAACTTTCTTTAGATAACTTTGTCTATTTTAACAGAATCTATTATGTCAAGGACCCCAAACCTAATCTGTAGTCCAACTGCCTCATTTAAACTTCAGACTCACACTTTGAACTTTCTATTTGAAATATCCACTTTGACATCTAAAAGCATAAGAAAAAACACGAAAAAGAGAAAGAGGCACATGACAAAAGACATCCAAACTGACCAGCTGACTTCTCGAACAAATCCCTCTCTAGTCTGTGTCATCTCAACAAGGGGCACCATCATCCAATTGGTCGCTTAACTGGGACATTCCAAAGTTATGGCTGAGATTTCTCTCTCCTTTGCCACCGCAATAATCCACCACCCAGTTCTGTCCAGTCAATTCTCCAACTTGGCTCATGTCACCATCTCTACCCCCGCTTCCCCGGAACAAACCGCCGTTGTCTCTCACGTGGGCTGCAGCCACCGCTTGCTGTCTCCCCGTGTCCACTCCTGTTCCTCTCTCAGGCCATTATTCTCTGAGCGATCTTTTCAAAAGCCTCCTACTGTTACCATGTATGACGCTTTCACAGTTGTTCTCAGGATAAGGACCCTCTCTGCATGACACCTGTTTCATCGGGCCCTTTCTAGACTCTCGACCTCTTCTTACGGTCTCCTGTTGCTTCTTCAGTCAGCTCCAGTCAAAACAGTTCCGTTCCATACTGTCACCAAGGGTTTTCTCACCTCGAGGCCTTCTCTTTCATCTTCTGAAATGCATTTCCTGACAACCGTCAGTAGAAGGCCTACAACTGCTACTCGACTCTCAGCTCTCAGCTTAAAAACTCCTTTGCAAAGAGCACTTTCCAGATAACCATTCTAAAGATGGATCTCCTTATTCTGTGTTCTCATCGAACCAGCACCTTTAAAAAATAATTTTCCCTTACCAGAGTCTCTATCTATCATCTTCTGCCTAAAACCTATCTATGTTACACTTTCAACACGGAATACGCTTTCCTCCTTTTAGTAGAGAGCAGAGAGGAAGGCATTCTTTTTCCTAAAGGTCTGTACTTCCTCTGTCAAGAAGATAACTTCCTGTGAGAAAAAAATGAAGGAGACTGGAAGTCGTTTTCAATGGTCTATGTTCTCTGTAGGGGAAACAATCAAAAGCACTTCTGTGCAGGTTAAACACTGAGGGAGATGAGCTTAATGGGAAGATCACAATCAGGGCCCGAGAGCACTGGAGAAGCGGCATCTCAGACACCCAGCGAATCACAGAACAAGTCGGGCCTGATGCTCTTCCCATCACCAAGCATCTTATTCTCAACGTCAGGAGCCAAAATGCTTTCTATTCCTCTATTACAAATTCATTTTCTTCTTAGACTATGTATAAAGCAAACTGTAAGGAAATATACATTATGGGAGTTAAGAAAAGAAACATAGTACAGAAAAGAAATGATAAAAGTAGAATTTTTAAAAAGTGAAAAATGCGGTCGGTTTAATAAAAGGATTAGTACATTAAAAAATATTAATAAAGTATAGACTGCTGACATAAAAGTAAAATTTACAAAAGAGAAGGCAGGCATGGCAACTGACACAAAAGCATTTTTAAAATACTACTAACGAGCATGCGTCTCAATGTGGGGTCTCTCATTTCGAGCCGGATAATTCCTCCCGGTTGGGGTGAGAGGGGTCCGGCCCACATGCTGTGGGATGTTTAGCGGCAACCCCAGCCTTTACCCGTTAGATGCCTGTACCACTCCCCGCCCCCAGGTTGTGACAACCGAAATTATTTCCCAACATTGCCAAATGTCTCAAAGAGACCAATATCACTCCCCTCTCACCCCTTCCCACTCCCGCTGAGGACCCGTGGCTCCACGTGGCTTCATATGAAGGGACATGACTTTGTGTGAAAATGGCCATGTTAAGTCAGCTTCAAAGTGAAATCTTAGACAAGTCACTTAAGCAACATATATACATGTCTATATATGTATATATCTATATATGTATATAA
>NW_011888900.1:3900903-3902331 GCF_000151845.1 Pteropus vampyrus
CCACCGGTTTATGAAGACAAATAAAAGATGCTAAGTCGGACGGAAAAGACAATGTGAGAATGAATTCAAAGCGGGAAAAGAATCTCTAACTTTCCAAATATTATTTGTCGGGACAAGATTAGAGGTATCCATTCAGACTTCCTTTTGCCAACTACAGTCTTCATATCCGAAAAATGAAATGTAGAGCGGTCAGGCACGTGTAAAGTCCCACAATACAGGTGACTGAGATGGGGTAGGTTTATCATTTCTGTTTACTCTTCTTTCCACTGGATCTCGTTAGAGCAGTACCCTGGCAAACGCATCAACATCCGCGCATCCGAACACAGAGAACTAGTCAACACACATGATGTACTTGATGCTCAGCTCAATAGATGATTCTCAGATACGTTTAGGTACAGAGAGGGCAGATGAGCTCTGTGGATGCCAGTTTTCAGAAAGCATTTGGAAGTGCAGGTCTGAAACTTCAAGGGAAGGTTCTGCTTCGGAAAAGAGACTCTTCTACTAGCAACTTAGATCAAACGTTCATCCAATTAGATCAAATGTTCACAAAAGAAGGGGACATTAGTGATCTTTTTAGGTCCAGAGTAGGAAGAGAAGAAAGAGGAATAAATTAAAGAGACAGTGTTTTCAGAAGAGAATGAGGAAGAGCTATGCTGTGGACATCAGGGAAAGAGAAGATGGTCACCTGTCGAGTCTTGCCAAGGAGTGATGAAATATGGGAACGTCAAAGTCATTGTCTCGGCAGGTGAAGAGTTCATGTGGACCCGTCGGGAAGTATTACACAGAGCTGCGGTCTCGGAATCCAGAGCAAGATGCTTGGAAGGTGAACTGAAGGCAACCACTGCTCAGTGATTTTCACACTTCCTAATCGACAGTCCTGAAGGAGTGAGTGAGTGATTTAAATTGAGAGGGAGAAGGAGACCTAAAAAGGGTCCATCAAAATTTTCTTCAAGAAAGATCTTAAACCCTAATAAAACCACAAACAAAACCCAATTATTACTTACCTTCACATTAGAGAGCCTCCTCTTTACATAACTCTAAAAGCATCATCCACCTAGATGACAAAATAACCCGAAATCTGGCAAAGTGGCCGCCACGATTATTCCATTAAAAAAATATCAAAAATACAGAAAACGCATCATAATAATGAATAAAAAAAACAGTTGTGTATGTATATAAGCATGCATGTATGAAACATTTTATCACCTCACTAAATAGTTATGAAAATGTAGCCACGAATCAGCATTAGGATACTAAGTGTCACTGTTACGGCTTTTTCAGAATTATAAAGAAAGGCTATGTTAGAACTACAGTAGGAACACAGGCCCCTTATTTTACTCTAAGTCCATTCTGATTTGTTATCCAAAATCAGATTCACAAATGAATATAATGAATAGACAGAAACACACACACACACACACACACACA
>NW_011888901.1:0-78074 GCF_000151845.1 Pteropus vampyrus
TGTTCTTTTGGAGCCTCTAGGCTAGCTGAAACCATAAAAGACACACACACAAATCATACATACACATACAAATTACATACAGCACACACACACACACACACACACACACACACAACACAACACACACTCACACCTAGAGCAAATTGTGGGAAGTGAGGTTTATGCAGACAAGCTTGGCTTCTAGGGGCTGGGATAATCCTCATCTATTCTGGGTGAAGGTCCCTGCGAGGAAGACACACCCAAGTTAGCTTTAGCTATGGGTCAGCCTTAAATCTATTAGCATTCACAACAGAAAACTCCATACTGGCTCCTTTCAAGGACTTCTGTTTTCTTTCTTACTATAAATTCAGAAAGAAAAACACTGTCTTGCATTATCAGCAGCCAAAATGAAGGACTCTCAAAATGGACTGGACCTTGCAGCTTTGCTGAGAAATCAGAGGGCTAGGGGCAGAGGGGGAGAGGAGGGAGCATGAGTAGGGAAGCAAGCCATCTTCTGTCCCTTCCAGCCCCAACTCAGCTGAGCTGGTAAGGAGAGGGCAGGGATCTTGTGTGTCTTTTATGGTTTCAGCTAGCCTAGAGGCTCCAAAACAACAAGGATCCTTCTATTGCATTGATTCTGCCCTCTCAGGTGTCTTGTCTGATGCTCGCCACCCATGGCTAGCAATTCCCCCTTTTCTGAGAGCACCATCCTTCTATGGAACATGAACATCCCTGTGGCAGATTAGCACCTACTCCCCTGGGCAGTCAGAAAATGAGCTGGGAAATCAGAGTGCATGTATGACTGAGGAGAGGGGGAGTGAGGGAGAGAGGGAGGGAGACAGACAGACAGACAGACAGACAGACAGAGACTGACTGCCTGTTACATATAGGAGACAGTGTGCCTGTTTATGTTGATGAACATGAGATGAGTAGGTTTTTCTGTATGCAGGCCATAGCTAGTGAACTTTTCTGAGCCCTGGCTTACCTTTGGCATTAGCCACACTGATAGCCATCCCTAGCTTTTTGGAGAGCTCTCTGCCTGGTTGTACTATTTGGGTCCCCTTCCACCCCAGTGATCCCTGCTTTTTTCTCTGTTTTGCTACCCCTCAAATCTGGGTGTTCTCTGACTCCACTTGATTTTCATTTCCTCTGTTGGCAAGGACTTGAAGCCCTGTCATGGCTTCCCCTCTCACTCCTCTACTGGTCATTCCCACTTCTCTAGCCCAAACTTAACCTCTCTCCTATATTTCAGTCCTATATTTCCAGCTACTTGCTGAACATTTCCCATTGGCTAGTTTGCCATCATGTCAGATTCAGCATTCACAAACTCATCTCATCATCTCTCAAAGACCTCTCTCTTACACAAACCTTCTAGTCTCCCAGACTAGAAACCTTAGAACCATCTCTGACTCTATCCTGGTCCGCCTTTCCCCCTGCTACCACCTCATGTCTACACTGCACTAGCCTCCTTTTCCAGTCCATAATACATATGCCTGCCAGATTAATATTCCTAAATGTCCTTTATCCATGATACTTCTGATCAACATATTTGAGGGGTGGTACCTGATTACCTGTGGGATAAATTTCAGCCTCCTTAGCTTGGCATTCAAGGTTCTCTTTGAGTGGGCCTGCCTGACACTATTTATTCTTCCAACTGCATTTCCTACTCTTTATCTATATCGTGGATCCTCAAATTTTAATGTGTCTGAAAGTCACTTAGGGGAACTTGTTAAAATGCAGATTTTTGGGTCCCCCCATCTGAACTTCTGCTTCAGTAGGTCTGGGAGCTGGAGTCAAGGAATATCCACATTTACCAGGTTCTTTAAGTATCGCTGATGTACTTGGTATCCTTGAGAAACACAGTCCAATATGGACCCTGTACTCCAGCCAAACTTCTTTAGGGTTTCCTAAACATGTCTTTTGTACATTTTTTTGGGCATCTGTTCATGCCATTCTACTCGCCAGGAGTGCCCTCTCCTCTCTGCCTATGCTCCTCTCCTATCCAATAACATTATACCTGTCCTTCAACCCTATATTGAAATTCACCTCCTCTGTGAAGTCTTCTCTGATTACTCTAGACTGAAATGATCTCTCTCTCTTCTCTGAACTCCTCTTGCAGTTACTTTCTCTAAATTGCATTTGGAAAGGACATTGCCGATATACCCATTATTATTACTTACATCATTAATTCTTTATATACAAATATAGCTTCTCGTATTTGTATGCCTTATCTACATTGTAAACTCAATAAAAGAAAGAGCCTGGGGTTTTCATCTCTTTTTTTATCCCCATAGCATACACATGATAGGTGTCCAATAAACATTTGTTAGGTTGGATTGAATACTTGCTGGTTCATGTTAGACAGGGATTCTATCACAGCTCCCCCTGCACATCAGTTCAAAAAACATTTATTGAGCATCTATTGGGCGCAAGATGCTGTGCTAGTTGCTGGAGAACACATAAGCATGAAGGAGGCCTCTTGTCTTCCTCAGTCTCATCTCAGTCATCTTTGCATTTACAGTGCCTAGAGCATATAAGAAGTCCTAAATAGATAATTGTTGAGCAAACAAATGAATTAATGAGTGAGTGAAGGGATGAAGTTCAGATGGGAATCACTCAGGCAAAGATATAGGGCAGCTGTGTCATACAGAAATGAGATAGGAGTGGAAGATAAAGCAGGCAGGTAGACTGGGGTATGGTGGATGACTTGTTTTTGTTCTTAATTATAAACATTTCTCAAAATATAGAAAAAACAGTATAATAATCCCATGTATCCATTATCCACATTAAGAAATTATCAGAGCTTTGCCATATTTGCTTCATCTATTCTTTTTTATCTTTGCTGAAGTATTTTGAAATAAATTTTGAACATCAATCTTGTCATTCACCCCTAAAACTTCTCTATGCATCTTTTAAAGAATGAACATTTCCTGATATACCAGAGTACCATTAACACATCTAACAAAAGGAACAATAATGCCTTTATATTATTCATTACTCAGTCCATAATCAAATGTCCTCAATTGTCTCAAAACATGTTTTACAGTTGGCTTGTTAGAATCAAGATCCAAAAAAGCTCCACACATTGCATCGCTGTTATGTCTCTTAAGGCCCTATCAACAGTAGTCCCCTGTCTTTAACTTGTTAGAGAAGTCAGGTTAGTTGTTCTGTGCACTGTCCCACATTCTGGTCTATCTACTTCCTCTTGTTGTAATTTAGCTGGTACTACTATCCCCTGTATCTCTTTTGAGTGGAAGTTAGCTTTAGGCTTGATTAGATTCAGGCTCATTTTTCTTTTTTCTTTTTTAACCTCTTTGGCAGATTGATTAAAAGAGGGACATCCTGGAAGCATGAAGACCAGCTAGGAGAATGTTATAATAGCTGGATATGAATAGAAGGAAGGAAATGGATGGATGGATTTTAGAAGTAGAAGAAACCTGATTTACCTGTCAATTGGATGAGTGGGATGAGGAAGAAGAGTCAAAAATGATTCTGAGGCTTTGAGCTCATATGATGGGGAGAGTAATAATACCATCATATGTGAAGGATGGGTTTTTAATGAAAGCAGCAGGAATCATGGTTAGATTAAAAGAGGAATATTATCACATTAATAAGCCATCTATTCTGTTTTTCTAGGTAACACTATCTTTCCCAGAAAAAAAAAAAAAAAAAAAGATTAGTGTTATAGCTAGAAACTTGGGCCCTACAGAAATAAGTCAAAAATGTACTCCTTATTTTTTAACTGCCAAATAATTAAATAGCCTACCCCAGAGCCTTGGGAGGAGGGATAGTACATACACCAATGTACAGAGACAAGGTAATGCTGATATCACCCTTGCAGATCAACCAACTGACCCACATCATCATGGATATCACAGTCACCAGTCTTGGGTAGAGAACTGAAGGATGCCAGAGCTTGGGATTTCTATAGACCTAGCCAATGAGCATAGCCCAAGACCCAAGTCAATTTTTAAGGTCCCTGGAGTCTTCATCCCACACCCACCTCTCCATCCAACATGGAGCCTGCAGCTTCCTCAGTGGACCATGGCAACAATGATTCTGTCAAGGTCAAAGATTGTCCAGCAGCCCTGATATATTCATTGGGCTCTGAGAAAGTCCAAGACTATTTAGTTGCCTCAATAAGAACTTGCTTCAGCTGCTGAATCAGATCAGGTAAGAACTACTCTCAGCTCCATTCTATTTATCCTCATTCATAAAACCTCTCTCCCTTTACCTTACCCCAGCTCATCTTTCTTCCTGTCTTCTCTTCTGCTCTTCCCTCCCTGCTCTGTCTCTTCCAGCATACATTTATTCTCCGTGTCAATCAAACATTGGCCCCTGCAGCCCATTGTGTCTCAGACTGATCACTTAAGCAGCATTATTGATCATTAAGAGGTGGGAGTGTATTGACAACTAGAGATCCAACAGCCAATTGGCTGGCTAGATCTCTCTGGGCAGCCTCAGCTCCTCAACTGCCTGTAACATCTTTTGAGAAAGGAGAGGGAATAGACAGAGAAGATTCTCAGGGGGCCTTCATTCATCTCATTATTCCTTCATTTTGGAGTTAAAGCAAGGGAACAAGAGTCTGTTGAGCGCTCCTGGGTCTAGCTCAATACCAATGTTATGGTGGGAAGGGGAGAGCAAAGAGCCTGCTCTTTACAAAGTCATAATTTATCAGAAAAATAATACTTACTTTTATGAAGCAACTAAGAATAATACAAGTTGGGAAACAATTATATACTATATTATATACTCTAAACAGTAAGCACTGTGGGGTTTCAGGGCACAGAGAAAGCCAGCAGCGTAGGCTGGAATGGAAGGAGAAAGCTTCTCAGAAGAGGTTGAGCTTGAGTTAGATTTTGAATATTGTGTGAGATTGAGATTGTTGACTAGAAAAGGAGCAGGCTTCCGAGGGTGGGGGGTATAGTTAGGGAAAAGGCTGGAGGTGGAGGTGGTCATGGCATGATCAAACAAGGGTGAGAAGGAGGTCTGACTAGAGATGCGGGGTCATGGAGGTGCAGTGGGGGAAAATTGGCTTACTAGGTAAGGTAAGGGGTGTCTGGATTTCGAGGGCCTTTGATATCAGCAAGAGGAGTTTGGACTTGGGAACATCCTAGAGGGCTGCTGGACAATTAATGCAAAGTATTTAGAATGGTTAGCTACACAATAGGAAGCAGACTTGACTGAAATAAAGAAGGATTGAGACCAGTTTATAAAATACTACAGCAATGCAAGTGAGAGGTAATTAGGGTGTTGGCAGTAGGCATAGAGAGGAGGGTCAGATCCAAAAGACACTTAAAGCATTGGTCTGGCTGGTAAACCGCAAAGTAGATTATCTTGACTTGTTTTTATCTCACCTCTCCTCTCCTCTTAGCCTGAATACTTACGCATTCTTTGTCTCTTGCCCCCAGGGTGGAATTTCACTGGTGCTAAGAAGACAATGGGTTAATCAGTTAACCAAAACAAGTAAAGTAGATTTGTACCAGGGCCTTCAATGCCTTCTATGCCGTGGACTGAAGGAATGAACAATGGGGCTGTAGAATCCAGTATAGAGATGACAGCTGAGACCCCCCCACAGAGCGTTTAGAGGCAAGGGCTGTCTGTTTCAAGCTCCCAAGATATCAAAGAGCTGCTGAGAGCAAGGAGACACCTTTCAACTTCCCTGGTAGAATCCACCCAAAAACTTTCTTTCAGCACTTGAGATCTTCCCAATGGAGGTCACACCCGGGCCAGAGCATGGCCAGAGCTACCACAGCACTTTAATGCCAGTTGGAGTCTTATTGTTACAGCTAGCATGAGAGAAATAAGCGAGGAGTCCACAAGTGGGTGGGAGGGTGATAGTAGAGGCCTCTGCCTTCTCATTTGCTTCCCCCACCAGCTCTCTCCTCCCTGCCCAGCCCATTGAATTTCAGCCCTGGGCAGGTGTCTGGGCCTAGTGCCCCACCCTGGGGTTGGAGGAGAGTAGAGAACTGCAGATAATGGTTTTTCTTGTGGGAAGGAATGATGCCTTCTTAAGATGAATGAGTGGAGAGTAAATCTGCCAAGGCTGTGGGTTCCTAACCACCAAGAGAGCTCAGCTCTGGGGGCAGGACCACCCAAACAGACCTCTCTTTCCTTGTGATCCAAACCCACTGGGAAACAGGAACAGATGGTTAGACTAGTGGATGAACATATGTGCACATGTATGTGCCCGTGTGTGTGCACATGTGCGCATGCATGCACACACACACACGCGCACACACACACACACACACACACACACACAGACTGCATAGTCTGTTGACCAATGGTCTCCAGCATTTCACTGCTGAAGATTTCTGTTCTGATTTTCAATCAGTCTTCTGGGTGCTGGTTTGAGGTAGTGGCGATGGTTGGAAGGAGGGTGGCTAAGAAGTGGGCAGATGTCCCAAGTAGAAGATGCCTATGGAGGTGGGGAATTGGGAAGAGGGATTGCAAGTCACTGACTACAGGAATTGTCCTATTTACAACCCTTCACATGGAAAAGCCCATTGAAAGTGGAAAGAAGAGAGCATGGTGGCAACAACTAGCTCAGGAGCCAACCAGATAAGTGCCAAGACCTTTTAATTTGGAAATCCTGCTGCAATCTGCACTCATTGTTTCTCTCCCAAGTTTTGTCTTGTATCTATACATTTTTCCCATCAGTAATTGTTCTCTTTGTCTTCCCACTTCTAACCCAGACACAAGCAAGTCAATTATAGATGCTTTTCCAGTTGATACATGAGTAAACTGAGGTACCCAGATTAATAATTTTTTTAGACGAGGCAACCTTTGGTTGACCTCACAGATTGCAAGGACCTTGTCATCTTATAATCCCTTATTTTTATTTTTATTTTATTTTTTACACCTACAGCAATTGGTCTTCCTAGGTGGTCTCCCATCCAAGTACTAACCAGGCCCTACCCTGCTTAGCTTCTGAGATCAGACAGGATCGGGCTCGTTCAAGGTGGCATGGCCGTAGACCCCAGATTAATTTTTAATGGGACTTGCTTCCATCCTATGTTAAGATGGCTAGTAGTCTGGATCTTGAGGTTGTGGGATGGGACTCACTCACAGGGATGACGAGGGTGCTGTGTGTTACACTGCTTCTGTTGCCACCATCAGTGAAATCACAAAGAATGCAGATATGATTAAGAAAGCCAGTGTTGTTCCATATTCATCTTGTCACCTACACTCAAGCTGTAATCTTTCTAATATGTAGGGAAATCATTCACTGACAAAGAAAGAGGAGGGAGATTTTTAAACAGACCTACCAGCCTACTGTTGCCACCTTGTTTAGAGTCTGTCACCTGCAAAGTCCAAATCGGAATTGGCTGTTAGATCTATTTCCCCCAGCCCTTTTTTTTTTTTTTTTTTCTTCTTCTTCTTCCCTCTCTAGAGGTTTCCACATTCAGTCTAAATACAGTTTGTCCTGCTTTGGAATTCTGGGTGATTGCTGAAAATGATAACACCTGGCCTTTAACCTGAATTCCAGTTCCATTTCATTACTCTCTTTAAGTACATTTTCTCTTTGAAGTTTACCATCACTTTAAAGTTGCCACAACTAAGACCAAATTCAAGATTTCCTCTCCAACCTTACCCTCCATGCTGATTCCCAGCCCTGAGCCTTTCCTTGAATCTCTGTCTCTATTAGTGTCACTATCACTCTTTCAATAGCCCATAGACTGAGCCTTAGAATCAGTCACCTCCTCCCCCAACATGTCAACACCGCGGCTTGGCAGTTCATCTGTCACAAGTAACTCACAAGTTCTTGCCTTCTTGACCATTCCCTCTGCTGCCATCATAGCCCATACTCTCCTCACCTCACACATGAATTACTACAGCAGCATTGTGACTGGTCTTTCTGCATGCTGCCTCCTCCCCACCAAGTGATCCTTCAACACTGCTGCCAAAGGAATTAAAGGAGTTAAAAAATCTTTCATTATGTCACTTCCCTGCTCAAGAGCCTATTATAGCTCCCTTTTGCTTATGATATCAAATAGAAATTCCTCTCCCTGGTATCTGAGGCTTGCCTTCCACTCTGACTTATTTCTTCCTGATCCCCAAGTTCCACTAGTCACCTTATTCTCCCTGTCCTGCTGTATCCCACTCAGAGCTTGCTCCTCTCTTTGTGTACTCATCTTACTGCTTTCCCACCAGCCTACAATAGCCCCCTTTTCTCCACCTCTGCAAATCCTTCCGTCACATCCTCTAACAAGCTCAAGTCCAGCCTCTACTGTGAAGCCTTTCCTGATCATTCTAGCTCTCATTGGTTGCCCTCTCTTTTAATTATAAATTTTTCCTGATTATTAAAGTAATACCTATACATAGTGGGAAAATTTTGAGAATAGAGAAAAATACAGAAAAATAAGATAGTCACTTACAGTCCTTCCTCTTCCATTTTAGAATTTAGACCGTTTTCCCACCACAATTTAGCTTTCGATTACACTGTCTCATATTGCCTTCACTTCCTATATGTTCACCTTTTTCCTCAGTTAAAGAGTAAATTCTTCAGGGGCCCCTTTGATCCATGTGTCTGTCATGCTGGACACACAAACACATTGGAGGGACTCAACAAACCCTTGTTAGTGGATGAAGGTGAGATAAGCCATACATCATCCATCTATACCAGCCCCTCATTGCCATGAGAAGAAGCGTGCATGCCTAGATAGCCAACCATAGCTCTGCAAATTCCTCTTCCAGAGATGTAGCAAGAGAGAGGGGACTACACATTAAGAGAGAGCTGAGAGTTCAGGGTTCATAATGCCCTTGAACTCTGCTGCCTCTGATGACTTAACCCCCTTGTGGGGTGCTGTTTTTTCCCCTGAAGGAAGCCTCTGGCTTTGAGGTAAGATCTTTAACTCATCCTGGTGGCCAGAATGAGCTTTTCCTAATATGTTGGCATTTAGTTGCAAGAATCAATAATTGTTCCCTTTTGCCCATCATATCAAATTGAAATCTTCCATCCTGGCCTTCGAAGACCATCTGCCAGTTCACTTTCCTTCCCTTTCCCATCTCATTAAGGTATCTCTCATGTTTTCCCTAATTAACCCTTTCACTTGAGCCAAGCTAGCCAGTGCACCATACTCTCAAAAAGTAACTTCTCTAATGCAAGGATGTATGACAGAAGGTTATTTGCTATCTACCATCACCCCACCTTAGTCCTAGGCCCTGTGCAGCCTAGATCCTCTATCTTGAATCTTGTCCTTTTTTTTTCTCCACCACAGAGGTTCATGGCCCAATCAATATGTGCTGTCATTGACCTCAGGCTCAGTGTGCAACTTTCTCAGTCCTTGTGTAGTCATTTTGTATTAAAATATCAATATGTGCTTTCAATTATATTGTTGTATGAAAGTGTTCCTTAGCTAGTTCCTATTTGGGTTCTGTAAACATTAGGCAGAATGTGTACTCTGGAGCCGGGCTTACCACTTACTGCATTTTGTGATTTCAAAGACACAATTTTAACATTTCTAAAACTGAAATGCTTCTTACAATCCGTGATGCATTGTAGTTTAGTTGGAGGCATTTTTTTTTTCTCAGAGAAACCTAAGAAAATATTGCCTCACATCTAGAGTCAGTGGAAAATACAGTACTAAGATATTTAACCTCTCTGAGGCCCGGCCCTTTTGTCTACAAAATACTTACATCAGAGGGGTGTTGTCATGAGGATTCAAAGATAATATTTATATAGCACTTAGCATAGGGCCAGACACTTTGGTGGAGGCTCAATAAATGTCAGCCATTGTAATTCCCCAACTTTATAAACTATAAACCCCTCAAGGGCAGGAACATGTTTTTTTCTCTTCTAGAAGATGGTATGATGTGAAGGGTGGAAAAAGTTTCCCTTTCCGAAAATATCTTCTTTACTAGACTGCCAGACAGCTGAAATTTCAACATTAATCACTCCTTTGCATTAAGGCATTATCTCCTGAAGACCTGTTAAAATGCAAATATGTCACTTGGGATGGCAACACATTAATTCATTAGCATTCATGATCTCATTAGTGCAGATCAGTATATCAGATTAACTAACAGGCACCAAGAAAACCTTGAGAGCCCTACCTAGTAAGGAGACTAGTGAAATACATGACTAAAAGTGGGAGTGGAGGAGTAAGGGGGTCAGGAGCTTGGGGCCACCTCCAATCTGCTCTTGCATTTGAGAGTTTTTTTTGTTGACAAGATTTTGACTCTGGTCTGTGGTAAACTAGGGAGGATCTGAGTGACAGAGACAACATGAGTGGGAAGAAATGTGAGATTGGAAGAAAGATCGGTCCTTAAAGGTCATCTAGTTCAGTCTCCCCCTCAGATTTTTAACTCATCAGTAGGGCATTCACTGCCTCCTAGGGTAGCTTATTCCATTGTTGAACAAGTCTAATTAGAATATTTTTTTTTATTTTGAGCTGAAAACAACAGCCTTCCAGTAACTTATTTTCTTCTTCTTCTTGACAGTCTCTTTAAAATAGTCATGGGCCACTTAGTGATGGGGATATGTTCTGAGAAAAGTGTCATTAGGTGATTTTGTCATCGTATGAACATCATAGTGTTAACTTACACAAACCTAGGTGGCATAGCCTATTGCATCAAGGCTACAAGCCTGTACAGCATGTTATTGTACAAAATCACGTGAAATTAAATCAAGCACAAGAGAAAATGATGCAATCAGGAGACACAATAAACACGAGATATATGAGGCTGCTGCCAGCATAACACAGCATACATACTGTTTTACAGCAAACATTTTTTTGTAAGTAGAAAGAGTACACTCTAAAATAACAATAAAGTATACTATAGTAAATATATAAACCAGTAACATAGCTATTTATTATCATTATCAAGTAGTATGTACTGTATACATAATTGTACATGCTATATTTTTGTAAGACTAGCAGCACAGTAGGTTTGTTTATGCCAGTATCACCATGGATGCATGAGCAATGTGTTGTGCTATGACATTATGACATCTACATCACTAGGCAATAGGAATTTTTTAGCTCTATTCTAATCTTATGGGGCCAATGTTGTATAATGCAGTCCATCGTTGACTGAAATGTCGTTATGCAGCACATGACTATATCTGAGTATAGCTATCACATTTCTTTCTTCAAGTCTGTCTTTTTACTTTTATTTTACCTTTTTGGCTAAATCTACCTAATTTGCTTAATGATTCCTTTTGTGGTATGATACCACAACTGAGCTTCTTAACTTGAAGGTCCATGAACCTCCTGAAATTGTATGTAAAATGTTGGCTAAGTGTACCTACATGTCTTCCCCCAGGGTTCATAGCTTTAAACAGTGATAACAGTTTGGAAATAGTGATAACAGTGGTCCAGGACCTAGGAGAGGCCTTAGCCTATTGACTTTATAGCATCTCAATTACTTTGGTAACACTCCAATTTGTGAAGATTCTTCTTAGGGGTCCTGCCCAGAACTGAATAGTCTTCCTGGGGTGCTCTAACCAGTACAGAGTACAGTGGACACAGTGCTTTTATGACCACTTTGGTATTGCACAGTTCTCACTTTTGCAGAACTCTCAGTTTAATGGATGAATGTAAACATCTTGTTCCCTGGTAACTAACCCTTACCAAGATTAAGTCACCTTTTTCAAAAGAGCAGCTTGCAGCCTACCCGTCACCTCACCACACTGAAGAGCATCTTAGTTCTTTCAACAAGAGCTAGTGGAGGTTCCTTATAGGGATTTGTCTAGTCATCCTACTTAGAAAGTTAGCAGAGCAGCAGTGTGACTGGCCACAGCTCTCAAGTTTTCTCTAGTGCCCCCATTTTCTAAATTCTGTGCACTGTAAAGAAGTGCTTGGTTTGCACACATATATGAGAAAATCGAGAGGGGACTGGGGCTTACTGCTCGCCTTTTTTGAGGCAATAGGCCCAGGGGGCTTTAGAGAATGGAGTTTGAGGGAATGGCGATATCAGTGGAGAACAAAGTCACAAATGTCAAATGCTTGAGGAATAACGAGCTCTTAAACATGAGTATGCCAACATGAGAAATAGACGTATCTTGGGGAGATAGGCTCTCCTCCATTTACTTCATTCTAGTTACCCAGACAATGCACAAAAAAGTTAAATATTAAAGGTACTTGGGCCTATATGGGATAGGAGCAGGGCAACTGGTGAATGGTAATTGCCTATAATGTGTGACATGGGACAGTCATACTGCCAGGGTCCTGTGATCAAAAATATCTCCCTTACAACCTATTGGTTAATCCAGTCTAACTATCACCACCTCTACTAACTGTAAGGGTACCTACTTTCTCACCATCACAGTCACTCTTTTAGGTGTAAGTACTGAAGACTGTTGTGAAAATGCGACTATGTTATCTGAGAGGGGAAATACATCAAATAAAACACTCGTCCTGTAAGCTGCTCTACAAAAAGAAAAAAAAAGATTCTATGGCCAAATAAGTTTGAGAAATGCTTTATCCTCCTCTTAGATCTTCACAATGCATATTAGCATATTAAAGGCTATGAGAAGTCCTACAGTAGAGAAACCTGCTAACATTTTTTAAGGTTTCCAATATGCATTTGACCACAGATCACCATCCTCTTTTCTTCCTCAAACACAGTCTATTAACATTCTCACAGCAGCTTTGGAGAACTCAGCTTTCAACCATGACCCACTGTTTTGCACCTGGCTGCACAAATGATTCAATGTACCCAAGGTTCTGCAGAAATGAGACAAGGATGGGTGAATTTTGTTGTGAATTGGCTATACAAGACTCCTGAGATGGGGAGAAAGTACTGGGTGTTTGAGAGAAGGGATCTTAAAATGGGGAAGAAAACAAGACAGAGAATGCTGAAGACGAGCTTTCCCCTACCTCACAGTTTTCCCACTGGCCAGCCCTGGTAGATGCCATGCTCCTAGCTCTGAGCCATCAGTGAACAAAGCAGAGCAGCTTTGTCTGGGCCAGGACACTGCAGGGCCATTTGTGGTCATCGGTTTTACAGCTGGGACTTTCCACTTTCATTCCCTGACCACTGCTTTCCATTCCCTCCGTTGGCTTCTGACACAGTTTCAATTTCTCTGTCTATTAGTTGATCCATTTCATATGGGTCTTGTTCTTTCCTCTTCACTTCAGTGAGACTGAGGAGGCTTTCGAGTTTGCCAAAGGGAGGAACGAGAGGATGGAGTCGGGGGAAATGCAAGGAAAAGAACATGGCCTCTTCTGCAGGGCCTGGGGCGAGTCTATATTTTTCTCGCACACTCAGAGCAGGAATGGGCACTCCTATGTCATCATAGGAAAACCCGGAGGCAGGTAAAACTCCTACCTTTTGCCAAGAGCATTTAGGAGGAGTTGAGGGTCGGAAAGGCAGGGGATGCCCTCTGGGAACCAAAAGGACACAGGGTGAAGTAGTCCAGCTGGTATCTGTTGAAAGTGGTTCAGGTTGGAGAAATAGATAGATGATAGATAGATGATTGATTGATAGATAGATAGATAGATAGATAGATAGATACATAGATACATAGATACATAGATAGCTGTGTAGAGAAAGTACACAGACTACATGTGTATAAACAGTAGTCTCTTCTTATCTGATGTTTTACTTTCTATAGTTTCATGGTCAATCACAGTCCCAAAATATTAAACGGAAAATTCCAGAAATAAACAATTCATGACTTTTAAATTGTGTACCATTTGAGTACGTTGATGAAATCTTGCTCCATCCTGCTGTGTCCTGCCTGGGACATGAGTCGTTCCTTTGTCTAGTGTACCTACAGTGTATATACAGTACAATAAGATATTTTGAGAGAGAGACCACATTTACATAATTTTTATTACAGTGTATTATAATTATTCTATTATTAGTTATTGTTGTCAATCTCTTACTGTGCCTAATTTGTAAATTAAACTTTATCATAAATATGTATGTATAGGAAAAAACATAGTATATGTAGAATTTGGTACTATCTGTGGTTTCAGGCAACCAATGGGGGTCTTGGAACATATCCCCTGTGGATAAGAGGAACAGCTGTATGTATATGTCTATATGTGTGAAAGTAAATGTGCAAGGCGTTGAATCTTTTTCTGACTGATGATGCCTATGGGATACCTGTACCTTTGCAGGGGCGTATCAGGATTACGGAAGTGACTTGTCAGTGGGGAAAAGGCATGAAATCCCTGTAGTGTCATAGCCTTTTATCATCAATGAAACAGATGAGATGGAGCTGGGTCATTTCCCTCCATGCAGGGTACGAGAGTGTTATTATGTATGCTGTTAGTGCACATACACGTGGTCGCCTCTGAGGATTGACCCTGCAAAAGGCTTCTCAGTAGATCCATTTTAACCCCACCTCCTCCCCTACTGCCCAAAGCCCAGAAGGATTTTCTGTTGCTGATAATTTTCCTAGGAGCTGATCTCGACTAGTTTGAATGCTTCTAATGCCAGTGACTCAAGCTCCTTGCTAGGCAGTTTATTCCACTGCCTAACTTCGTTGAAGTTAGGAAATGGGCTTTTTTCTACTCACTAAATTCTTTCTATTTTTAGATATGAAGACACCAGGCTTGCTCTCTCTCCCTGTCCCTCTACCTCTCCCTCTCTCTCTCATCTCCTCTCCCTTTCTCACACCAGGTCATTGAGGCCTACAGTAATAGAGACCCCAGGATTTTCTTTGGAGAGTCAAAATTTTCTGCCCATCTCCTGCTCTAGGACCAAGATTTCCTTTTCTATGATATATGTGAGCTTCAGCTTTGCCTGTCAGGAGAGCCCTTTCCATCTTTCCTTTTGATTTCACTGTACCTTCTCCCCTGCAGAGACTCTCTCCACTATCCAGAAACTGCAGAAAACCTGCCAAATACCACACTTCCACCTCCCCCCTCCCTCCCCAGATTACCCCTTTGGAAAGTTCAAGACTGGATCATTATGCAGTGAAAGAGCCCATGCCCGCTCTGCATCTCTCCATCCCTGGCAACCCGGTAAGGCAGAGTAGTGTCGTTAAATAAATGAAAAAAACTGAGGCGTGGACAAGATATCCCAACGATTTTATTCTACAAGTATGGTCTCAGGATTTGCTTGCATCCAATGTTATGCTAGATGCCATGGAAAACTGAAGACTATGACATGGGTCTTGCCTTTAGGATACTTGTTCTCTAGCTAGAGAAAAACACACAAAGGAACTTCCAGGTGAAACTTCTTTTTCATTCAGTCAACAAATATCCAATAAATACCTCCTGTGTGCCTAGCCCTGTCATAGGCACTGGGGACAAAATGGTGAACAAGACAAAAACATCTCTGCCTTTGTGGAGCATATGTTTTAATGAGAGCACATGTTTAAAAAGCAAACAAATAAATCTTTGCTACTTGTAGTAAAAAGTTTCAGAAAGGAAAGAGACCAGGGTCTGGGATGGAGAGTAACAGGGAGATACTTCAACTGGGGCAATTAGGAAAGGCTTCTTTGCAGAGGTAACATTTAAGCTGATAATTGAATGGCCTGAGGACAGTCCACACTGAGTGCCTCAGACAGAGAAATCACTTGGGCAGAAGGAAGTGGGGAGACTTTTTGAGGAGATGGGGTTTAGCTGGATGAAGTGCATGGCACAGAACTTTGACCACTACCTTTGTGGCATTGGTCCCACTCTAGTGAAACTGAGAGATGCATTTCCACTTAAGTAGAGGAATCATAGTCTTCTCCTTGGAATCTGAGATGACCACTGCAAGAGGAATGGTCTTCAGAATTTCTCCAGATAATCTGACTATAAAACCCTTTCTATGCCACACATAGAAGTTTCCAATTAGAAACATTGAAGTTTTTCAGGTAGGACAAAATCAGGAAGATAGATTATGGGTGGAGGAAATTAGGGGATTATTGTAGTCAGAAGTAGAAGTTATGTGGTGGAGAATGGAGAATGATATGTAGGTGGGGTTCGAATTATGGTAAGGGTCATGAAAAGGGCTTTGGACTTGATCTAGTAGGCAATAGGAAGCTGCTGTCAGTTTTTGAGCAAAGAAATGAAGACAGAAGGAAAGAAAGGAGAGTTCCTGATAACTTTTGATAACCAGAATCCCTCTTTCTGCCCAGTAAATGTGGGCTCCCATAAAGGAATATGGTTATGACCATGGGGTCAAATCCCAGCTCTACTGACTTACTGACCACTTACTGACTCTGAACATGGGCAAGTTACTTAACTCCTCTGTGCCTCAGTCTCATCCAATGTAGAATGGGGTTATTCTGAGTACTAAATAAGTTAATCACTGTAAATTGCTTAGAACAGTGCCTGATGTTTAGTTAGTATTCAATAAACTTTACCATTATCCAAGGAAGAAACTGGCATGAAGGGTTACGGTCTGGATACTACCATGAACCTTGAGTTATTCTGGTCACAATTTGATCAGCTGGGTTTCCAAGAAACTATGAACATTGCCTGAGCTCAGGACCCAATGTATGTAAAGTAAGTGTGGACCCTCTACCCTAATATTCTATTAGTCTTCTATTGGCATCTAAAATCCTCATTGTTCTCTAGTGGCCATCCAGAGATTCAAGCATTTTAAACTGAATTAAGGTGTCCTCTTATCCAGCTGTTTAAAAAAAATGTTGAAAATTAGCTCATTGGCTATTGTCACCTGGTATAAAGCAGAGTTTTGAGGGAATGGAACACAGGATGGTATATTAGTTATCTATTGCTGTGTAACAAATGATCCCAAAACTTAGCCATTTAAAGCAATAAACATTTATAATCTTACAGTTTCTGTGGGTCAGGAATCTGGGTGTATCTTAGCTAGGTGCTTCTGGCTCAAAGACTTTCATGAAGTTGTGGTCAAGCTGTTGGTCAAGGCTATAGTATCTGAAGACTCAACTGTGGCTGAAAGACCTGCCACCAAACTCACTCATGTGGTCATTGGAAGGCTTCAAGCGTTTTAGTTCCTTGCCATGCCATGTAGGCCTCCCCATGAGGCTGCTTATAACATGGCAACTTGCTTCCTCTAGTTTGATTGATGAGAGAGAGAGAGAGAGAGTGCGAGAGCGAGTATGTGCATGTGACCAAGGGTAGGCCAACCCAAGGGAGAGGCCACAGTCTTTTATTTAAAATGTATTTATTTATTTAAATTAGTTTCAAGTATACAGTACATTGGTTAGACATTTATATAGCTTATAAAACAATCCCCCTAATTGCTCCTTCTCTCCTCTGGTTTTCCACCTAGCCAATATATTAATGCATTCCCTATGCCATGCTCCCCATCCCCGTGACCATCTATCAACTACTAATTTGTATTTCTTTAACCCTCCACCCCATTCTCCCAACCCCCCTAATCCCCCCGTCCATCACCAAATTGTCCATTCTATTTGTGAGTCTGTTTTTGATTTCTTTTTGTTCCTTAGATTCCGCATATAAGTGAAATCGTATGGTATTTATCTTTCTGTCTGATTTATTTCACTCAGCATAATAACCTCTATGTCCATCCGTGTCATTGCAAATGGTAGGATTTCATTTTTTAATGGCTGAGTAATATTCCATTGTATATATGAACCATAATTTCTTTATCCAATCGTCTGTTGATGGGCATTTAGTTTGCTTCCATATCTTGGTATTGTAAATTGTGCTGCCATGAATATTGGGGTGCATAGGTCTTTACGAATTATTGTTTTGGTTTTCTTTGGATAAATACCCAGAAGTGCAATGGTTAGGTCAAAAGGTATATCCATTTTTAATTTTTTGAGAAACCTCCAGACTGTTTTCCATAGCGGCTGTACCAATTCACAGTCCCACCAACAATGTATGAGGGTTCCCTTTTCTCTGCATCCTCCACAGCACTTATTATTCTTTGATTTATTGATGATAGCCATTCTGACAGGTGTGAGGTGATATCTCATTGTGGTTTTAATTTGCATTTCTCTGATGATTAGTGACCTTGAGCATCTTTTCATATGTCTATTAGCCATCTGTATTTCCTCTGGAGAAATATCTGTTCAGGTCTTCTGCTCATTTTTTAATTGGATTGTTTTTGTTATTGTTGTTGTTGAGTTGTATGAGTTCTTTATATATTTTGGATATTAACCTCTTATCAGATGTATCATTAGCAAATATCTTTTCCCAAAGAGTCGGATGTGTTTTTGTTTTGTTGATAGTTTCCTTTGCTGTACAAAAACTTTTTAGTTTGATGTAGTCCCATTTGTTTATTTTTTCTTTTGTTTCCCTTGTCCGGGGAGATATATCTGAAAAGAAATTATGGTTAGTAATATCAAAGAGTTTCCTGCCTATGTTTTCTTCTAGAAGTTTTATGGTTTTGGGTCTTACATTTAAGTCTTTAATCCATTTTAAGTCTGTTCTTGTATACAGTGTAAGAAGATAGTCCAGTTTCTTTTTATTTTATAGGTATCTGTCCAATTTTCCCAACGCCATTTATTGAAAAGATTGTCTTTATCCCTTTGTATATTCTTATCTTTTTTGTCATATATTAAATGAGTGTATAGGTGTGGATTTATTTCCGGGCTCTCTATTCTGTTCCGTTGATCGATGTATCTGTTTTTATGCCAGTACCATGCTGTTTTGATTATGGTAGCCTTGTAGTATAATTTAATATCAGGTAGTGTGATACCTCCAATTTTATTCTTTCTCAAGATTGCTGTGGCTATTTGGAGTCTTTTATGGTTCCATATACATTTTAGGATTATTTGTTCTAGATTTCTAGAGGCCACGGTCTTTTTATAACCTTATCTTGGAAGTTATATTCCAACAATTTTGCCATATTCTGTTATTTAGAAGTGAGCAACGAGGTGTAGTGCAAACTCAGGGGGGAAGGGTATACACAGAGTGTAAGTAACCAGAAGTGGAGATTATTGGGGCCATTTTAGAGGCTATTTATCACATATGGATAAGATGGTAAAAAGACCATCTACCATCAATAGAAACTTAAAATAGAAATAGAAACTTGAAATACCCTGTGTAATCCAGGTTAGCATAGTTACTGGACTTAGTGGTAGCCAAAGATATTGGGTACCAAAATAGCAAAGAGAGAAACCAAAGGGTGGATGGTAGCTGAGAGGTGTTTAACCCACATCTAGAGTTGCCAAATATCCTGGAACCCTCCTCTGATCCAGGCCCAAATTTTTACATAAGTATCAGCCTCCCCTGCCCTTGCCCACAAAGCCCAGCCCTGTAGGTGTGGCCAGAGAGAAAGGAGGGAGCTGGGATAAAGCACAGGGAGCCCGGTGGCTGCAGAAGCAAGAGAGGGGAATGCAGGTTCAGCAACTGCATTTGTTTGTAGTTGGGAAAGTTGTTAATTTTAGCTTCACACAAGGGGCTGAAGCAGGAGGGTTTGTCATTTCTGCTGAGCTAGCCCTTGGCTGCCTCCAACAGGTCACTGCCGCTGTTTGCAGAGTGGTGAGCTTAGCTAACAATAATGAAGGACTGTGTGGACTGTAGGCTCTGTTGGGCCTGATGGGTATGAGGCCTTGGGAGGGGCCCGAGCCAGCCCTTGGCAAAACAGTTCTGGTACCTCCTCCTCCCAATCCTGTGTTGCCATCCTGGCTCTACCACTTGCTGATTTTGTGATCTAGGGCAAGTTGCTTTATTTCTTAGTGCCTCCATTTCCTCCTTTGCAAAATGGAGATAAATAGCCCCTAGCTTACAGGGTTGTTGTGAGGAATCATGAGCTTATGTAGGTAAAGCACCAATAAACAGTAGCTGTTATTACTTATATATCCGCTTCTGACTCAGGGCATCCAGCCCAAATAAAGCATTTCTCTCCCAGGGCAGAACTCTGCTTCCCAAATCAATCAGAAAGTCTCTCTGAGTGTAAGAGTCTTCTCTTGCAGAGGGCTTTACATGGATTTACATGAGTTAGGCACTCTAGTGATCTCTACTTTACATAAGAAGAAACCGAGATTCAGAGAGGTGAAGTGACTTGCTCAGGGGCACACAGCTAAAAATAAGTGGCAGAGTAGGGGCCATAACCCAGATCTGTAGTACTTTCAAATCTTCACTTTTTCTCTTACCTATAGTTGGTTGGCTCTGAGCATGATTTCGGGATGTGATGGAGGTAGACAGTAGGGCCAGAGATTGGCTACAGAAGTAGAAGGCTTTGGGTCCAGTTCATACAACCATTTGAAGCCCCACAAATTTGATTTTGCAGTATAATTTCTACTGTATTTCTATGTGATTGAGCCAGGAGTAGAAGTTCTAATATGTATAATGACACTCTCCTACCCTCACCCCCAACACACACACACACACACACACACACACACACACACACACACACACACACACACACACTTTTCTACCAAATGGCTACTTTCATTTTGAACATATTTCTGAGATCCAGAAAACAGGGAAGCTGATGTGTTTGAGGATCTGTTCAAAATGCTAAGCTCTGAGAGCACAGTCATCCTCCCAGAGATGCAGATACCCTCTCCTCGTTACCAAGGGAAACCTCGGTCCCACAGTGGGAAGTGGAGATCTGGGCTTGCCACAGCTTGCCCTGGCCTCACAGCTTAGGGAAAACTCACCCTCTCCTTTATCTACAATGGCTGCAGAGAGGGAAGAGCTTGAAATCCTCCAGGCTGGAGGTAAGGAATTAGGAATTGAGAAGATTCCAGAATTTAGGGTTGGTCTGGAGAGAGGGAGGGAAGGTTAAGGAATGTGCAGATTGGAGAGGTCAAAAGAGGATAAAGAAGAAGGACAAGGACTGAGAGAAAAGCTAAGGGCAAGGGAAGAGGCAATCAAAGAAGAGAAGAGTTTGAGAGACATGAAGAAATGGAGGAAAGATAAGGAGGGCAAATGCAAAATACAAGAGATACTGAAAGGGTGGACTCCAGAGTTGTCATGCAGGAAGAATGTAGGGGCAACAATGTCCTCGATTGAGAGCTTAGTAGATTTTTCTAGAAGCTGCCTTGGCACATGGTTTTTGCTTAGGCTTCTTATTTCTTGAGGTTAGTTTGCAGGGTGGTAGGTGCTTGTTAGACATTAATGGAGAAGGGTGGTTCCTCCCCAGGCACCCCTTGGTGCCGCTGCCACTAATGAGCAATATTTATAAAGTACCTACTGTATGCCAGAGGAGATGAGATTGAAGAAAATCAAACAGCAAGAAGTTAAAAGGAAAAAAGCAACAGGGTTAATGAAGGGTGCAACAGGTTAAACTGCCCTTAAGCGGGAGGGCAGAGGTGCTGATGGAGGTTTTCTGCTCAGCAGCCTGCAGAGGACAGGTTGACTAAATGAAGGCCTGGTGTGGGAGACTCCCAAAGGATAATGGGTGTATATTCCAGAATCTTATTTTAGAGGACTATCAGACCCACCTCCACCAACAGAAGGACTAGCTCTGAATTTAGAGTAAAGATACCAAATGTGTCTGGATGTGTGTGTGTGTGTGTGTGTGTGTGTGTGTGTGTGTGTGTGTGTGTGTGTGTGTGTGTGTTCTCAGAAAGGAATATTTTCTCTCCTGGTACAGAGATACATTGCATACCCATACCCAGGTGGTAGTGGGTCTTCCCTTGGCCTATAAAGGTTGTTTAATATCAGCTCTCTTCTTTTCTGAGCTCCCTTCAAGCGTCTGCTCTGCTCTGTGGAAGAGGGGCCCTGTCTGGCAATGTGTTCTTGTTTTTCACAGTTCCTTTTTCCTCTTCCCCAACCTTAGCCTGAGCTGCTATTTCCTCAACAACATCCAAAGGGGGAAGCAATCATTGGCTGAAAAAGAATCTCTGAGCCAATGAAATGGCAGTTCAGTCATTGTTTCCAAATGCCTAAAAGAGAATGGTTCATAGATGGAGTGAAACCCCTGTTGACCAGAATATGTGGGAATGGGCAGCTAATGCTGCAGTTTTCTTGTTCATATTTTCATTTCAATTTATTGTTGAAATTCTCTCTAAAGTCTGAGGCCTCTTGCCTTAGAACATAAGGCTTAGGGAAATGAATTCTGTGTTTGATGCCTTAAAGACCTTGCTTTCTAAATGTCAGCCCCAATGTTTAAGATTACAGGAAGATGGTAAGCTATAGCAGTCAGAACACTGAATTCTACAAGTCGGAGGATGTGGGTTCCACTGCCAGTGCAGCCACATACAAGCAGTATGATTTTGGGCAGTAGCTTATCCTTTTTAGCCTTGATTTCCTCATCTATAAAATGGAGTGGTGATATTTTTATAAGATGAAGTATAGGTGAAAATGTGTAGAGAACTCACATGATCTCCTGAAAATTAGTACTAGAATTATTCCCCCATGCAGGCTTATTTCATTATGCTTTGCCTCTTTCTCCAAACAGCTGAGTGAAGAAAAAATGTATCTGATCAACTGATATATCAGAAGATTGGATTTTTATTGGCTGAAATTTCACCATTTGTCTCATTTCTTCACTGGAAATTTAACCCCTATGGACACACCATGTCCACCCCAAACCATTCAAACCCCTTAGCTCCCAGTTTATTTGCAAGCACCTTACCAATGCTTAGTCATGTTCGACGATAGTGCCAGTGTTGGTGCCTTTGTCATTCCACTACTGGGCCAGGCTTCAGGTTCAGACAGTATCCCCACTTTGAGACCTCTGGACAAGCACAAGGCCTGGCATTTAGTGAGTGCTTAATACCTAGTGGTCCTGGTATCATTATTTTGTGGAGGCTACCTAGTCACTGGGGAATACAGTAGGAATAAACATGGGGTTTTCAATGCCATTCTGATTGATACGGTTGTATGCATATTCATGGCAAGGAGGATATTGGAGCTGGAAGAGACCTGACAGATAAGGAAACCAAAGTCAGACACTCCTAAATCAGGCAGTAGTAGGCCAGAGGCGAATCTAAGCAATCTCTCTTCAGGAGCAGATAAGAAGGAGAAAGGGAGGCCAAGAGGCAAAAGCTGAAGAAGGTTGTGGTCTGGGCTCAATCCTCTCCCCCAGCCCTTTCTCATCTGCCCATTAGCTGGGATTACTTCAACTGGTTAGGCTGAGGGTTTGGGATAGAGTAAGGTTAGGGGTCCAGGCTTAGCTGACTTGAGGACTGTTGTGCCCTCAAAAGAGAAGGGCAGGAATGAGTCAGGGCACCTATGCTAGAAGGATAGCCAGAGTGCATCTAGCCAGGGATTGGGGCAGAGAGTAGCAGTGGTGGCATACATATCCTTCCTTAAAGATATCTAGCCTACCCCCCCAATTTGGCCTGAGGATACGGGAGGTGTGCATACGTATTGGCTTTGCCCCCAGGGAATCTCTTTGGGGCCCCAGGAAAAAGGAAGAGCCAGCTGAATGTCCCAGGACTTTTGGAACCTTGGTTTGGTGTTTCTGCAGACAGAGCTGAGCTGTGGTGGTGATGGGGGCAGCATCTACTGCAGAAAGAACTGAAGAGAGAGGCTAGGCTACCGGCTCACCCAGGATATGACTGTTGTATAGAAATATTCCCATCTGGATAGTTCTAGAGAAGTAAGTCTGGGTAATGATAAACTATGAATTTTATGCATGAGCTGAACATTGAAAAACTTCAGCCCCAAGCTCCTGGCTAGCATCTGAGCCAAATCCCACTCGCACAGCATTTAATCAGCTTCCTGACAGATCCCAGTAAAAGGGAGATGAATTTATGAGATTGATTAGCTAATACCCAAGTGTTAGGCTTACTCTGTGATCCATAAGCATCAGGCTGGGGCCTCTAGACTTTCTGCTGCTCAGATTCTGCAGCTGCTGCCATGGCAGGTGGGCCTGGGGGCTGCCCCCTGGGGAGAGGACTGAGCTGAGCTATTCCTGCTCTCAGGCTCTCCCCCCAGCCTGAGATGTATCTGGACCTTGGGAAAGAGTTCTCCTCTTTGCCTTACAACCCCCACATTATGGCCTCAGCTAGGTTTTCGCCCATCTCCACCTCATTCCAAGGATGCCCTCTTCTCTCTCCCAACCCAAAGCATGCTAGTCCTTTAGGACCTTCCTGGAGTGTCACCTACTCCAGGAAGCCTTCCCTGAATATCAGAGCCCTCATTGTGCTTTCCCTTCTCTCAACTCCTAAGGGTCAGTATTATCTGAATTACAGAGAATCACAGACCATAGTTAGAGTTAAACCAGAATTTAGCTAGTTCCTTCCATCCCCACTTGTAAATGTTATATTTTTTAAACCACAAAAGTAATATGTGCTCATTATAACAAAGTCAAAAAATAGAGACTTAAAGAAAAAATGTATTTCCCTATCAAGCTCTTCTCATTTCACCCTCTCAAAATACCAATATTACCAGTCTCTCTGCTCTGTCTCTATGCTCATACAAACATATATACATAGCCCCTTTATTTTACCTGTAAGGAAACTGAGGCCCAGAGAGGTGAGGTGACTTTTTCAAGATCACACAGCTGCCTATTGGTGGAGCTGGGAGTAAGAACCCAGGTGTCCAGGCTCCCAGTTCCCAGGCCAGTGCTATTGTTGGTTAGTTGCCTCCTAAGAGAATTTTGTCTCCCCAAGTGAATTGTAATCTCAACTGAGGGTAAAAAAAAACAAAACAAAACATGTTCTCTCTTGCATTTCCCACAACACCTAGCATGGTTTTGAGCATCTGGTCCAGGGTGTTTACTAAATGTTTGTCTCTTTATTTTAAATCCTTTCTGAAACAAGACATAGTATAAATAAAGAAAAAAAGAAAATGTTTGACTCAGTGCCTGGTTGCGCTAGACTGCAAAGCCGAGCCATGCAATCATACAGAAATTGATTGTTGAGATGGCTTGGGGGAAAGCAGCTGAAAACCCAAATGATTAGTGACTGTCTCTGCCTCTGGAGGCAGAGACATATCCAGAGACTAAGGAGCTCAAACGTTTGAGCTAACAGAGCTGAGAATCTGGTTTGGGGATGGGTAGGGACAATGCTGGAGGTGAGGAGGGAGGCCCCTCAGCACCCCACTTTCTTTGGCACCTGTCACTCCCCATGCCAATGGCCACATTGACTGTTGCAGTCCTCTGCATGCTGATTAAGGCCCCCTTGGCTATGGCTAAGTACTTAAGGCTCCTTTCATGTTTTGAGTCTTGAGAACCTACTTTATGGCCTTTCTACTCCTTTGTGGTACCGGTAATGGGATTTGTATGGATTTATTTGATATATTTGTTTATTGCTGATCAGGTGTGAGGGTAGAAAAATCTGAGCTGGAATTAAGGCTCACACTAAGAAGAATGTCTCCCTGCCTTAGGGAGCTGGGGAGGGGTTGAGAGTAGCCTCTGGCATGTCAACTGATCTGGAAGCAGAACCCTTTGGAAAATCATAAACATTAATTGAATTTTAGAACTGAAACAGAATTTCAAGATCATCTAATAAGGTTATCAATGCCTCAATTTATATAGCACCCAATAGTTTATCAAATGACTAAATGTGACTCATTCCCCTTATTTTACATGTGGAAACCTGTGTTTATTTAAGAAGACCCTGACAACTGGATAGTAGATTGTCATTAATTGTCTTTGGTGTAAGAATGGTATTGTGGTTATATGAAAAATGTTCCATTTTTTAGGAGATGAATGATGACATACTTAGGAGTGAAGTGTCATGATGTTTGAAACTTTAAAGTGATACAGCATTTAAAAAGATATAAATAGGGGCTGGGGAGGATGGGGAATTGTTGTTTAATGAGTACGGAGTTTCTTTTTGGGATGATGAAAAAGTTATGAAGATGGATACTGGTGATGGTTACACAACAATGTAAAGGTACTTGATGCCACTGAGCTGTACACTTAACAATGGTAACTTTCAGGTTGTGACATTTTACTACAATAAAAATATATGTAAATATACACACAGAGATAGATAAAGCAAAAATGACAAAATATTAATAAATGTTAATTCTAGGCAACGAATATAAAGGTGATTATTGCATTGTTTGTAAAGCTACTTTAGCACCTCAGTATATTTGAAAATATTCAGAATAGAACGAGGAATAAAAATAAACTTTTAATATGGGCAGGCTTGTGGAGAAGTGGACACATGGCTGTCTGTATCAGCCAAAGATTGTATTGAAGATGAGTCATGGAACCTAAGGGCATGTGGAAGACACCTAATGGAGAGGAGGCAACAAATAGATTGCTTTGTGATTGTGTTGTTGGTCAACTGACAGGTAAGATGACAGAGTTGAGCCAGTTGTCTACTCTGGATGTTACCTGGGGTGATAGGAAAGTTGTTACATGGAGAGTCCTTAGTTTATAGCATAACACAGCTCATAGTTAGGAGTATCTGAAGGGCTCTGAGTTACTCAGAGGCTGACTGTTCAGTTTCTGCTTCACACCTCTTCAGGGCCATGGTGATGCTTGTGAGTTCTCCATGATTGAATGAAGCAAAGAAATAGAAGTTGCTGAAACTCTCATTGGTTCATTTGGGTTGGCTTTGTGCCACCTAGCTCTACTCCTGAAATCTTGTCAAACTACACATCCTTTAGATGGGGTGAGAAGGGCTCTTCGAAAGGTGCCCACAATGGCTTGGTGGTCCAAGGTTTGCTGAAAGGAGAAGTCAAAAGGAAGGACTCATGATTTAGTCACCCAGTCCTACCTATGTGTATTCTTTTGGCCATCTGAGCCTTTGCTGATGAGAGGAATGGGAAGGGGCTCTGGCACAGTGTTGAGACCCTCCATATGTCCTTGCCTGGTGTATGAAGGTACCATCCATGTCATTGCTGACAGGGCCTGAGGGTCAATTCAGAACTCAACAAATAGAGCCATTATGGTGTGGTCCAGGCCCTCCAATGACACAACAAGTTGTAATTTGTGGGGATCATTTTGTCCTTACTGTCGCTTTGCTAGACCTGTCCAGCTTCAGCCCTACCAGGGACTCATCCCTTCTCAGAAGGTAGAAGGACTTTTGACTGACCCTCTCAGTACACAAGGGAAAGAGACAGGGACTTAATTTGCATTTTCCTTTGGCCAGCATTTGCCTGATGTCTACATTAATCACCATAAACAACGAATGCCACCAAGAGAATGGAGCAAATCAATGAGAGAGAGAAGGAAATAGAGAGAGGGAGAGTGGCGGTGGGGGGAGAGTGAGAAATCTAGAGAGACTGAGAGAGAGACAGAGAAAGAGACAGAGACAGAGAGACTGTGCCTGAGCAAGCAGTGGGACCTAATGGAAGGGGAGCTAGATGGTCTGGAAAAGAACTGGCCAAAATGAATCCTTGGTGAGCTCTCACTTCATCTCCTGTGTCTCTGGGACTTCAACCTCTCGAAAATTAGATCTCCTTCTAGTCATGTTTGATAGCCATGTTCCAAAATAATGTAGTCTGGGGCTAAAAGGAAATCAGGTTGTGAGCAAATCCTGATGCAGTATACCATAACAAATGAATGCAGGTGGGAAATTGGTCAGACAAGCCTAGGATAGAATGTTAGAGATTATTTTCTTCCTTATTTTATACATAAGGAAACTGAGGCTCGCAAAGGGACGGGACTTACCCAAGACCACTCAGCAAATTAGTCCAGGTGGAGCCCCTGAATCCTAATCTGGTCCTTTTTAATAAATCATAACACACATTGTGCTGGCAAGCAAAACCCCCCATGAGCTGAGAGTTCTTTTTATCTCAAACATCTTTGGAAGGTGGCACTGACAGAAACTTAGTCTTGGAGGAGGCTTGCCCCTCCTCCCTCCCTTTCTTACCCAGCAAGGTGGCCATGCTCTGGAGTCAGGCCAAGCTCCTGTAGGTCCTGGAGCTGTCTGCAGCCTGCTCCTCCTCCCTCTCCTTTGTCAGCAGAGGTTTACTGGAAAGGCCACTCTGAAACGAAGATAATGTCAGTGAAGTGCTTGTTAGTAGGTAGCTGCTGGCTGACTATAGGCTTGGCGATCACCTTTGTTCTCAGTCCAAGACTCTTGATCTGTGCTGCACCTGGTGCAACAACTCTTACCTTCAACTCTGAGGAGAGGCGTTACCAGATTCTGTCTGGGGGCCCATCTTTTTCCTCATTCCAACTTCCAGGGCCACATAATCCCCTGATGGGTTGCTGGAGAGGTGTATCCAGAGAGCAAATCTTGGGGCAGGAGTAGTCCTGGCTTTTCAAAGTCACAGAACCTCAGAACAGAAAGAGATCTTGGTCTGCCCTCAATGTATAGATAGGGAAACTGAGTATCACTGTCTTAAAAACGTAGCTTAGGTTCCACTTTAGAGCAGATAATGAGGGAACAGGGTCTCTAAAGAGTTTGCTTGCACAGGAGTACCCAGAGGATTGGGCAGGGTTGTTAAGCGGGCCGTTAAGTGGGGGATCTTGGTGAGGACAGTCCACAGCAGAGGTTGGGGGATGCAAAAGATATGAGTATTACTTTCATGACAGAATAAAACAGTAAAAACAAAAAGTTGCAAAGTTCTTGATGGGTAGAAAAAGCTGAAAAATAACTCTCTCAAAAAGGAAGAGGCATCTCCATCTCAACTTCACAATGTAGCTTCCTATTGGTCTGGTGCCCCAGCTGGTGTCACCATTGTCTCTGTCCAGAGACCGAGCCCTTTCCTTGCTTCTAAACCAATGAGGATGGCATTCAAACAAGACATTCAGCAGCCTAGTCTCCCTGAGCCACAATATGAAGGAAGAGGGGAATTATTTGCTGCTGTCAGGGATACTACATACAGTTGTGGAGGTTGTGAATTGTATAAAAGTGCTTGGTCAAGGTGGTAAGTAGGGTCAGAAATCCAGCCCATGCTCTGCTCCCCAAAACAGATACCCTGATGCAGAGCTGAGTCCACCTGGATGAAGGAGTACATTTTTCATCTGACAAAGCCATACTGTTCATGGAGCTGTGTTCACCCAGAGAGAGTAGCTTTTTCTAAGATTTTTACACAAAGGCAGTGAATAGACTATTTGTGGCACTGGCTGCCATCAGCCATAGGCTCTCATGTTCCTCCTCCCTCTGTACCCCCTGGTCCTAGGCTTTTTGTTCCTGCGAGTCACCTTCTGAGCACAAAAGCAGGAAATCCAGTGAGGTGGGTCTCGTTGGGCCTGGGGTCCATCTCAAGAAGACACCTTGATTTCTGACGTCTCTCAGCCCTGCATCTTCTGCCCCTGTGCTCTGCCCACCTGTTTGGCTCAGCTACCACATCTTGAATGCCTGTTCCTTTCCTGGTAGTCTGGTGCCAAATGTTTATCTAAATCGTGACACTGACTACCGTGTCCCCTGTTTTCTGTGCCCTGCCCTCCCCGCTGGCCCTCTGTAGTAAGCTGCCACAGCTAGAATACATCCCCTAGGCCTCCAGAGCCTAAATGCAAGGGCAGGTGAGGATGGACTTCACCCGGAGCACACCAGCTCCCTCTTGCTCGCTGCCTGCCCATCTAGATGAAGGTCTCCTGTTGGTGCATTTCACTGCAAAGGAACATATGTGTGGGGTGGACAGGGAGGATGACAGTGACCAGGGGCTCTCTGCTGGAGTGCTTTGTCATGTCCACATCTTGCTGTGTCAAGACACCAGATACACACGCTGTCCTCCTGGGCTGCAGGAGAGAGGCTGTGGCAGGGCCAAGAACAGGTAGAAACCTACATCGTGTGAGGGGGAAAGGGACAGGTTGGTCTTTGAGATCAAGTAGCTTCTTCTAGCTATTCTTAAAGCATCCTCTCCCCCACTTTCTGAGAGCACAGGCCCAAGTCTTCCAGATGAGCTCACTGGGCCCTCCCAGAGGCTGGCAAATTATGATGACAGATGGGCTTGAAGCAAACTGCCCGAAAGAGTGCTGCTGGAGAAAAAGGGGAGCTTAGGTCAGGACCAGCACTGGGCCAGTCAGGGAAGAGGTGACATGGGGGGAGCCAGGTTCCCTAAACCACATTACCAGGGAAATGACATTAATAGGGAAACCAGTATCATCTCAGCTGAGCCCCTTCAAGTGAGGACTAGCACAAACCCTTGAATCAGGAAGAATGTGCATGAAACGGCTAAGCCTTTTCCCTCTCTGCCTCCTCCCTCTTCTCCAAATCCCAGAACTGGAAGGAGCTAGACAGTAGAAGAAGGGGCGGGGAAAGAAAGCAGAGGGCCTGCCATTGATCTCCTGCCCTGATGAGCTGCAGTCATCACTAGCTCCAGCTGGTTCTCCTGGGCCAAGAGGAGTGGGTGGAGCTGGGCGTGGGTCCTGGCCAGGAGGAGGAAGGGGGAGACACACACACATACACACACAGCAATCCCAGTACTGTGTCTTAGAGCCAGAACCAGAACCAGGAAAGAATGCTGGAGTGCCCATTAAAGGGTACAGAGAGACCCATGAAGCTAGAGTCCTTTAAGGAGTCTAACTACAAATGGATACAGGACAGTGAGCCAGACTTTGTCCTCTCACTTCTCACATCTCAGTCCATACTCCAGAGGTGGGTAGAAATCCTAATGGATAGAGTTAGCTAATTGGGAAGATCTGGTCATGTCAAGATATGAGGGTATAAAGAGTAAGGAACCCCAGGTCGGTTTGTTTGCAGTTACAAATGTCTGCTTCCTGGTTCTTTGAACTCTCTTGGAAAGAACCACACACCCTGGAAGAATGTTCCAATTTAGTTATGCCAGTGGGCTAAGCCAGCCAAGTAATTTGGTGAAGGGGAAGGAAAGGGGAAGGTGCCATGGAGCTTGGGTTCCTCTGCTGATGAGGCAGTTCTTCAGGAATCTGGTTTAGGACTAGGCGGGTCTTTGCTGAGGCCCCACTGCAGGAACTTGTCAGTTAGGATTTTCTTTGGGGTGGCCTGGACAGATGGAGAGCAGGGGGAAAGGTTGAGGCAGAGAAAAGAGTTCTCAAACAAACATCTCCCAGCCTCTGGAAAAGATCCTAGACCAAATTAAATGTTTAGTCCTGTTCTAATATAGTGGTTTAAAATGTAGTTTAAATTTTGTTCAATAACGTTAGAAAATATGCAGCTTCCTTACTGGGTTTAATTGGTTTACTAGATTTTAAAAAGCATCCTAGTTCTCTGTTCAATAAGAAAGGAATCTGAGTTCTGTGAAGGAAGTGTTCAGCAAATTAACAGGTTTCATTCGGATTTAGAGTTTGCAGTCTACTCAATTCAAGTTCCTGCCCCTGAGTTAGTTATTTTGGGAAATGGAAGCTGTGACCACTGCCCACTTAGGCCTCAGGCTATTGCCCAAGTGTGGAGGGCTGGAGCGCAGATTGGGAGGGATACAGGGGAAAGGGAACTGTTCCTCCTTGGTTCTGCCCTGCATAATGGTTCTCCCACTGAAAAGCACTCATTTGTCACATTTAGCTTCAGGAGGTGTGACAGGATGATCCATCCCTCAGGCCTGGGCCTATAAAAAACAGGGAAAGTGGCACCAGCAATCTGCCATTCTCTGCTTTTGCCTTCACTGGCTGCAGCTAAACTGCCCTTAAAATGCTGACTCCTGCCTTGTCTGTGATGAAGTGAGCTTTTAACAGGGTAGCATGGCCTATGAAGCTTATTTTATTCAGAGCTGCATAAAACGCTGGATGGGTAAAGAGCTTGAAGGGCCTGAGAGGAATGGACCAAAAATACTGGCAGCTGGGCGTGAGAAGAGCCCTGTGAGTCTGGGATATGGCTGGATCTTTCCTGGGTGCCATCTCCAGTCACGCTTGAAGAATAGGCCCAGCTCTTCCAAACATTTCTCAGATGTGGAGCTTCAGTAATCAGCTTCATGGGTAGATGTCTACCCACGTGGTATGCTTTGAGAACCTCTGCAGACCCCTTTAACCACAAAATATGTTCTCTATGTTTTGTCATTATCGCTGAGGATCAAGGCCTTGTCCTCCAAACACCCTTGTTAAAATGTACATTTTCTTTTTTGTCTGGGAAAAGTTTCATATATCGGATTCATTGGCTTTTACCTGTCAAAAGCAAGTTCACAGAGAAATGGGATCCAAGGCAAATAATGTTGGATGGGAAGGGGAGAAAGGATATGTTTGCACCGAGGTCAAGCATAATGGGCTAACCAAGATGGGAGTCATAATACTGGGGCAGGGAGGGAGGACTAGACAGCTGAGGGGGAAATCAGACAACTGAGATCAGTTAGATCCCTGTAATCTGGGTGTCCATGTGGTCTCCCTTGCCCTGCAGATTAAGATAAGATTCCTCCCAAATCCATGACCTCCCAGATCTCTGCACTCCCAGAGAAGGCTTCCCTTCTGCTAGTCCCCCAACACCAACTGCAAGCACCTGGTTCTCCTGAGAGGGTTCCATCTAAACCAGTCATTCTAAACCTTGCCTGCTCATTGAGAATCACTTGGGGAGCTTTTAGAAGCATTGATGCCAGGGCCTGTCCCAGACTAATTACATTAGCATCTCTAAGGGTAAACCCTAGGGGCATTTCAGGTTTTTAAAAACTCTCTCAGATGATTCTAATATGCAACCAGCACAAATAACTTAAAATGTGAAGTTAGGAATCCTGGACCTAAAGAATCCTTGTCATTTTCCCAGTCAGGCTGTATGTAACCTCCCATTGAGTCCCTACATCCCTTCTCTCCTCTATCTCCTCCTCTCCCCTCTGCTATCCCACAGCCCCAAAGTTCTCTTCATTTTCACCACCCAGCATTAGGCTCTCTCCTCTGTTGCCTTGGCTTCTGCCTACCCGTGCTGTCAAGGCAAGCAGCTTATCAAAATCTTTTCCTAAAAACAGTCTTAGTTCTCTCCTTAAGAGGGATTCTGGTGCCAGCTGGTGAGATGATTGAAATTTCACCCCAGATCCATCTGATTTTGACAAGGACTCTGGATGGCCTCATTGTTATATCTCCGCTGGCTCTGAGAACCATCGCAGACCACACTCTGCTATTTCCATCCAAAAAAGCAGGACCCACATCTTGCAGGGGAGGCCCAAAGTTGGCAAAGCATTTGGAGAGTGCCTGTCTGTGTATCCACTTGAGGAGTCTTTGTGTACTTGTGGGTGTCTACCCTTATGGCTGATATTCAAATTTGGCCCATTTGCAGACTGATAGGACTTTCCTAAGTACAGTGAAAAATGTCCTTGATTCGTGACCTAAAAAATATATTGATACTGTTGCTACAAAGCTATTTCGAGATGAAAATGTGATATTTTATTCAGTAGATATTTATTGGGCACCATCATATGCCAGCAACAGAGCTAGGTGTTTTGGATTTGATGGTGACCCAAACCTGCATGCCTGGTACTTATAGTGGATTTTAGTAATCTCTTTTTTGAACTCTTCTTCTTAAACTAAAAGGCACTATTAAAAAAAAAAAAAAACAACTTTAATCTCTGAGTCAGGAATTTCTATGCACTGGAAATTCTCCTCTGCAAGCAGGTGGGTTTCTATATATGAGCCAAACATGTTATTTCCCTTTCATGTGTATGGAATGGTAATGTATGAAAAGGCATATGGTGTGTACATAAGCCTTTTATGGGCCTATCTATGATTCTCAGAAAGGACTGTGAGGGCACCTTGACTCCTGAAACTTTGCTTTCCAGAGCTCTTTCAAGTTCTCAGACACTGCATCACTAGCAAATTGGTTAACAGCTATCAGTGCTTACAATACTCCAGGCATTGGACTTGATACTTCATATGCATCATCTCATTCCATGCTCACAACTGTGAGCTAAGTAGCATTATCATCCTCATTTTACAACTGGAAAAACTGTTCACCAACTATTTGATAACAGAGTCAGGATTCAAACCCAGGACTATCTTGCCCCAGAGCCTTTCAGAGCTCATCACCTCCTGATGCCAACCACCAAAGCATAGCTGAGGGAAAGCAAGCTCTTTTATCATCAATAACAACATCATCATTGTTTTCACAGTCATTGTCGTGGTCATTGTCATCCTGTCAACATATCAGCGATCATTTTTCAAGCACTTTCTTTATGCCAATTTGATGCTGGCAATTTGAATATGCCGAAAAGAAGCCATAAAGTGCTTCTTTAAGAGAAAAGGTATATATGTATAGGAAAAACCATTCACATACACACACACACACACACACACACACACACACACACACACACACAATTTCAGGCATCCACTGGGGGTGTTAGAAAATATGCTCCACAGATAAGGGGCAACAACCGTAATAATAGCAGTTAACAGTTATCGAATTCCTATTATGTGTCAAGCACTGTCCTAACCATCTTACTAGGATGTACCTAATCATTTCTTACCATGTTGCTATGACATAGATCCTGTTCTTAACCTTGCTTTAGAGAAGAGAAAACTACAATTTAGATAGACTAATTTACCCGATGACCTCATAGCTAGAAATTAGCAGAGCTGGAGTGTGGCCTCTGTCTAACTCCAGAACCTGAACTCCTACGCTGTATTGCTTCCAACATCAGGGGTTCCCATCCCCCCACTTTTTTCCAGTTTGGAAACATTGTCTACCACTGGCTTCTGATAATTGGAGAGTGCTCTTGGACCCATCTGCTAACTGGGATAGGGGCTAGAGTGACAGGCTACCAGGGGTGTGAGCAGATGCCCTCCTCCATGAATTGACAACCCAGGCCCTTTCCATCTGGAAGCCAATGCCATGAGAATGAGAAATCTGCTCAGAGAGTGCCTCCCGGCCAAACAATTTGTATAGCAGAATTTGGGGAAAATACATAGCTGAGATCTGTAGAGGCAGAGGCCAGGTAAACAAGATGACTCTTCTTTTTATGTTTTCTTCCTCCTCATTCTATAAGATCACATTTTATAAAGTATTCATTTTTCTCTTGTACTTCCCTGCCCACTAGCACCTCTTGATGATGCCTCCTTCTTTCTTCTCACACCGACTAAGCCCTGAGTCCTTTACCTCCTATCTACTTTCAGTGTCATTTGCTCATAATCTCATTTCATTCCTCTTTCAAAAATGCCTGCTCCTCTCTGCTCCAAATCTCTTTACTTTCTCCTGCTTTCATTCCATTTCGAGCCACATTAAGGTTCTAAAGCACTTTGGAAAGTGTTGAGTATGGCAGGATGGTAAATAGTTTTATAATATTTTGCTGTCATTGAGCTTGGAGTCTTTGAAAACCAATGGCAGTTCACAGCCCTGGCATACCTTTGTCTCTGCAGGACTGTTAACTAGCCCTAGATGCAGTCTCTGGCCATGACCCAAAATGTGTACTTCTCAGATGATGCAAAGTCATTCCAAGTAGAGTAGTATTAGCTTGAGCAGCACTTCCCAAATTGGCTTCCACAGTACCCTGAGTGTGAGGAATTAATAGGTACCATGAGTGAGAAAAAGGTTTCTGGGTACAAAAGAGTCTGACAAATGCTGAGTTAGATAAGCTAAGCTTTACTAAAGGGTTTCATGGAGCCCTTAACATACTAATCAGAATCATGACTCTCCAAGAGGATGTTTATAGTCCTGCCACCCAAAGCATGGTCTGAGGGTTGGCAGTTTAGACATCACATGGGAGCTTGATGGAAATTCAAACTCTGCAGGCCTCCACCCCAGACTTTCAAGTTAGAATCAGCATTGTAACAAAATCCTCAGGTAATTTGTATGCACATTAAATTTTGAGAAGCACCCAGCATTTAGAGTACCCAGCATTTCTAAAACATTCCTGTTCATGGAACCCCTTTGTGAAGACTCTTCTGGGACTGGTGTTCTCTGAAACATACTTTGGGGAAATACTGTCAGCCCTCTCAGTCCACATGGGTTGAAAAAATTTTTTTAAATTCTAGATAGTTCCAAAAAGCAAAATTTGAATTTGCCACGTGCTGAGCACTGCACTGAATCCATGCAAATAAAGTGACGTATAGGCACGCCTTGCTGTTGCCCATATGCAAATATAGGTTATATGCAAATACTATGCCATTTTATATAAGGGACTTGAGCACCTTTGGATTTTGGAATCTGCAGGGGGTCCTAGAACCAATTCCCTGCAGATATAGAGGGATGACTGTACTAAGGCTATTCATTGTCCAGAGACTACATAGAAAGACATTAACCAAAGCAACATTTAGAAATTAGGGGACTGATTCATTATGTATTACCCAAAGCCTCACTTTACAGAAATTTCAAGTCTTCTGAATCTTCTGTTACCAGAAACTCTTACCAACCCTCATCCCCAATTAACTCATTTCTTGTAACATTTTTTAGTGTCATGGCTGTTCTTCTTTGTCTATTCTCTGGTCGAGATCATCTTGTTTGTTTCTTAAATCCAGCAGCTTCTTCTGAGTACTGGAACTCAGGGTCTGATCCTCTAAAGAATGTTACATGGTCCCCTGCTATAGAACATTAGAAAGGCAATTTTATAGAAACTGGACAACTTTTCAGCCCAGTGTGTCCTGTTTAGTTAAGCTGTTGTTTTTCTTTTAGGCTTTTGAGCTATGGTGCCAAACATCAAAATAACACTAGCTATTTTGTGTTCAGGTCTTGAGACTAATTTGGGGGGCATCATTAAAATTTTATAAGAAAATTCTCATTTCTTTCATTCATCTTTGTGATTTTCAAGTGTGTTGCCACATTGCATTCATAAACAAGTTTTTAATTAAGTCTCAGGGCCCCATTTTTTCTCCTCAAAGAAACACATATCCAATTTTATGTTAAAATTTAAATGGAAAATAGGCTTCGAGAAATAGGCTTCGAAAATTTTATTTACAAGAAACTTGTCAAGGATGCGACCATTCTGTACAGTAAGGAGCTGACATGCCCAAGCTCTGAATAGGACATAGATGAAGCTCTCAGCAAGGTTTCTTGGAGTTTGTCACCAAACACCTTCTCAGTGGCCACTTTCTAAGGCTGGCCAGGGTTGTCTGCTCAGAGTGTATGAAGAGGAGGTGACATGAGCAGCACGATGATACTTAGAGATGTGTGAAAGTGAAAAAGATCTACGCCATTAGGCCCCTTGGGCTGGAGGGCCTGCTAACCCCAGAAGTTGTGCACTCTGGATTGGGAACTATAATTCTGACCTCTCCCAGACTCCAATCAGAGCAGAAGCATCCGAGTAAAAAGGTAAGGAGACCATGGAAACACCTCCTCATGCTGGATCAGAAGATCCAAGGCTTCATTTGAATTTTCCGCTCAATGATGTAGACAATGCTACTGTTCAGAGCCCATCAGTTTAAAGCTAAATGCAAACCCATCTGGAAGAGCTACCCATTGATGCTAATGGTTCTAACCTTTTTTAGAATCAATACTCATTTGTAATGTTAAAAATACCCCCAATAGTGATTCTACATGCATTTTTTTCTCTCTACTGAGAACCCACAATTGGCGTATCCAAGAACTTGCCTTGCAAGAAATCCTTGCCTTTGAGGGGACCCAAGAAAGGCACATTGATTATTCTTAATAGTTTATACCTGGGTGTGAATTAATCCTATCGGCTACCATTTTTTGAGCATTTACTATGTGCCAGGCACTAGGCTCAGCATTTTACACCCATTATCTTATTTAATTCTCCCAAAACCTGATTATCTCCACTTTAAAAATAAGGAAATGGAGGCTCAGAGAAGTAGGTGACTTATCCCAAGAAAGTCACACAGCTAGTAAGAGGCAGAAACAAGAGACAAACCCAGACCTGTGGGATTTCTAAGTTGTATTCTTTATTCCTTAGTCTGGAGAACTGGCTGTGCTGGTAGAGAGCACTGGAGAGGCCCCGAATTCGGGGATGGGGCAAATGGGCTCCTGAGGAGGCAAAGTGAAGGACTATGGGGTTGAAGAGTTGCAGACACTTGTATTTGCCTCATAATTTTGCCTGGAGCTAGCCCTGCAAGCCAGCCAAGGTTAAGGGGGCCCTCATAGGCCACTTAGAGATCAAATGATAGAGCCCATTCCTGAATCCACCTCTACACAACTGTCTGTATATATTCTTACAGACAAACTGTTCCAAGAACACTGGCCTCCTTTACAGTCTTTGGTCACTCCAAACACACTCCATCCCTGGGCCTTTGCACATGATATGCCTTGTGCCTGACAGGCTCTTTCCCAGAGAGCTACGTGGCTCACTCCCTCCCTTCAGGTCTTTGCTCAGTTGTCACCTTCTCACTGAGGCCTTCCATGACCATCCTATTTAAAATTGCAGCTACTCATCCTTAATTCCTTGCTTCGTTTTCTCTAAAGCACTTATCATTCTCTAAAATATCATATAGTTTTATTTATTTATTTATTTATTTGTTTGTTTGTTTGTTTGTTTATTGTCACTAGAATGCAAGCTCCATGAAAACAGACTTTTTTTACCACATATTTGACCCCTTTGACCCCTTTTACCCTGTCTACTTCCCCCCACCCACCTCCCTTCCACCCTCCAGTAACCACTAGTCTATTGTCCATGTCCATGAGTCTCTGTTTGTTTCTTGTTCATTTGTTGCTTTTAGGTTTATATCCCACATATAACTGATATCATGTGATTTTCAACTTTTTCTGTCTGGCTTGTTTCACTTAGCATAATTATCTCAAGGTTCATCCATGTCGTTGCAAATGGCAGTATTTCATATCTTCTTATGACTGAGTAATAGTCCATTATATATATGTACCATTGCTTCTTTAGTCAGTCATCTATCATAGGAAACTTTGGTTGCTTCCATGTCCTGGCCACCATGAATAATGCTGCTATGAACATCGGTGTGCAAATATCTTTTCAGATATGTGTTTTCAAGACTTTGAGGTAAATACCGAGTAGAGGGATTGCTGGATCATATGGTAAATCAATTCCGAGTCTTTTGAGAAATCTCCATACTGTTTTCCATAGTGGCTGTACCAATTTGCAGTCCCACCAGTAGTGCGTGAGGGTTCCTTTTTCTCCATATCCTCTCTAACATTTGTTATTACTTGTCCTATTGATAACAGCTATTCTAACAGGTGTAAGATGGTATCTCGTTGTGGTTTTGATTTGCATTTCTCTAATAGCTAGCGATGTTGAGCATCTTTTCATATGTTTCTTTGGCCATTTGTATGTCCTCTAGGGAGAAGTGTCTATTCAGGTCCTCTGCCCATTTTTTGATTAGATTGTTTTTGTTGTTGTTGTTGTTGTTGTTGAGCTGTATGAGTTTTTTGTATATTTTGAATATTAGGCCCTTATCGGAGATGTTGCTTGCAAATATATTTTCTTATTCGGATAGTTGTCTCTTTACCTTGTTGACAGTTTCTTTTGCTGTGCAGAAGCTTTTAGTCTGATGTAGTCACATTCATTTATTTTTGCTTTTAATTCCCTTGCTTTTGAGGTCCAATTCACAAAATCCTCTTTAAGTCCAAGGTCTTTGAGTTTAGTTCCTATGTTTTCTTCTATGCATTTTATTGTTTCAGGTCTTATATTCAGGTCCTTAATCCATTTTGAGTTAATTTTGGTGTGCGATGATAGACAACAGTGTAGTTTCATTCTTTTGCAGGTGGCTTTCCAGTTTTCCCAGCACCATTTATTGAACAGGCTTCCCTTTCAACACTGTTTGTTTTTGGCTTTTATGTCAAAAATTATTTGCCCATATAAATATGGGGTTACTTCTGGACTCTCGATTCTGTTCCAATGGTCCATGTGTCTGTTTTGCTGCCAATACCATGCCGTTTTGATTACTGTCGCTTTGTAGTATAATTTGAAGGCCAGCAGAGTGATGCCTCCAGCTTCATTCTTTTTTCTCAGGGTGGCTTTGGCAGTTTGGGATTTTTTCCATACAAATCTGATGATTTTTTGTTCTATTTCTTTAAAAAATGCCGATGGAATTTTGATGGTGATTGCATTAAATCTGTATAATGCTTTAGGTAATAAGGTCATTTTAACTGTGTTGATTCTTCCAATCCAAGAACACAGAAAATCTTTCTATTTCTTTGTATCTTCTTCAATTTCTTTTAACAGGGTCTTATAGTTTTCATTATAGAGGTCCTTCACATGTTTCATTAGATTTATTCCTAGTTATTTTATTCTTTTTGTTGCAAGTGCAAAAGGAATTGTTTTTTTTTCTACTTCTTTTTCTGATACTTCAGTACTAGAGTATAGGAACACTATGGATTTTTGAACATTGATTTTGTATCCAGAAACTTTACTGTACTTGTGTATTGTTTCTAGTAGTGTTCTTGTGGAGTCTTCAGGATTTTCTATATAGAGAATCATGCCATCCACAAATAGTGACAGTTTGACTTCTTTGTTTCCTATTTGGATGCCTTTTATACCTTTCTCTTGCCTGATTGCACTCGTTAGGACATCCAGTGATATATTGAATAACAGTGGCGATAGTGGACAGCCTGCCTTGTTCCTGATCTTAGAGGGAAAGGTTTTAGTTTTTCACCATTAAGTATAATGTTGGCTGAGGGTTTGTCATAGATGGCCTTTATTATGTTAAGGTACTTTCCTTCTTCTTTCCGATTTTGTTAAGTGTTTTGATCATAAATGCATGCTGTATCTTTTCAAATGCTTTTTCTACATCTATTGATATGACTGTGTGATTCTTATTTTTTAATTTGTATCTTTTCAAATGCTTTTTCTACATCTATTATATGACTGTGTGATTCTTATTTTTTAATTTGTTTATGTGGTGTATCACATTAATCGATTTGCATATGTTGAACCATCCCTGTGCCCCTGGGATAAAGCCCACTTGATTGTGGTGTAAAATCTTTTTAATATGTTGCTGTATTCATTTTCACTAGTATTTTTGCATCTGTGTTTATGAGAGATATTGGTCTGTAGTTTTCTTTTTTAATAGTGATTTTTATCTGTTTTGTTCACTGCAGTATCCCTAGTGTCTAGAACAGTGTCTGGCAAATAGTAGGAACTCAGTAAATATTTACTTAATGAATGATTTAATATACTGGTAGCTTTAGACATGGCTCCTCACCTCTGTCATATCTACAGAGACACACAGGTCTTTTGAGATAAAATGGAAGGTGAGCAGATAAGAGAATGAGTGCCTTCATGGGTGAGAGAATTTGGGAGTGGTAGTACGTTACACACAAAATGCCCATGGTCTCAATCTGGCTAAAGCCAAGGACCTGTAGTCTAGACCCTTCTTGACAGTAATTTTACTCTTAGTATCCATTGATTGAGAAACACATAATAACTACAAACCAATGTGAGTGTATGATGTTTTAAAAATGAGTTTTGTTAATCATTATGACAGCTACCTAATGTTTGGAAAATAGTGGTACATACATGCATAAGATGTTTTAAGATAGTGCTTAAATGCCTAGTCTCTGGCATCTATCAGCTAAGGTTTGATTTCTGGCATTGCTACATATTATTTGTATGACCTTGAGCAAGGTATTTAAGCCTCTGCCTCAGTGTCCTCATCTGTAAAACACGGCTAACAATAGTACCAAGCTCACAGAACTGTTACAGAATCAATGAGATATTGCATGTCAAGCTCACGTAAAGTGCCTGGCATGTAGTAAATGCTCCCCACATGAGAGCTCTCCTCCTTATCCTCCTTCTCCTCCTTCTCCTCCTTCTCCTCCTTCTCCTCCTTCTCCTCCTTCTCCTCCTTCTCCTCCTCCTCCTCCTCCTCCTCCTCATCATCATCATCATCATCATCATTATGTGGGTTATTGATTGACATATCTGCAGGCAGTGCTTCAAAGCATATGGATGTGTATGTCTCTTGCAGAATGCTGCAGTCCCCGGGGTCCTGGGTCCACAGTTCTGGGGGCCAGTGTAGTGGATACCAAGTGTTGTAGGCACTCAAAGAAGTCAGGTTGGCAGCTGGGTGAATAGGGGCATGATGTGGTGAGAAAAGGGAAGGTAGACAAGAGAGAGAGTGGCCACAGGCATCATCTTGGAATGGTGGCTCCATGTACACATTCAGAGAGAAAGCCAGCAGCTGCACAGGAGACCTTCCAATGCTTCTAAAATCCAGACTTCGATAAAGGTTGCTCAAGAAGACAAAGCTAATTATTACCAAAAGGTCCTGGGATAGGTTTCAAGTGTTTTATCACTTCTAAGTGTTAACAATTCAAGAATGGTGAGGCTGCTCTGATTATCACTCTGTTTGGCCTTGCATTCCGGAAACTTCTGAATTCCAGAAACTTCTGAATTCCAGATAGTAGCCCATTGGCGATAGTTTGGGTTTGGGTGACCCGAAGAGTTTCTCTTACGTTATTTTCCTGCTCTCTCCTTATCCCCAAATAGAGGCTCCACAAACCTGTTTTTTTTTTCCTACTAATTTCTTTATTGTTTTATTTTATTTTATTATTAGTTTCAAGTATATTGTTTTGAGACAATCTGTGGGGCTGCAGCACCAAGAGCAACAGTCTGAGGGAGTGGGGAGAGCTGGGCTGGGAGCAGCAGTGGGTGGGGTCAGCAGGCCAGGATATTTTCTTCTATGGCATTTTGGTTCTCTCTCCTGCAGAGCAGGAAGCACGTGGCAAATTAACCAGGGGCTTCACTGAGTCCTGGTGTTCAAGAGATCAAACAAGAAGGAGGTCAAGGATAGACCTCCATGCGTGGAGATGGGGGGTTGTGGGGAGGAGTGGCTACCCACTGAGGCTAAACATTATTTGGTAGGAACCAATCCACCCATGGAGAGAGCACACAAGCTGTGCCTATAGGCTGATTGATTTGACAAGGGAGTTGAGTACATTCTGTGATTTTTTTTGTTCAAAATTGGAAATAGAGCTGATTAAACTTCACCTTCACAGGGAAGAAACCGGGAATCCCAGCTTTTGGTTTTATTTTAGGAAGCTAATCTTTCTGAAAAGACAAAAACTTTAATGGCACTTGGCAACATGCCACAAGGAGGCGTCTTCTTCCTGACCTTCAGGTGGAAAGCTCAAACTCTTGTGTAAGTCAGGAGATTTTACCCTCAAACCAAGGATGTTAAAAAGATAGCTCTGTCAGTCCTTGCAACTTGGCTGGGGCCCCTTCCCAATTTCTTCTGGAAGCCTTGACTCCATTTTTATCACCACACAAGTAGACCATTTGTAACTGTCCAGTCCCATTCTTGACTTGATGAGGAGTTCTGCTCTGGGGCCTCATTTGCATAGACAAATGCAGACTGACATCTGTCCGCTTAGCACCCCAAGCCAAGGAGCTGGAGCTACAATGGGCAAACTTCTGCAGAAATACCCTAGATATTCGATTCGAAAATGACAGTGTCATATTGAGGCTAATTTGTATAGGCTTATCAGGTTTATTACTACAATGTCTCCAGGAACTTGAAAATCTTTGAATTCTTATGCATCTGGAATGCTCAAAGTCTGTTGCTATGAAACTTGGAGTGTAAATTACCATGAATACCATTAATCTGTTCACTAGGAGATTAATTTGTAATTTGTTGGCAAATCACATGTGGGTCTTATAGCAAGAGTGTGGGTGGTGTTTTTGTGCCAACGTGTGGCTCCGCCTGTGTCTCTGGATGTGTGCGTGTGTGTGCGTACGCACATGCATGTGTCACTGGGATTGGCACTCTATGGGAGCTCATATCCTGGGTTTTCTCACTGCTCCCTGTATCTCACCTGGCTCTTCTGGCACATCCTGGTTCCTAGGGCATGTGTTCTTAGGGTTGGAAGGCTGCTGTGCCAAGCAGCCCTTGATTCAGTGCCAGCTTACGAGACATTAGCTCCTCCTGAGATAGGATTGAAAAGGTGTCCATTAATGTTTTAGAATCATCTGGCTTTTCTAAAAGATGTTCTTTCCCGTTAATGGCTCTCAAGTTGTTTTTGCACACAGGCAGTTTCCCCCTGGCAGAGGAACTTGGATCCTCTACAAGAAACAAGAAATGGGGCGGGGGAGTTGCATTGGGGTAGGAGATGGTGACCTGGACCACACTGGTGGGAGCAGGAAGAAGGATGCTGAGGAGGGCTGTGGGGCGTCCATTATTACCCTGAGTTATTGTTAATGGAGGGGGACAGAATCAGTGACACAAATCTCACCCCAGCTGAGTTAACCTGCTCTCCCATAAAAGACTGGTACTTATAACAAAGTGAGAAAATTACTTTCCCGCATTAAGGAACAGGCTGTGGGGTGTGACTAAAGGGCATTGGAATCCCACTCACCCAGAAATAGCTCCCCAGCTAGCCTCCCAGGGCTGGATTTCTGCTTTGGATGGAGACATCAGAGATTCAAATATATTGTCTGAGAAAGAAGATCTAGTAGCAGAGCAGCTCCTGAAGGAAATGGGGACACAAAACATCTTAGTTTTGAGGCTCAAGAGGGATCCCCCAGGGAATAGTCACTACTTTGGGGGCTCCTGAACAACCTGAGGGATGGAAGTCCATGGGCCCATCACAGTGAATGATTGTTCAAAGGTGAAAGTTGGTAAAGGCTCCAAAAAGAATCATATCCACATACCTTACAGGTGAGCCTTAGAATAGGCCTGGGAGGATCAGAGATAATTTATGGTGTTTGTTTGAAGAACTTGGGAAGCCACTCAGAAGCAGACTTAGGAGGTCTGCTGGGAGCCAGAGAGCCACAGAAAATGTGGCTGCTAGAGTGTCCTCTAGAACCTTTCTCTTCTTCACACACTCCTCCTCCCAGTTCATTCAACCAACATTTACAAGAGTACCTATTTTTGCGCCAGTCGTGGTAGATACAGAGGACAAAACTTATACTCTGCCCTGCCCTCCACAAACACATTCTAATGGGAGGGTAGACTTTTAAATTAATTCTGCCTGGGGAGGCAAATGGGGTTCAGAGAGAGTGTCCTAGAGAAGGTAACTTGAGCTGAGTCCAGAAGGATGTGTAGGAGGTTGCCAGGTAGACAAGGTAGCAGAGGGCATTCTGGGTAAAGAAAAAGCAAGTGTAAAAGTATGTGTCAAGGAGCTTGGGGTGATCCCCATAAGCAAAAGCAAGACTGCCTTCTTCCTAGAGTAGGAAATGCCATCTTTCTTAATAAAATGTCACCCAGGACTTCCATTATTGGCCTTCGAAGGAGACTATTACAGCAGGAAGAAGTATCTGTAAGATAAGATTCACCTCTCCTTGTAACATCGACCTATCACAGAGATCCTTTAATACTCCACAGGATTGTTTAGATCAGGCTGAAACCTTCAGACAAAACCATATGCTAAAGTCCAGGAGATGACAAAATAAAAACCAACATGGAAAATAATAATAAATATAACTAACATTTGTTGAGCACACCCTCTGAGCCAGGCACTTCTAAATGTATATGTAATGTCTATTCATTCAATCTTCATAATAACTCCATGAGGTAGACATGGTACTATTATTATCATTATGCTCATTTCACAGATGAGGACCAGGAAGCTAGACTAGACAATCAGCACTAGAAGGTATCGCTGTCATATTTCACTGCTGGGGTCTTCGGGGACCCATTCATCCTTCCTAACTCCCAGCCTGCCACCATGGGCCAGAGACCACTGATAGTCCCAGCCTCCTGTAGGTGCCTTCTCAAATGGGTGCTCAGCTTTCCTTCTCCTCATGTTAAAGAGGCAGTAGAGAGGAATGGGGTGGAGGGATCATAAACTCAGATGCCTATAGGGCCAGACCCAAAGGAGTAAATATATTCACTAGGGCAAGATCGGATATGTGCCCAAGAAATATTTCATTCTCTTTATTGCCTTTTAAGAAAACAGCAACAAAACTGTACGAGAACAGTATTAAATGGCAATTGACACTTGGCTCCATGATAAGGGTACAGAAGGAATAGTAGGGATTGAGGTGGCCTGGAAAGCCCATCTGTCATCCAAAAGGGGCATTGCTACTTTGTTCCAGCTGATCATTGTTGGGTAGGACTTTAAGGCCCAGGGTTGCCAGCTAGGATTTTTCAAGAGAAGCCAGAAATCTGATTCTTATATGAAATCTGAAGATTTTAAAATTAGCAATGATTTTTTTTTAAAAAATTGAAAACACTCTGAAGGCCAAACAAAATACACTTGCTTATTAGCTGAGTGACCTTTGGGCAAGTAACTTCACCTCTTGAGCCTCAGTTTCCTAATATGTAAAATAGGGATAATACTAATACCTAATTCAGAGGGTGAGTATGAGGATTCATGAGGTCATAGAAGTGAAATGCCTGTTACATAGTAAATGATTAACATGATAGCTATTAGAATGATCATTATGTTTCAGTCTCTGTCTAGGTGACTGAAATGAAGGACTCTACCCTTCACCTCCAGAGAGACTCCATGCCTTATTCAAGGGAATTTAGCTCTATTCTTGCCGACAGAAGATTCTAAAGATAACACTTACAGAGCACTTGGCCAGCATGCGTATATGGGGAGTGAAGTGTATTTCTTTCTTTAATACCCCTTCATACAGTGAACCCGGCGCTGACTGATTTACAAAGCCAGTCTGGGGCTCGGGAGGGGCTGAGGAGGCCTGCAGAATGATTTCCTTTATGCAGAAAGGAAGAAACAGGTAGGAAAGCTAGGCCAGAGTTCATATCCCAGTCTACCTTCAGTTCTTACTGGAGACATCCAAGATTTTTAAGAACAAGTGGTGGTTCTCACCATTGGCTGCATATTAAAATCACCTGGGCAGCTTTTAAATAATACTAATGCAGGGGCCTAACCTTCACATGGTTGTAAACAAAATTGTATATGGGTGTGTGTGTGTATATGCACTTTTCTCAGGACTTGGTTGGGGCCTCTAAGGGCAGTGCTGAAGAAGAGTACCCAAAACATGGAGTTACTATGGAAAACACCTGTGGTTCTAGGCTCGCTCAGCCATCACACAGTATCTATCCTTGCAGACAGGCCTTCTCGTCTCTCTGAGCCCCGGTTTCCTCACCAGTTCCACAGGGATCAATAATCATGCCCACTTTGTTTCCTATGGTGGTTGTGAAGGTATACTGAACCACTAAAGCATATACAAGAAAGGGCTTTGAAAATGCCCAACCCCCTCTCCACAGGGGAGGGCCCATTATCACAAGATTTAGGAGGGTGTGCTTGGGGAGGTAACAGAGGCAGCGGGGAGCAACACTACATATCTAGAAAAGGCAACACATGTTAACAAAGCAGCTCAGAAATGAGAGCAAATTAATGCAAGGCCCAGCAAGAACAGAACATTCACACTGCAGGGGCATAACACCCATTGGAGCAGCTAGGCCATGGTAAGAAGAAAGGAATAGAACAGCAGAGGGAGACAGGGGCCAAGTGAGGGGAGATTTCAATGCTAAAGAGGATTGCTCTGGCTAAGAGCAGAAGAGAAGGGGTAAGGCGTGAAGGAGGAAAAGAAAATGCTGGTAAGTACCCCCAGTAGGCCTGGGAAGCAGGAAGGGGCACCTGACAGCCTTGGCGGGGGTGGTGTGGGGGAACCACTGCGGGGAACAGAACCAGTGCCTTGGTCAGGTAATAGTGGGAAGGAAGGTCCCTCAAACTTCAACGCATTTTGTGTCATCCTCTGGCAACTGGATGCAAACCACAGGGCAGAGGGTCACCAGGATAGCTGCTACGAACTATAGAGTCAGCCCCCATCCCCTGCTGCCTTATTTTCCTTCTTTCTGTCAAACAACCAGAACCCACATGACTCAGGGGCAGGGAGTGGGCCATACCTCTATTCAGAAAGCCCTTGACAAATCTTCAGGAAGAAATGGTCTGAGAAGAAAGGGCCCTAGTACTAGAGCAGTGTCCTGGATGCCCCTACTGGGCCAGGCATTAACCCTTTGGTTGCTAGATTGGAAAGCAGTGGGGACAGTTGGAGGGCACACAGGGGGTCTCGGGGCAGCAGCTGTTTACTGATCATGAAGTCAGGAATGTCAGATTGGAATAAGTGTGATGGTGGTACTGGTGTTCACTGGTAAAGTGTCAGCCCTGATCCTGGGGCAGCTGGAATCAATCTTGGAAGACATAGGGGATTCACAGGCAGAGAGCTACTACTGGAGACCCGAGGGGTCCTGTCTGCAAGATGGGGTTGGGGATAATGAACAATTCTCTCTTTGATCCCTAGCAAAGGTGGGTCAGACACTGGCTACATTGTTGAATAGCAATGCCAAGCTCATGCTTACACTGCCAACTTTTCATAGCCTTCTAATTCCCCTGCATACACAGTACCCTGCCCAGGTGTCCTGGAATGAGGGATCATTCTGGAGGGAACATCAGCCTGCTTAGTGCCATATAGCCTGTTAGATCAGAAAGGGACCCTGGAAATCAGTTAATCCAGTGCTCTCTAATGACATATGGGGAACGGAGGCCTAGAAAAGGAAAGTACAGGACCATATATTAAGTTAGTGCCAGAGATGGGATGAGCAGCAAGATGTCTCTGCTCTTAGTCTGGTGTATTTTCTATTGCTTTCTTTGCTATTATTCCAAGTCTCAGTATAGTCAAGGGGAAATGCCAGAATATCCTCAGGGCCAGCCTTATCCATAGGTGAGCATGATGTGATCAAATATGTCTCCTCAAAAAAAAAAAAAAAGTCTCCTCATTTGCCTGTCATTGTGCTTGAAATTTCACCACCAGTGATTCATGCCTTTGGATCTTAAAGCTTTGTCTTTCAAGGGGATAGAGGTGAGGGATTTATTGACAATCAAAAGACAAAGGCCTTGCAAATTACATTTGGGTTATATAGTTGGGGAAGAGCAGTAGCGCTGGCCCAGAAAAGAAGATTCAGGCTGAGGTGGACGTGGGACCTCAAGGTGACAATCTGAATCCAGGGCCCATGCCACCCCGATGGGATAAGGAAGGAGTATTTGATACACCCACACCCAAAACTTTCCTCATGCACTTGCTAGGATGTGCACAGGAAGCATTTCTGCAGATTATATTGTGACTTGGGAGGCCCGAATCACTGCTGTGGTGCCCATGCTGGGGAGAAAGGGCTGGAGAGTAAAAGATAACATCAGGCTGTCTGGAGTAGCCACGGGGGCACTGTTAAAAGGAGCAGCCTAGGAGAGATGTATGTGACAAGGGAATCTATGAAGACATCAAAAGGAGCCTCATCCACAAGAGGAATGGGCCCTGACATTGCCAACGGAGGCTGGATGTGAAGTCTGTTCTGCACCTCCCCCAGTGACCTGTTGGCTGAAGATACCCTGTCCCATGGCTGAGCTCTTTTCTGTCACTGCTCCTGACTTTCATTCTAGTTCAGCTCCGGAGCTGTGCAGTGCACCACTGGGCTTGGCTGATCATAGTGCCCAGACCTCTGAGCCCTCATGTTCTGTGTTGGTCCTAGCATTTTCATATCAAAGGGCTTCAGGCGACGGTCTGGAGGGGAGGGGGAAAAAAAGGAAAGAGGCATCACAGATTTGTCTGGCAACTGTTTGCCTGTCAAGACCTCATGTTTCCTCAGAGTGTTTACCTGGGGTAGGAGGGGTTAGAGGAGAGTGCTTCTAGAAATTTGGGGATTTGTCTTGAAGCTTCATTTCCATATCAAGAATAGTATTGTAATTTAAGACTGTAGGTCTTTTGGGGGTGGCTTGCAAGGGTGAGCAGAGCAATCTAGAGACCCTCCCAGAGACTCCACTAGTTCTGTTGTAGATCTTAGCTAGCTAGGCTGAACCCAGAACCCTAGCTTCCAAAAAAAAAAAAATAGAGCGTCTACCCTCAAGGCTACCTTCTGCCGTCTGACATGAGCCCTGTGCTTCCTGAAAGGGTGTCTCTAGAGGCCTCAAGTGGTTTCTACCCAGACACATGCAGTCCTGGGCTCAGGTGGCCTCAGGTGGAGGGAGGATGCTGCTGTTGTCAGGAATTAGAGACCCAGAAGCCAAAACTGCCCCACTGGTTCCACTCAAGTCCCCCAAACAATCTCCCTGGCTTAAGCCCAGGTCATCACTAACCCAGGTGTCATGGGCACTGCTGAAGGAGGACGATATTTCACAAAGCAGAGACTCCTGCCCAGGTGCAGGATCAGTGATTCAGGGAAGATGGAATTCAGTGCAATCAATTTGAGAGAGTCAGCCAGGATTTCTTTTAAGCTTTACTTCCCAGCAAGCCCCTCCCACCTTGGAGACAGACTAATCCCTGACATTTGTCTAGTGGCATTACACTTTTCAAAGCTCCTTCTCATCCTTTATCTCCAGTGAGCCTCGAAAACAACCCTCTGAAATAGGAAGGGGAGGTGTTATTAGCCCTGTTTGACCAACAAGAAACCAAGGTCCTGAAAGGATATGTGACTCATCCAGGACCACACAGCTATTTAGTCAGAGAACTAGGACTTAAAATGTTTAACTTCCAGCCCTGTGTACTTTACACCTCTCATGTAGACTCCCACACAGAACCATGGAGGTGCCCAGTACCTAGCACTGCCTGACACATAGTAGATGCCAATAAATATTTGCTAAGTGGGGACAAGGCAAGAGGAATATAATTTCTAAAGCAGTCATATCTTATCATTGGAAGAGTAAGGCAGGACTACTATGTTATGTGATAATTTTGACCAGGAAGGAAGGAGTAAGAGATCTTTCCCATTTCACAGATGTCATTACCAAAGGCAGGGATATTAGGGTAGCTCCTATAGAGAGGTCACAGGGCTTAATTTTCTGACAAGACTGTGTTCCATTCACCTTTTAAATAAGAATGGGTGGATTGCTTGTGGAAGGAGATTTAACTTTGGGTGGTGAACATATAATACAATATACATATGACATATTGAATTGTATACTTGAAACCTATTTGATTTTATTAACCAATGTCATCCCAATAAGTTTAATTTAAAAAAAAAGAATGGGTGGTGTGGGCCCTCACTCCAGTACCAGGAAGGAGTCAGAATCAGCTCCATGAGAAGAGCACTTTCCCTACGCTGTCCCTGCAAGGCCGGTCTCTCCCCATGTCCCCACCAGTGGTGGTTCCCTGAGGTTCTGCCATGAGAGAGATGTCTGAGAACACTGGACACCCCCTCCTTTAGGGCCTGTGAACCCCACTTTTGACCCTTCTAGCATAACCCAGATTGCATAGTCTCAATGCCTGTCTCCTGGATGGCACCTGGACCAAGATGCCCTCCTATTACACTTTGTGTCTCCTGCAAGGCCTGGCACATCAGGTAAAAAGGGATGGCCTCTCCCTGGCGCTAGGCACTGCAGTCAGCATCCTGCCTCCCAGGGCCCCCACCTCCACCTCCACTAGCAAACTGGAGCCACCACTAGTCCTATCAGAAATATGAGGAAACAGGACATGGAGACACAGGTATTCAAATGTGCTTTGCAGTAGCACAAAGTGGCTTTGGAGGCAGGCAGTGGCCAATCTGAGATCCTTCTGGTTTCAAATCTTGGCCCCACCACTTATTACTAGCTCACGTATTTGGAGCTATTGGCTTTCATCTCCCTGAGTCTCGGTTTTGTTTTCTTTACAGTGGGGAGGATACTGGGATGAGAAAATGGATATAAAGCACAGTGCCCGACAGCTGGATTTCCCAGCCAGATTTCCCGTGGGTCTGTGTATTTGGAGCCCCCATTCTCCCCTTCTGGCTCCCCCGCGGGGGCCAGTCCAGTCAGTGCTGGGAGGCGGGGCGGAAGCGAGCTCCTTTGCGGAGGATTGTAGGCGGATGAGAGGAGCAGATGCATGTTTACCAGCCGCCTCGCTAGTTCTCCACCTTGTCCTCGGCTCTGGGGCCCAGCCAGTCGCCTCCTTCTTTAAGATTCTGGTCACAGCAGGGGCTGGGTTTCTAAGGCAGACGTGATTTTTCTCTTCCTTACAGACGCTACTGCCGCTGCCGTCGGAGCTAGGCACAGCCAGGGGCTGTGCGAGGGGGAGGCAGTCCACAGAGGCCCCGACAGTAAGTACAGTGCTCGGAGCAGTCGGATTTGGTTTTACCTGGGAAAGGGCCAGAAAGTGGGGCGTCCGGCCAAGTGAGGCTGAGGTATGTGGGGTTGGGTGTCGGCAGCCAAGTTTTAGGGTCTTCATTGGCCCTTCAAAGTGACTCCCGGCGGCTCTGGCACGGGCCCCAGATCCTGGGTGTGAGCCCGCAATCAATGAATGGAGTTGGCGCGTTGAGAGCCGACATCCTCCCCACCCCCACCCTGAGTCCCCAAGGAGCCGTTCGGATCATCAGGCCACCCTTGGCCCCTTCAGGGACCTGCCCTTGAGGAAACCGTAAGTCAAGATGCTCAGGACTGAGGTTTTGGACGCCCGTGGTAAAGTGACAGTGTGAGCAGGAAATTTGTCACTAGAGGGGTCAGTGAGGAGAGATAGAAGCCGGGAGGGCAGCAGGGGAGACCCCCTAAGGGGCTTGACCCCCACCGTCCCCAAGGTCCCTGTGGACTTCCCGAAGCTCTGCTCCTACTGGGGAGCGGGGTGTCAGAAGTACAGTAGCTTCTAGGCGCCCTCCCCCCAGCACCTCTGCTTCACCAGGGCATCTCAGATCACAAAGGTGAGTTTATCCTAAGTCACTTGGTCCCCCTCTCAGAAAAGATCCAGATCTCCCTTCTGCTCCTCCACCTCCAGTCACTCATCTTTACTGAGAGTACCAGTGATCATAATAGCTGCTATTACTATGTACCAAGCATTGTGTTCTTTAGGTAATAATAAGAATTCACATACAATAAGAACAGTAGCAGGCATTTACTCAGCACTTTCTGTGTGCCAGGCATAATTTTAAGTGTTTTACATGTATTATCATATGTAACCTTCACAGCAACCCTGTGAGGTAAATCCTGATATTATTCCCATTTTACAGATGAGGAAATTGAGGTGGTGGAAATTGAAATGTGGATAAGCCCAAGGTCCCACAAATAATGAGAAGCAGAGCTGGGATTTCCACCCAGTTTTACTTCAGCAACCCTGCTTTTAACCACTAGAAATAGGATGAGAAATTGGCTTAAATGAAGTAGTGAATAGAGTTTATTTTCCCCACAGCAAAACTTATTTTATTCTGTAAATCTGAAGTCCAGGTGTAAGATCCAAAGAGATATGAACCAATTTTCAAATCGCTCTCATTACATTCTGTGGAGAAAGACAAACCTAATGGGCTTTATCAGGACAGCAGATCCTATTAGTAGGTGCCTAAACATAACTATGATAACAATAATTGCTAATAGCCATTATTGATTGAGCACTTACTTTGCATATTTAATCTTCATGTAGATACTTTGAAGTAGCTACTATCATGAAACTTATTTTATATATGAGGGAACTGAGGCTCAAGAGGTTAGTAACTTGCCACAGAGTTGAGATTCCAGCCCAAATCCACTGCCTCTAAAGCCCAGGTTGGAACTAACCTTTGCCAGATTGGTGCCATTCCCTCCCCAGCTGGGCTCCTTGAGTTACCCCCTTCCCAGCCAGTTTCCCAGAGCTCTGCACTCTTCCGTCCTTTCCCTGTCCCCATTTACTTTAAAGAAGGGATTATGCAGGTTGTACCAGAAAGAGCTTCCTGGAGAACATGGAGAGTTCTGCCTGGATTTGCATTTTGTTGTACAAAATGCCGTGCCCGTAACATCAATAAGTTGCTCTGCTTTATAAGTTTTATTAATTAGATAAGTGTCTGGTCTGCTGTCTTGGAGTTGTTAATCTGACATTATGGCTCTATCTGAGTACTTCTGTTAGGAATTATTTTCTAAAAAGTTTTTAGAGCCTTGCAATGCTGAGGAAAGCCATCTTTCCACCTCCTGGGGAAAGAGAGGGGGCTTGTTTCTTCACCAGGATTTCAGTAACAAGAACTGCAATGGACACTTGAGTAGTAGTATTGCTGTGCCTATTGATTTTCATCCCTTCTTCCCCCAAGTTGGCCCCTGTGAGCTGAAGATAATATGGTCAGGTCCCCAGAGGTTCTTTCTGTATCACATCTGGTCCTGCAGCGGGGTTGTTTGTAACTTCCCACAGTTTAACCTGGCCCATTTATAGAACTAGCTTTAGGGACCCTCTTTGATGTGGGTATAATGGGGCATATGAGCTTCATGGCTTTGGTCTTCATTACTATGGCTGAATCTCAATGCATCTACTGGCCATCTACCTTTCCCACCTCCTTCTGTAATGCGTGGGCCTTCCATGTGCAACTTTTGGGTGGTGCATAGTATATGTGACTAGTAACCCCAGTATTGGGCTGTGTCCCTGATTATCTCTGTGGCCTCTTCTGAGTGCACTGCATCATCTCACAAGGCCACACGAAAGGGGCCAATGGGTAACACAAGTCCTTTGCCCTTGTTCCTGCAAACAGAAATGAAAGTTCCCCTTCAGTTTTGCCTGAATGTGTTCTATGATTTCTTCTTTTAATTGAAGTAGCTTAAATACCTGGAGGTTTCCCTCTTTGCAGAATCTTCCTTATTATTAGTTTGCTGTTATTTTTGATATTCCTTTCCTAGAATGCCCTTCTCTGCCTTGTCCATCTACTGGACCCCTATTCCACCTTCACCACTCAGCTCCAGGTCTGCTGAGAGTCATGGGAGTAGGGGAATGGGCCCTCCCCTGTGCTCTCATAGTAGCCTCTGCTATCTCTTGTGGTCTGAGGTAACACATGGTTTTATTTTTGTCTGTTTGCATACCTGCCCCAAACTCAGACTACAACCTCCCTGAAAGGAGAGATTGGACCTATTTTACCTCCATATTTCCAGTATCCAGCACCATGCCTGGCACAAAATTTTGTTGCATATATGAATGAATGCTTGAATGAATGCTATCTAAAAGCTGGTGGAGGGAGGCTGTGATTCATAGCGAAGAACTCCGCTATTTGTTCCCCTTACAAGAAGGGAGATGGGAGTAGAGCTTGCATTATTCTGGAACAGAGTCCCAGCTCTGTGGATTTTGATCACTGAAAAAATACAAATACACCGTAATGCCAAAACCTTTATCTTGGGGAAGGGCTTTTTTGGTTAATAAAATGTTCTGGGCAGCTGAGGCTTAGGCAAAAAAAAAAAAAAAAAAATCATTGTTCTTTACCCTTTTTGGTTCTTTCAGTTTTTTCTAGAATACTTGGGTCTGCTTTTCTACCTTAGTGAATCAACTCTGGGGTCCATCTTCGAATCTGTGTTACCAAGTAGGGAACCTATGGCTTCTCAGGATCCCTTGAAATTCTGTCCCCCAAACTTGGTTACAGGGTAGGGTGCAGTTTTCTTACCACTCCACCCCCACATCCATCCAAAGACAAGCCCACAGGCCCTTTGAGGTTTGCAACTTTACTGGTACTCACCTCCAGAAAACAGAGAGGATATCCCAACTAGCAACATGGAGTTGATGCAGAGTGTTTGGGTGCTAATTCATGCCCTCTGAGATACTAACTTAGCACCTGTTCTTTCCCTTGGCCTTTATTCCTAGGGGAGGGTTCACCAAACTTGCTCTCTCTTTTTTTTTTTTCTGATTCCATAGGATCTTCCCTTTTCTTTAGGAAAGACCCTATAATTCTTTCCTCCCTCTCAGCAGGAAGATGCAGTTGGACAGAATGAAAGGTGTCTCGTTGTCCTGAGGCTGTAGTTGGCATCCCTGGAACCTCCAGATGGAGTGACATGAGTTTACCGGGCCTCTGCTCCCATAATGTCTTTTGTTGAGTTGCTTTTCAGCCTGACTTCTACCCTGCTCCATCCCTATACTCCTGGATGGACAGTTTGGAGATGGTGCACTGGGCACAAGCTGAGGGTGGCTCCTGTTTGAACCTTCACAGAAGGTCAGCCTAGCCCATGCTGGGCATGGTTCCTAGGCTTCAAATACCACTTGCATCATCTCAGGCAAGGAGGGGGCAGATGGGCATATAGGCAAAGCAGCTGGATAGGTGTGCCTTTCTCTGTTCAGCTATGACTAGACTGGCCTGCCTGTCTCTTCATAAGCTCCCCAAGGGGACATTGAGGAGAGGACCTTATGTCTTAGCAGAGCCAGCTATGAGAAAAGGGAGCAAGAAAAAGGTTTACTCACTGTCTCCCTGGGTCAACTCTAGCCTCTTGCTTTCCAGATAACCTCTCTCTAGCACCTCCTCCCCTACTCAGGCTATCACCTTCAGGTCTTCATGCCTCCTGCCATAGCCCCCCTGCTCCCCTTCTATCTCTGGGCCTGTTCTCAGTGCCTTCCCTCTGTACTTGCCCAAATCTGGCCCCTTCTGTAGTACCCAGATGCAGTCCTCCTCTAGAAAGCCTTCCCCTGCTGCTTCTGGAAATCAGCAGAGGGTGGACAAAGGTGAAGTAAATAACTTCGAAGGTCTCTGCCAACTCTGAGATTCTCTGGATGTTTTACCAGAGTTGGGGGTTGAGGGCATCCCAGGCCGATGGTCCAGGCCCATTGATGTCTGGTGGCCTCACAGAAAGGAAGGAGACAACACAGCCAGCCAGCTAAGTAGGCTCTCATTTGGCTTCAGGAAGCTTTGCCTAGAGTCCTGTGCAGCCAGTGCCTGCCAAGCAGCCCCCAGAGGGCTGCTATTTGAGCCCTGGGTCTTTGGCTGCTGGAAGCAGTTACTTGTTGGAATGTTCCCAACAGCTCCTGCCCACACCTGCTCCTTTTACCTAGCCTCCAAGCCTTGTTTACAGTTCATCCCCTGGCAGACTAGAAGCTAGGATACAAGAGGAGAGAGAGATCTTGGTGGCCAGGGACCCTCTCCTGGCTTAGCATTCTGTACTGGAGCTCTGCAACCTAGCCTGGGCTTGGAGAAGTGTTCACCGAGGGGAATTCAGGCCTGCTGCTCCCTTCCCTGCCAACTCTTTTCCCATCATGACCATTCTCTCCCATCTTCTAGAGTACTCTCCTCTTTTGTTTTCTCCTTTTGATCTTTCGCAAGAAAAATATAGCCTCTGGTGGCTGGACAATTGGCCTAAGTTTGCACAGTGGTCTGAGTCTCTTCCTCAAGTTGCTTTAGATTTGCCCCTTGCTCACCACATCCCCATCTGTGAAATAGGGAGGGTGCTGTCATGCTGTCAGTATGGTATGCCATAATTGCAGTGCCCCTCCCCCAAAAGCTTAATTATTGCAAGTCCTATACCAGAAGGCTCTCTTTACCATGTGGCCCTTTCCCGGTAGCAGAAACCTGAGGGGAGAGGAAGTTGAGCACAAGGGCATTTAGAGAGTAGGAGCGTCAAGTGAATGAGCCTCCAAAAGCTTATGCAAACCAGAGTTGGTGAGCATAGGTTCTCTGTCGGACTTACCTTTCCCAAACCTGTTCTTTCTCCTTCAGTGTCTCCGAGGTTCTCCTCTTATGTGGTTTTGCCTCTTCTGTCTGATTTTCTCTGCCTCACCTCACCCCTCCCTCCTGGCTCTGTCTGGCCCCTTTTCCTGCTAAGCTGTCTTCCCTTTCATTCCTCCTGTCTCCCCTTCTGTCTCAGTCAATCTCTGTTTGCCTTCCTCAGAAATACTTGGTGTGGTATGTGGAAGTTGGGTGTTGGGGTGCCCAGAGCTCTTTGGAATGACATGACAACTCCTTCAAGCTCTCGTAAATATGGCATTGCTCTAGTTCCCCCTCACTGCCAGTGACAGGTGAGTGGGGGCGAAAATGGAAGGATTTCCACACTAACTCTGCCATAGCTCAGCAGCAGCAACTTCAGACCTCGTGACCCACCGTGCCATATGGAATCAGCCTCACATCTGGCATAGCCCTCACATCTGTCACCAGGCTGGCAGCCCAAGCAGGGAGGGTTTGGGAGCATGTCTGGGCCTATTACACAATGTGTCTGAGTCTATTGGATGTGTAGTCTCTGCAGGGAGAAGTCAGGAGGGGAGGGAGTGGCTGCCAAGCGGATTCACTTCCGTGTCCTCTCATTCTCTTGGAAGCATCATGGGGATTCATCTTTTGGGAGGTGACTTCAGGCTCTCAGGTATTTGTGAAAGGATAAATGGCTTTGGTCTCTCTACTTGCTCCCTTGTGACTTGCTAGAACAGGTAACAGGTGTCTCTGTTCCAGCCCACTGAAGAAAAGCATCTGTTTGGGCAACCGGAAAATGAATCCAGACACCAGCCAGTTTTCCAGAAGATGCCTCGCCAAGCTCAGCTGAGGAGGAAATTTGAGGGACACGAAGACCTGGAGGGAAAGAGGGAGGCAGCCTTAGGAAAGTACCCAGATTGTCTACCCAGAGACAACCTAGATACTTGCAGGAGTGAAAAGTCATCCTACCCCCCACCCCAGTCTCTGGACATTCTGAAACAAAAGTTATTTGCCCTTTAAAGAAACATTTCTTCCCTGAGAAGGAATAGCTGTTACATTTCTCACCCCGATATCCCTGAAAGGACTGGAGCCATTATGGCTCCCATTTCTTCTTAGATTGCAGCCTTTCTTTTACTCTTCTTTTCACTCCATTCTCTCTCAACGTTTTTGTCTTTGGCCAGAGATGTTGAACGATTTTTCCCACTGACCAGACTAACCATCCAGAAACTCATCTTTCAAAGACTGAGACAGAACAAGTAGGTTTTTGATAATGAATTTTATAGAATGGCCAGAAGATTCTAATCTGTATGTCTCAAAATGACTTCTGTCCGTGCATCCATTGAGCTATCTAGAAAATATTTATTAAGCACTTAATATGAGCCAGGTACTATACTAGGTGGTGGAGAGATGCTGTTGAACAAAAGAGACATACTGAATACTCTTATGAGATTTACAACCAAATAATCACATAAATGAATATACAATCATAGATCATGGTGATTCTCATGAAGGAAACAAACAAGTTACAGTAATAGCGATAACTAGGGCAGACTTCTCAAGGAAGATCTATATGAGGTGATGATATTTAAGTGGAGACCTGAAGGATGAAAATCATCCACATAAAGAATATTGAAAGAGGTTTCCAGGAGAAAAGAAATAGCAAGTGAGAAGTCCCTGAGGTGGCAAAGACCTTGATGTGTTCAGAAGCTGAAAGGAGGCCAGTGTGGCTAGATTGTTCTAGGCAAGAGTAAGAGTAGCATAAGGGGGGTTTGGTAAAGAAGGCAGGAGGAGATCACACAGGGCGTTGTAGGCCATGGAAAAGGAGTTTGGATGTTATTCACTTGCAGTGGGAAATATCCACAGGGTTTGAAGCAGGGGTGACAGGATCTGATTTGGACTTCTGCAGTATCTGTAGAGACCAGACTCAGAAGGGGACGACAGTGGTTATAGGTTAAACCAGAAAGAAGGCTACTGCAGCAATCTAGGGGATAAATCATGGTGGCTTGAACTGGGTGATAGCCATGGAGGTTGAGAATGTTGATCAGATTCTGAAGGCAGGGGGTGAGGGAAGGGAGAGACGGGACTTGAGAATAACTCTGAGGTTTCTAGCTTGAGACATTTAAGAGGTGATGGTGCCATGTACTGAGATGAGGGAGGTTGCAGGAGGCCTAGGCTTCAGGGGGGAAATCAAGAGTTCAGTTTTGGACATGTTAAGTTTGAGATTCCTGTAAGACATAAAAGTGGAGATGTCAGAATAGATAGTTGTAATATAGGAGTTTCAGAGCTCACAGAAAAGGTGTGGGAACAATGCACATTTGGGAGTGTCTGCATATAGATTGCATTTAAAGAGAAGGGAGTGATGAGATCACCTGGGAAAGAGTAGAGAGAGAAGAGAAGGCCTGGTACTGAGTAGGGAAGACTTGTAGTATCTAGTGATTTAAGTAGAGGAGGAGAAGCCACAAAGGAGACTAAGAAAAACTGGGCAGAGAAGCAGTTGGAGAGTTAGGAGATAGTCACAGAAGCCAAGAAAAGTGAGCATTTAAAGAAGGAGGGTGTAGTCAGCTCTGTCTAAAGCCGATGAGAAGTTGAATAAGATGAGAACTGAGAGATAATCTTGATGATCATTGGTGACCTTAACAGGAATGACTCTGCAGAGTGATAGATGTGGAAGCCAGATTATAGTGGTGTGAAGAACAAGTAGGGAATGAAATGGAGACAATATATATAGAAAACTTGAGCAATTTTGCTGTGAAGGGGGTCAGGACAGTGGATTGTGGAGTAGACAGAAGTGTTTTGTTTGCTTTCTTAAGGACGATAATTTTCATTAGCATGCTAGCACGATTCTGGAGAGGTAGAGAGATCGATGACTTAGAGAAGAGAGTGAACGCCAAAAGGAGCAAAATCCTTGAGAAGGTGGGAGAGGATAATATTAGTACATAAATGAATACATCTGTCATTGATAGAAAAAAAGAGATATCCTCCATTTTAACAGGAGAGTAAAAGGGATTGTTGGTGCAGATGTAGACAGGATGGAGTGTAGATTTGGTGATGGTCAGATGAGGGAGCTCTCATTTGATGGCTGTTTTTTCAATAACGTGGGGAAATGTCATCAGCTGAGATTTATTGAGACAAGTGGGAAGGTGAGAAAGATCAAAGAGAGATGAGGAGCTATGAAACAGTCATCCTGGAGAGTGTGAAAGTGGTAGCAAGACACCGCTGAGAGCCCATACCAGGTTTGACATCATGAATATAGTGAAAGCCATCTACCCTGTTGCAAACTTTTTCTCTAGCTGCCTCCAGCTACTCAGGTGCAGACCTGGAGAATGCATATGGTAGAGTTCATCAAGTCGTGAGGTTTTGTAAGAATATAGCAGAGGAAGAGGAAGTGAGTTGAGATGTTTGCAAGAGAATGATCGTAATGATAGATCAGGAGCTCTAATCTGGGCATAAAGGGAAGAGAAGATAAGGAGCTCGAAGGAGAGTAAAAAGGTGAATAATTAGGGGCAAGTGCTTAGGGAAAACCTCTCTGGGGAGGTGAGACCTGAGGGATGAAGAGTCAACTCTGCAAATGATAGAAGAAATGATTTCCAGGAAAAGGGAATACTGGTGGGAAGTGAATATATGATTATGTGTTCTGACTATTCCTGCAATGATAGTCCTTATAAAAATAAACTGGTAAGATAGATGGTGAAGTAGAGTGGGATGTTGGTGAGGAGATTGAGAGGTGGTACAATATCTGATGATGGCCCAAAGTCTTGGTTTAATGATAGATAACTGAGCAAAGTAGAAGAAGCAGTTATTGGAGGCTTCCTTATCACCATATGGATGTTGAATTCACCAATGATGATATCAAAAGTTGGAGAGAGCACACCAGTTTGAATGGCTATTATAAAAAAAAAAAAAAAGAAAACAATAGCAAGTGTTAGCAAGGAAGTGGAGAAATCTGAACCCTTGTGTGTTGTGGTTAAGAATGTAAAATGGTGCAGCCACTGTAGAAAAGAAAATAGTGATTCCTCAAAAAATTAAATATAGAAATACCATATGATCCAACAATTCCACTCTTGGGTATATACCCAAAAGAAGTGAAGCGGGAACTCGAACAGATCTTTGTATACCCATGTTCATAGCAGCATTATTCACGATAGCTGAAAGGTGGAAATAACTCAAGTGTCCTCTGCCAGATGGATAAAATGTGGTACCTATATACAATGGAATATTATTCAGATTTAAAAAGGAAAGGAATTCTGACATATGCTTACAACATGGGTGAACCAACCTTAAGGACATTATGCTGAGTGAAATAAGCTAGTCAGAAAGGACAAATAGTATATGTTTCACTTATACAAGGTTCTTAGAATGGTCAAATACATAGAGACAAAAAGTAGAATGGTGATTGCTAGGGACTGAGTGGAGAGGAGAAAGGGGAGTTAGTGTTTAATGGGTACAGAGTTTCAGTTTGGGATCATGAAAAAGTTCTGGAGATGGATGGTGGTAGTGTTTGCACAACAATGCGAATATTCTTATTGCCACTGAACTGCATACTTAAAAGTGATTAAAATGGTGAGTTTTATGTTAAATAAAATAAGAAGAGTTGGCTATAGGAGAGGATCACATGTCACTAGGAACCAAAGTCCTCAGTGAATGTGAGGACTACTTGAGAAATTGTAAATAACAAGGAATGAGGAAGAGGGATAGAAGTGTGTGGCAGGTATGTTCCTCAAAGGAGCAGGGTTTTTTGCAGAATGAAAGAGTAATAGCCTGGAGAAGGCACGACAGCAAGGAGGGATACCTACTCTGCCTATAGGTCCTGAAGGTCTTGAGATTTGACAGGGAGAAAAAATAAAAACAGCTTCCACTTGAGAAGGCTAGTGGGGAAGACATGTCCTCAAGGAATAAAACAGGCCTCCATTAGAAAAGAAAGTGAAGGGTACTCTCAGAGAATAAATTAAGGATATAAGGGAGTTTGCTGTTGACTGAGAGTTCTAGAGGGCACAGTGGAAGGGTTTGAAGAGAAGAGAAGGGTGCCATTAGGGTATGAACACACTACTGTAGGGATGAGAGTCTGGGCTCTAAGGGATGACCAGAGGTGAGTAGACGTCTTTTGATGGTGACTAAAGTTAACAGGCATGTGAAGTGTTATGAGCTGAGTCTTCTGTATAGAAGAGTGGGCTTAAAAGCATGTAAAAAATCCTTTTTGGGGCTGGGGTCTCCAATATGTGTCCTCTGGTATGGTGCCTCAAAGGAGGCTGGTCTAACATACAGTACTGGGGAGGCCCTCATTTTAGTGAGTCTTCGAGAAATAGCAGCTATTGTTTTCTGCAACATCTTCTCTTTCAGCATCTTCCTTGCCTTCCTCTCAGAAGTTCTGAGTCCTCAGGCTGTCTTTTTACTGACCAAACTTTTCAGGAGGGCTAAGGAGTGCCCCATCTTCCAGATCTTTCTCTCTTTTTCCCTAATGCAACCTTACCTGCCTTATTTGATATCCGTTTAGAGCCCTCCATATTCTCTCCTGGGTTAAATCTGATTCACCCAGTATGCCCTCTGCATGAATTTGTGTCCTTTCTCCAAGATAGCATTTGCATTTTAATGGGACCTACAATGCCCTAACCCAACAGAATAAAAGTGTCTCAGTCCTCTTACCTGACGGTAGCCCTCTCATTGTCTGAGGATAGTGTTCTTTTAAGTGCTTGTTTCTCTTAGTATTGTCTGTGGAACAACAGCATGGGCACCACCCTGGAATTTGTTAGAATCTCAGACCTTACTCCAGACCTACTGTATCAGAATCATTCTAGCAATACCCCCTGGTAATTTGTATGCACATTCAAGTTTGAGCAGCAGAAGTGAGGGCTCCTTCACAGGAGGAAGGGTTTGTGTTCAAGCTCCTTATAAGATGGCTCCCAGAACACCTAGTTCAGAGCCCTGGGGATGGGGCTCCCATCCCTGCCATCAGGAGAAGATGGCATCTCCTGGGGTTCCAGCTGCCATGCTGGATCCTTGGAGCTTCTGGGAGAATCAGACTCTTGTGATTGGAATTAGAGGACTAACTGGCCCCACATGGCTCTGAATCCTGCCAGTTGTGAGGGGAGTAACAAGACTCCCCAAGGAGCAACAAGACTCCCCAAGTAGCCAACCAAATGTAAAAAGAAAAGAGCCAAAGGCAAGGAGGGGTGGAGAACTGAAAGCTGATGCCTGAGAGTCTAAGCTGTTACTATTTCTATCTTCCTGCCCTAAAGTGCAAGAGAGAGAGCATTAGCTTAGAATCAATCCATCTTCTCAGTTCACTTGTCTTCTAGCCATGTCCTGCCTAGCAACGGTTGTCAGCATGAGCTCCAGTTACCAGTCCCTCTTTGGACATCTAGGGGGCGGGAATCAGTTTAGCTACAGAGGAACTGGAGTCAGGGTTTCCACAGAGAGCAAGGTCGACTGATAGTTGGGTCAGAGAAAACAAGGGTACAGAGTACATTGTGGGTCGGCCTCTTAAAGGCAAGGAGTTGATGGAGGAAGGGCCTGGGTTGTGTGAAGGGGGTGAAGTTTATCTTCAGCTGTCTTTCTCTGCCTCTCCGGCTTCCCCAAAAATGCTACCAATAATATTACTACGTCTGCATCTGCATGATACATCTAACCTTCCAAAGTGCTTCTGTAGCTATGATCTCATTTTATTCTTCCAACAACTCTTGAGTGAACAAGATCGGAAACAGGTTTATTAGGATGTGGGCTGGTCATCCAGGCCTGGCCGGGACTCAGAATGCTGATGGCCACAGAGTTGGGCCAGCCCTGTGATGGAGACTCAATAACCAGAGGGTCCAGGCCCCTGAGTGGGTGAGTGTAGGCGGGGGTGCCAGGATTGTGGGCTCTTTGTCAGATAGATTTGGCTCCAACTGGGCCGCTAATGTGTTTCGCCTCTTTGAGTCATTTCTTCCTGCCTACCTTGGGAGCTGGGATGGAGTAGGAGCAGGACAATTAGAGATTGTGAGAAGATAATGGATGTGAAAGCACCTTTTCTCAGATGAGATAATGGGTGTAAAAATGAAAAGAACCACATGGCTATATGTGTTGTTATCGTTAGGCAAAAGAAAAAAACTAGTCTTTTACCCTGGTCACTGACCAGAGGGGCAAGCCTGGTACACGGTGAGGGGATACCTTTGGGGGCCTTCAGTAAGAAGGGGACAGAGTGAAGACATTGTGTACTTTGGGACAAACAACAGAAGAAAATAGCAGTTCCCAGAAACAATACTGAGCCGGGTTGGGGGGACCATAAGTTTTGGCTGCTTCTTAATTTTGTTCAGGGTTGCCTTGTTTGAAGGGACCAGAAGCCAAACATCTTTCAAAGCCAAATTGCCTGTTTTCCCCAGGAGGGAAGTCACATGACCCATTGAAGGCTGAGCTCCTGTCATCCATCACTTCTTGCCTTCAGTGTCATTCCCAAGTCTTCAGACACTTAGCAGATTTCAGAGGAACTGAGCTGTAGACACAGAAAGATACAAACCCCAGGACGAAAGGGACAATTTCCTTTTGAGCTGTAAAATGGCCTTCTGGTCTGTTAATGGAGGTGTTTCTTTTCTGACCACAGATTCGTCGGAAAGCCTAGGTAGCGTGAGGAAAGGGCTGCTTGCAGAATTTGGGGAGGATCTAGTTAGGGACAGTTTGTCTAACTCGGGAACAATCCAGGGATGAATATGCTCCAGTCATACCTGGAGACATGTCTATGGCTGTGAGAAAAATAACTGGGTCTCCTGTGGGAAGATGGGGGCTGCCCATGCGCAGAGCTTGGCTTCTTGTCTCTCTTTTCATCATGCCCTGCCTGTTCCATGAGCTCTCTCCAGTTCCTCCAGCTCCTTCTCTGAACACACAACTTGGACCTTAATGATGGACTTCATATATTATTCTCAGTTACCACTCTAATTTCCTTGTTCAGTGTACACTTGTCTCTTGCCCCACCACTAGACTAGAAGCTCTTTGATGGCAGAGTTTGGTAACTTCTCTTATGTCCCCTGGAACCCTGACTCTGAGTAGGCATTCAATAAATACTTGTTGATGGATAAACATGAGTCAAAACAGTAAAGCAGAACACTTGTGTCACAAAAGGCTCTTAGCTTGTCTCTCATCAACACTGGTGGTACCTAAAGGCCAATTGATGACTGAAGTGTCCCCAGATTCAGAAAAAGAAAAATTTGGCAAAACTGAGTCTGCAGTGGCCAGGGGGCCCTGAGCTCAGGACAGTATACAGAGCACTCATACATGTGCCTGGATCTTACTTGCTGGTGCCCCTGCTCCCTATGCCACAGTCTGCACAGCCCCACAGGCTCTCATCCTTCAACCTGCCCTGACTTGTGTCCATGTTGGAAATGAGCCGGTGTCATGCCAAGAAGCCCTTTCCATGTCAATAAGGTAGGATAACAGGAGGCAAAAGGCACATTTCAGAAGCAGCCCCAGGGATAAGGAAAGACGACAGCTGCAGAAAGATGTTCTCTGGCTCCCTTCAAGGCCGAGCTCCTGCTTGCCACCAGGAGCAGAAATGAGAGAGGTGCAAGCCTGAGGCCACTGTCACCGAACCCCTGTCCTGGGAGGGTGCCTATCCAGGATATTGGCCAGCTATGTTCCAGCTTCTGAGTGACTTTCTGTTGAAAAGTGACCATTTGTCTTAGCAATGTGGGAGGGAAGGAACCAGTTTCTGAATTCACCTTCAGGAGGCTTGACCTTATCCTAGCAGCCCCTTTTGCTTCCTTAAGAGGTGACAGATAAACCCCAAGCCAGCTTGTGTGCAGCTAGAGTTGATGTGGCTGAATTCAAATCAGCCATGGTCTGTCTTTCTTCCCGAGTTCTATGAGAGAGATAAGCCCAGGACTATGAATTTCTCTTTTATACAATTATTGTAAATCTTCCCCCATAAATAGTCCTAAAGTTCTTCTCTAATTCCTGAATTTGTGTCCTGATAAACGACCTAATTGCCTGAAACCAATTGCTGCTGAAGAATTTGGTATTCTTAACTAGTCATCAATCATTCTCATAGTGTCAGACCTCCCATTTCTTTTACAAACTTTATAGTAGGTTGATTAATTAGTTCCTGACCCTCTGTATCATGTTCAGAAGGGCTCTGCCTGTAACCTTAATTTTCAAGAAAACACACACTGAGGCTAGGGGACTCAACTTGTGTATTAGGCCAGGAAGCCAAAGGGTAGAGTAGTGCCAAGTCAGGGAGCTCAGACTCTGGGTCTCTTGGTTCTGTTGCCCTCTCTTCCACTTCCACCTGTCCTACCCTGTCCATTAGCCATTTATTACCCTCTTTACCTCCTTCCCTGTCCCTGGCATCCAGTGCCCTCACCACTCAGGGCTCTTCATTCAAATACTGTGCTCAGGTCCATCCTTGCCTGCAGTATGCCTCACCTTGGTCCTTGCTGTGAAACCTTTATAAAGTCCTTGTGCAATTCCTAAGCTTCAGTAACATAAGTTGTGAGCATCAGAAGAGCCATCTGTAATCTCTCCCAGGTATTGGGGCAGCAGTTTCTCTTCTCCCAGAGTTCATCTGGGGTTCAGGTCTGCTGGTAGCCACAGGAGGCAACTCCCCTTCTTGCCCACAGGAGCCATTTTCCAGTTGCCCCATTAACTGAAATAAGCTGGCATTATGTACAGTTGCGTAAAGCAACGACCCTCAACATTAGCCCATTTGTTTACATATGCCATCTAAATAGTTTATCGCTATATATGACCTAAGGGATATTAAAGTTTAAAGTTGCACAAGGACTTCATGAAGGTGTTCCACATTTGGAAACAACTTCGCATTTCTTCCCGATTTACTTGCCTGTTTTATAGTTCCTTCCTTCAAGGTTTTGATTTCTCTTAGGGACCTAATAACCAATTCAGTGGGTGCTACCAAATAACTTTCAAAATAACACACTTGCATTTAGGTTCCTTCTAGAGTCTCAATATCTTGAGGAAAAGACTAACCCTAATGTCAGGCTTTGTGGTACCAGCTTCCTCCGTTGGCTCTGGCCCTATAGACAAGTGGCTTCTCTTTTCCTCCAGTCTGAAATAGGAGGCAGTCATCACTTCTGCTGATTGCAGAAGATGCAGGAAGCTAAGTGTGTGAACTCCCGGGTGCCATGGCCAGCACCCTAATTGGTGTCCCTCCCAGCTGGTTCTGAGGCTTAGTTGCCTTTGCATCTTTTTTTGCTCCCATCTTCCCCTTCTCCCAGTAATGTGATGCAGGAAGAGAGCACAAATGATATGGAATGTGAGCAGCTGCCAGCAGAGACACTGCGACAAGTGACCATTCACCGAGACCCTATATATGGCTTTGGCTTCGTGGCCGGCAGTGAGAGGCCTGTGGTGGTGCGATCTGTGAGGTCAGGTAGGTGTCCCACAGAGTGTTTCCCTGGCCCTGGCTCCTACCCATCAATGTCCACTCATCTTAAAGAGCAGAGCTCCTGAGTACACTGTGTTACAAAGGAATTCATGGAGAGTGATTGAAGACTTGCCAACCAATCACTGTGTGATGGAGCTGTTCTTTTGAGACTAATTAGCATGGACCATTGAGGCTGCTTGGAGCCCTAGGCAAAGGCTGCAGCTGATGGTTTAGTAGGGTCTGGGTCTTAGTAAAGCTTCCCTTTGCATAGAACCTTCATAGAAGAGCCATATTGCCTTGGATGAGATATTTACTTTCAATTCAACAAGTATTTATAGATTGCCTACTCTAAGCCCAGCAAGGTTGTAGGGAAGTACAAGACACAGTTTCCATCCCCAAGAATTTAATCATCAGGCTGTGGAGACTAGTACACACTCATGAAAAAAGTCAGCCATTGAAGACTGGAATCAGTATACAGACCATATGTGGGAGATGAGGGGAGTGGAGAATGAAATCTCTGAATGCCATAGTGGCAATAAGAATAGCTACCATTGATTAAACACCTACTGTGTGTTTTGCATCATCTTGTTTAATCCTCACAGCCAGCCCTGCAAGATAAATAATATCATTCTCATTTTACAAATGAGGAAAGAAGATGAGAAGTGACTTGTCCAGAGACATTCAGCTAGAAAGCAGCAGAGCCAGGATTTACACCTGAGCCTGTCTGATGCCATGTGGAGAAGTGAGGTTTGAATGGGGCCATGTGGGATGGAACAAGTGAAAGTCCCACCTGAACTGTGTAACATGCCATCATGAATGAAACGGGAAAGGGCCAAAGCACTGTTTTGTTCCAAATCTGCTAGGGATTGACAGAAAAAAAAAACAGAAAGCAGCTTTATTCTTAATTTGCTGGGCCTGAGGCTTTAGATGTTTACAACAGTTTCTCACTCAGTCGAGAGGAGCAGACGGAGTACAAACTGGTCTAGCAGAAATTTGATGAATTTTGCAACCTTCAAAGGAAAAGAAAAGGATTTTTGTAAGTTCTCTCTTCAACTAGAGGCAATAGAGAAAAAAAATTCAGTATAGGAGTTTGTGGCTGACCTAAGTTAGTCATGCAGTTTGGGAAAATGTTTTTGAGTCTCTGATCACAGGTCAAATTTGTCCTGGGTAAGAGGAACCAGATAAAAAAGTTAGTAATAGACCACCAGGAGCCCCTTCTTTCATTTCAAAGGAGATAGAATTCACAGGGTAGAAGGAAGCCCTCAGGCCTAGATCAGGGTATCAGCTTCAAGTGATATAATGAAGAGGAAAAGTTGGAGGAGTGGAGAGAATGAAAGCCACAGGCAAAGGCCACAGAAAGGCATGGGGCTGGCAGGCCCAGCCCTATGAAGACTTGGGCTGATCCACAAAGCTGCTTCTGGCCCAGGTGGCTCCCAACGGCAGAAGACTTGTTTGGTTCTGTATTTGAGACCTTAAGAAAAGACAAGAAGTATTCTGGAGAAGAACGATTATGGTTAAACATGCCAACAAAGCATTCTGTGAAAACAGCAGTAAATTGATGCTACCTATCACTGTGATTAGAGAGTTGACTTCCATGTGAACAGTTTTCATTAAAAAGAAGGAAAGGAGAAAAAGGAGGGAGGGAGGGAATAGGTAGAGTGGCCTCCACCTAAAAGATTGGTATTTTTGGAAGAGATAGGTAGAAGGATTGAAATTAGTTGAAGAAACTGTCCCTTGGAGGACGTAATAACTACCATTTATCAAATTCTTACCGACATCAATCAACTGTTTGAAGTGCTATACATTCATCATCTCATTTATCCTCCCAACGTTCATATGTTTAGATCTTGGTATTTTCCCATTTGGCAGATGAGGAAAGAGAGACTCAGAGAGGTTAAATGTCTCGTCCAAGGTCATAGAGATCAGGTCTGGCTGGCTGCAAAGAGTGGACTGTTCTCCACCACACTCTCTGCTCCTGAAGTCACTGTGCTGTTGGGAGAATTTGCTGATTTGGTTGAGGGCCACTGTAGTTGGAGTGGTAAACCCTGCTGACTGAGCCAGCATAGCTACCCTCAGCAGACAGGCCCCATGCTCCAGAGCCATTGAGCTGTGTGCTCAAACAATATAATTGCTTGATTTTTGTTTATGTTTTTGGAATTTGCACAGCACACTTCTTTCTAGAGAGAGGGAGCAGTTAGGATCTGGTACTTTAAAGTGGACACAAATAAGAGTCCAAGGAGGTGTGAGTTTGGGACATGTCATTAAACATTTTTTTTAGGGGGGGGTGAGTGAGGCCGACTCTGACTTCTCATTCTTCCTGAATCTCTTAAAAGCTTTTCCCCAAGAAGATCTTTGCAAAACACCAGAGGCAGCACTGCCTGTTCTCTATCCCCACCCTCTACCTCAACCAAGAAGGTACGTCCCTCAAACAGGTCTGCTTTCATAACCTCAACAGTAAAGATGGGAAGGAGAGAAATCAGATTTCCAACTGCCCATAATTTAGGGTCTGTGCCTTTTTTCCTTCACTTATGGGAGAAGAGCACCCTTCAGAGTTGAAACAAAATAAACCCTTTGGGTCTTTAGTTGATCCCCCCTGACCCCAGGCAAGTGAATGCCTAAATCATTCCAGAGCAGTAAGTATGAATAATGTTCAAGTAAGAAGATTCCTCCTGTCACCTGTACCACCTCTAGTAATCTGGAAGTCATTCCTTGGGCCGGAGCAGATGCCACCTGGTGAAATGAAAGTCTGTGTTCCTCTTTATAACCAAACCAGGAGAACACTCATTAACCTCATCTGAGGCCTTTGCTACCACACCACTCCCAGCTGAAGAAGGTCCACTCTATTCTCTTTCTTCAGTCCTCTGCCTTCCATCTGCCACAGGCAGCAGTGACGCAGAACTCCCACCACTGGAACCACACAGCCTGCACCATCTCCTGTAGGCCTCAGCATCTGCTTCAGTTCCCTCAAATACTGGTGACTCCTGCCCAGACCTGCACTTTCCCAGCAGTGAGCCCAAGCCCTCACACTTCTCTCCTCTCCTCTGCAGGAGGCCCCTCTGAGGACAAGCTCCTGGCTGGTGACCAGATTGTGGCTATTAATGAGGAGGACGTGAGTGAAGCCCCCAGGGAGAGGTTCATAGAACTCATCAGGTAACAGAGGCCTTCTGGGCCTTGGCAGGAACTGAGCACTGCCCCCTACCTTGCCTCACTAGTGGCATAGGGCTACCACAGTCCTCGCTGGCTCTGATAAAAGAACCCTCCCAGGAACAGCAGCCCTAGCCAGTGCTCCTGGCTATGCAGGACTTCAGTGGCCAGCCCTTCTGGAGCCCCAGTGGTCCTCACACACTCTGGCTTAGCTTTCTCTGGTGATGTGAGCAAACACAAAGAACAGCCTCCTGCCAGAGCTCACCTCACTCCCTCCCCCCAGCCACTCCCATCATTCGAGTCCCTTGGTTTTTTTACTGTGCAGTGGGGCAGACCAGGTGACCAATGAGAACCAAATATGCCATTAAAAGAACACTCTGAGATAAGCACAATATGAGGAAGACATTGTTCCCCCCGCCCTACGCCCGACAAGAAAAACAAGAAGAAGAAAATCCAGATCTCTGGCTAGTGGGTTGAGGAAGGGAACCTGCTATTGTGTATTTTGCTCACAGTGTATGTGACCTGTCCATGCCCTGCATGGCTGGGAGCAGGTGAGAGGAGTGTCAGGACCACCACCATCTGTACATGGAAATAACTACAATGATTTCCCCCTCTTACCCCAACGTAAACCATGCCACTAGCTACCACACACATACCATACACACACATACCACGAATACCACATACCACGTACAACACACACACCATACCATCACATAGTACATACACACCACACAGATTCACAGCATGCCATCATATACCACATACACATACCATGTACACCACACACTACACATACACACACACCATTCCACTACATATCACATACCACCACACACATGCACACTGCACACAACACACACACCTTGCACATACATATACCATGCCACCATACACCACACACCCCACACACCATATACTATACACATTCCATACGCATGTGTGCAACATGCTCACACATACACCATGCACACTCCCCTACCTCATACTGCACCACATGCACACATACATACCACCCACACACTCCCTTGCACTGACTTGTTAATAATGAGAGGATAGAGGTGAAGGTTCTAAATTCCATGAGCTAACCTCAGTTTTGGAGACCTTGGCTATCTCTCCCCAAATGGAACCATGTTCTCTCTGTCTTTCTCTGCCTCATGTAGTCTGCTCCATCTCTGCCACCATCTCTTTCAACCACTGTTGGTTCAGAGTGTTTTCATCCCATTCATCTTTTTTGTTCTCCCAAAGCCCACTTGCTCCCAACCTCCCGCCTCTTCTTCAAAGGCAGACTTAGCACTCTGTGTATGGAACAGCACCCTCTCTCTAGCTCTGGAGGGGTTTGGAATGCTCCCTCCTGAAGTCTAGAGTAGGTTTTCCTTGACATGCTCCACCTCCAGCTCAATATCTTGGAATGTGGCTGGTCCCTAATGACCTTTAGTTTGTCTCTTCTGCAAGTTCTTTCTCTACCTCTACCACCACACCAGTATGAGGTGAGTTCTCTCAACCCCATCCGGGCAGGTTGTGGTTCTTTCAGTGCCAGCCCCTCAGAAGTTTTTGCTTTGCTTCCAGTAGTTATCTTTGTACCCTGGAACAAGGTAGCCCAATTTTGTGAGGGAGTCCAGAACTCCTTCAGGGTCAAAACGGAGCTCACTCATTTGATAACCTCAGGGGTTAGTGGATCATTCATTCATTCTTTCATTCGTTCAAGAAATATTTATTATTATCTACTGTGCACCAGACACGGTTCTAGGCACTGAATATACAGGAGTGAATAAGGCAGACCAAAAACTTGTGCATTGGAGTTTACATTCTAGTGGAAGGAGACACACTATAAGCAATAAACATGATAAATAAGTAATCATACAGTATACTAGAAGTCGATGGATGTTATCAAAGAATAGAAAGTGGATCAGAATAAAGAAGGTCAGGAGTACTGGGCACAGGGGTGCAGAATGCAACTTTAAATAGCATGATCAGTGTCAGCGTCATTGAGAAGGTGACATTTGAAGAAAGACAAAGGAGGTGAGGTTGTTGGAGAAAGAAAGAAGAGCAAGGGAAAAGGCCCTAAGACAGGAATGTGTATGGCATGTTTGGAGAATAGGAGACAAGCCAATGTGTGGAGTGGGGTAAGGGACGGGTAGAGTTGTAGCCTCTGTAAGAACTTTGGCTTTGTTCTACATGAAATGGGGAGACATGGTAGGGGCCAGAGCAGAGAGTTACATAATCCAACTTACACTATGCCCCTGCCCTGTTCAAGAGACAGGTTTTCCTGTGATGTTTTTCCTGGAACACAACTTTCTTCTCCTGGGAGCTTCCCAGACCCGGGAGCTGATTCATCCCTGAACTTTGCCATGTTGAATATGGGTAATGTCCCAAGTACTTAAGCAGGGGACCTTAGCCTTTCTTGAATGCCCAGAACCAAGGGCAAGTTGACTCTGCTTCTTGAATACCTTTGTTCCAAGAAACATTTTAAAAAGGCCAGCAAGGAAAAGGGACACTCCTTCAAGGCAAACTCTTTCCAGTACTTTCAGTTCTTTAAAAGTATTATCTGTTCCTGGGAGAAAATGTTTATACCTCACATCCTGTTTGATCATCGGCATAATTCTTGTCAGAAGAGTTTCAAATTCTTCATCCTTTCGAATATTTGCTATCTGGAGAGTCTTGGCTTCCATCTGTGGCTCCCTGGCTCTCATATTTTGGTCCTTCAATTAAAACAAATCTGCTGAGTATGAGTCATGATGACCAAATGACCTCCTTTGGGTTTTTCCTTTGAATTTCTCCTTTTGTTAAATATCAAAATGCCAATAATCATGGTACATAGTTCCCAAGACTCTGACTGTGTGCCCTTTGAGTTCCATAATTCAGGCTTTTAGTTTTCCTTGAGAATTTTCTAGTCTACAGATAAAATTGTTCCTAAGGTTTGGGGATTTCTACAGGGAATGTGAGAAGGAAGATAAAAAGAAGACCTGAAAAATTATAACCTCAGAGATAACGGTAATACCGTCTTCAGATGCCTTTGTGAACCTATACGGATGGCTTATGTTGGCTACTACAAATGATGGGAGGCGAGGCACCCATGCAGATACTCAGATTGCCCTCTATACTAATCCATATACCTGAATGCAGCCCAAAGGAAAATTCTGGTGTTCCTTCTTGTGCTAGACAAATACCTAGTGCATGATACACTACTCTCCTGTTCCCTCTTCTCTCTGTAGGACCGCTAAGGAATTCATCGTTCTTACAGTTCTGCACACTCATCAGGTGAGTTAGCCTCTTTGCCATCTGCCTTTTCTCCTGACTGAGACAAGAGGACCTCATATCAGAAAGTGACAGTGATGGGAGAGAAGGTGGGAGGAAAGACTAGGACCAACATTTTGCGAGCCAAGGATTTCGGTGTGAACTTAAAGCATACCTTTTGAACATCTTGTCTACTCTCATATCTAAGGCTTGAGGATTTTTAAGGGCTATACAGTGCTATATTCTGTCCTGTGCCCTCTGCTTACCCCAGTTAAGCTGGCCAATGCCACAGTTCCAGACATATTTTCTACATCTTTTTGGCTGGGTCCCATCAAAATTTATCTGCCCGGTGTCTAACTCCCATAAAGTCCTTGCAGATGGTGGGTGCTACTCTTATTTATTCATTCATATAAGTATTTACTAAATGGCCTGCAATATTTGAGACTCAACACTGGCGGGAAAGGATTTAACATAAAATTGCTGGGGAGGCATAGTTAGACAAACAGGTTGACATTTATCCTGGTTCAGTCATTGACTGGCTGTATGACCAGTTAAAAGTTCAGTTACTTTTTCTGAACCTGTTTCCTCTTCTGTAAATTGAGGCTTTAGACTAGAACAGTATTTCCCAAACTTGCCTGATCATAGTACCAGGACTACGTATTAAAAGTAAAAATCCCCGGACCCTCTCCTCAAGAGTTGGATTCAGAAGGCTCAGTGTCCATTACTAGGTCGTACACTTAGAGTAATTTTGACTCAAATGCACAAATCCAGGTACAAAACTTCCATGTACAAAATCTGAGCTCTCCTTCCATCTCCAGCCTGGTTGTCTGTTCCCTGTGTCCCCAACACTCCCCTGTACCAGCACTGATGTTCCACCACCATCTCAAAGCCACAGGGGAGGTCATATTTGTTGGGGCGGGGAGCATGAAATCAAGGGAGGCTTCATGGATGAAAATGCACCTGAGCTGGACCTTCAAGGATGGGGCAGGATTTCCCAGGCAGAGAAGAACTGAAAGATTTCCCAGAAAGATATGACATTTCTGTGCAAAGCCAGGGACAGTGCACAGGTGTGAGTTAGGGGGACAAAGTTTAACTCGAACTCTGGCACTAACTATCTCTCTCCATGATCCCAGCTTTCTTCTCTGTCAGTATGAAGCACACACACGTGTGCTTGCTCGCGCTCTCTCTCTCTCTCTCTCTCTCTCTCTCTCTCTCTCTCTCTCTCACACACACACACACACACACACACACACACACACACACACACACACACACACACACACACACACACACACACACATTTCCTGGCAGCTAGACCTTTCTCAATCACAGTTCTCTGTCTCTGGGCAGGGAAGCCCCACCCCTCAGTGGGTATTATCAATAGGCCCCTCCCTCCCCACCTTACTGCACATATGCAGTTGGCTAGTGGGCAGTGGGAAGTTGATCCCCACTCCCCAATCTCCTGCCACGAAAATGGCTACCAGTTCTCCCCTGAAAACACGCTTGTTGTGTGGTTAGAATGGACTGCTCTGATCAGAGACCCATTGTGGGTTACTATGTTAGTCAGATCTCCTCAAATATCACCCCCTTGTAGAAGCCTTCATTGACTACCCTTTCTAAGACAGCATCTGCCTGTTACTATCTCCTGATACTTCTTAATTTTCCATCATAACTGAAATATTATATATTTTTAACTTTTTTTGGAAGTAATTGTAGAATCGCAGGAAGTCGCAAAGCTAGTGGAGACATCCCTGTGTACCCTTAACCCTATGGCTACATCTTACATAACTACAGTACAATATCAAAACTAAGCCAAAGCCAGGATAGCAATACAATGTGTAGTTATGGTTCAATGTCAGTCTGTCACATGCATAGGTTCATGTATCCACCAACACAGTCAAGACACTGGTCAATTATTTAACTAAAAAGAGCTCTCGTGTTGCCCTTTTATATGTCCACCCACCTCCTCCCCACCCTCCAATTTTTGTCAACCACTAATCTGTTCTACAGTTTCTGTAATTTCATCATTTCAAGAATATTATATAAATGGAATAATATAGTATGTAACCTTTTGGGATTCACTTTTTTTTCACTCAGCATAATACCCTTGAGATTCACTCAAACTGTTGCGTATTATTAATTTATTCCCTTTTTTTTTTTTTGGCTGAGTAGTATTCCATGGCATTCCATACTGTGGATGTACCACAGTTTGTTTAGTCATCCACCCGTTAAAGGACTTCTGGGTTGTTTCTAGGTTTTAGCTGGTGTGAATAAAGCTGCTAGAAACATTCCTGTGCATGGTTTTTGTGAACACGAGTTTTCGTTTCTCTGGGACAAATGCCCCAAAATACCATTGTTCAGTTATACATTAAATGTATATATAGTTTATTAAAGGAACTGCCAGACTATTTTCCAGAGTGGCTGTAACATTTTACGTTCTCATGAAATGTTATATTTGAATGTATTTATTGTCTTTCTCCCTTATTTGAATTTCAACTCCACTTGGGGAGAGACAGTTGTTTTGTTCATTGCTGTATCCTTAGTGCCTGGAACAGCACCTGGCACAGAGTAGATACTCAATAAATATTTGTTGAAGCAATGAAGGAAATCCAACTTCTAGCCATTACAGCAACCTGAACTAAACTAAATTCAAGTGTTCATCTTTGTCCCAACTCTCATCCCAGTGCCACCAACACCCCTTTGCCCCCAGTTCTGATGCCCCCACTGTCCCATCCAATAGCCTTTGTACTATGGCCAGGCTACTTTCCTTCTCCTTATACATTTCTTAGTCCTTACTGCCCTGCGAATTTCTGTTCCTGTACTAGTCTACATCTCTTCTAATAGGTGGCTATTAAGACTTGGCTTGGGACTCATGTCTTCCAAACAACTTTGCCTGACCAACCTCAGTGAGAATTTCTAATTAATTAATTCTTCATCAAAGAATTAACTGAGTGCCTACTATTCCAGGTGCTCTTCCAGGCTGGGAATATAGCAGTGCATGGGACAGATAAGGTTTCTGCCCTCAGAGAGCTTACATTCTAGTCCTTGGCTTTATCTTCTCTAAACCCATGGAGCATACAAATAGGGGAACACATACACAGGGATTATAGTCAAAACAATTAGCAACCTGTACAATAGGGACCATCCAATCAACCTGTACAATAGGGACCATCCAATCAGAATATAAGCCAACCATAGGCACTGGAGCAGAGTCTTGGAGGCCTCCTGACTGTGCCAGATGTTAACCCTTTAGCTGATTGTTTATATAGAGGTCCCAGGGGAGATGTCATGTGGCACCCAGGAAGCTTAGGGCAGTGGCCACTTACTAATCAGTATGAAAGAATCCCTCAATATTTTACAACAGGTGAGGCCATACCAGTGCATCCCGACTGAATGTCAACTTTGCATACATGTAGAGTCGATTCTCATTATTTGCAGATTCCATGTTTGCAAATTCGCCTATTTCCTAAAATAGACTTGTAACTACAAAATTAATACTCACAATGCTTTCCTGGTCATTTGTGGACATGTGCAGAGCATGAAAATTTTGAGTTTTCCAATGCACATGTTCCCAGCTGAGGTCAAACAAGACAACATACTCTGTCTTTTTGTTTCAGCTATCATACAGAGATAACCAAAGTTTAGCAATCGTAGAGGGCAGTGCAGTGTAGTGAAGGAAGCTCTGGCTCTAGAGACAGTTGGATGGGATTTGAATCCCAACTCTGGCCCCTGCTAGTGGGGCAGCCTCAGGCAAATCACTTAATACTTCAGAACCTTGTTTTCTCCTGGTGAAATACAGAAAATAGAATCTACCAGGATGAGCAGCTTTTAGAATTATAATCTCTGTGAGATACAGATAAACAAACACACACACACACACTTCCCCTAGGAACAACTGTTTAGTATTCATTAGTTCAGTTTTCAAGGTGACTATAGACCATAACTACCATGAAGAATAAAAATCAACTGAGAGAATCTTCTCTCTATAGGTATAGTGAAAGACTCTTGAAGACCCTCAGCATATGTTTAGTGTCATAGCCCCTACATCATAGAACATAATACTGAGTCCATAGCAGGCACTTGGCATCTCATGGGTGCATGGAGACTGCTGCCTCTTACTAAATCCTCATAATGTTCCTCATAATAAAATCCTCATAAAGCTTAATCACCACTTCTTCCAGAAGACTATCTCCTAAGAGGTCCAGGATGTGGCCCAAGAATCTGTATTTTTAATAGGAGCCACAAGTAAATCTGATGCTTAGTAGAATTTGGGAAACATTGGACCAGACAATCTCTAAGGCTCCTGCTACCTTCTGCATTCCTTGACTGATAATGGTCTGATACAGTGGTTCTCAACTCAAGCTATGCATTAGAACCACCTGAGAAGCTCTTACTTGGGCTCTAGCCCTGACCGATTGAATTAAAAGCCCTGGGGATGGAGCCCAGGTACTGGTCTTTTGAAAAGTCTCCTCAAATGATTCAGATATGTAGCCAAGGTACATATCAGGAGCTGCTGGTCTAATATGTAGTCTCTTTCAGATGACATTTTCTTTCTAATGGAGTGACTCTTAACCATGGCAGACTATTTGGGTGTATTTTTGACAGTCACAGGAGTCTTTTTCCCAGAGCCTCTGCATAAATAGCCACTTATTAAGCCCATATGTATTTAAGGGTGTTCTTTAATCTTTGAGTGACCAACTATTCCCCATGATTGACTATGTATTATTTTTGGTACCTTTAGACCTTGGCACATAGTATGTCCTCAAAAAATATTTTAAAATAGATAAAGTAA
>NW_011888901.1:79279-85154 GCF_000151845.1 Pteropus vampyrus
CAGGGATTATAGTCAAAACAATTAGCAACCTGTACAATAGGGACCATCCAATCAACCTGTACAATAGGGACCATCCAATCAGAATATAAGCCAACCATAGGCACTGGAGCAGAGTCTTGGAGGCCTCCTGACTGTGCCAGATGTTAACCCTTTAGCTGATTGTTTATATAGAGGTCCCAGGGGAGATGTCATGTGGCACCCAGGAAGCTTAGGGCAGTGGCCACTTACTAATCAGTATGAAAGAATCCCTCAATATTTTACAACAGGTGAGGCCATACCAGTGCATCCCGACTGAATGTCAACTTTGCATACATGTAGAGTCGATTCTCATTATTTACAGATTCCATGTTTGCAAATTCGCCTATTTCCTAAAATAGACTTGTAACTACAAAATTAATACTCACAATGCTTTCCTGGTCATTTGTGGACATGTGCAGAGCATGAAAATTTTGAGTTTTCCAATGCACATGTTCCCAGCTGAGGTCAAACAAGACAACATACTCTGTCTTTTTGTTTCAGCTATCATACAGAGATAACCAAAGTTTAGCAATCGTAGAGGGCAGTGCAGTGTAGTGAAGGAAGCTCTGGCTCTAGAGACAGTTGGATGGGATTTGAATCCCAACTCTGGCCCCTGCTAGTGGGGCAGCCTCAGGCAAATCACTTAATACTTCAGAACCTTGTTTTCTCCTGGTGAAATACAGAAAATAGAATCTACCAGGATGAGCAGCTTTTAGAATTATAATCTCTGTGAGATACAGATAAACAAACACACACACACACACACACACACACACACTTCCCCTAGGAACAACTGTTTAGTATTCATTAGTTCAGTTTTCAAGGTGACTATAGACCATAACTACCATGAAGAATAAAAATCAACTGAGAGAATCTTCTCTCTATAGGTATAGTGAAAGACTCTTGAAGACCCTCAGCATATGTTTAGTGTCATAGCCCCTACATCATAGAACATAATACTGAGTCCATAGCAGGCACTTGGCATCTCATGGGTGCATGGAGACTGCTGCCTCTTACTAAATCCTCATAATGTTCCTCATAATAAAATCCTCATAAAGCTTAATCACCACTTCTTCCAGAAGACTATCTCCTAAGAGGTCCAGGATGTGGCCCAAGAATCTGTATTTTTAATAGGAGCCACAAGTAAATCTGATGCTTAGTAGAATTTGGGAAACATTGGACCAGACAATCTCTAAGGCTCCTGCTACCTTCTGCATTCCTTGACTGATAATGGTCTGATACAGTGGTTCTCAACTCAAGCTATGCATTAGAACCACCTGAGAAGCTCTTACTTGGGCTCTAGCCCTGACCGATTGAATTAAAAGCCCTGGGGATGGAGCCCAGGTACTGGTCTTTTGAAAAGTCTCCTCAAATGATTCAGATATGTAGCCAAGGTACATATCAGGAGCTGCTGGTCTAATATGTAGTCTCTTTCAGATGACATTTTCTTTCTAATGGAGTGACTCTTAACCATGGCAGACTATTTGGGTGTATTTTTGACAGTCACAGGAGTCTTTTTCCCAGAGCCTCTGCATAAATAGCCACTTATTAAGCCCATATGTATTTAAGGGTGTTCTTTAATCTTTGAGTGACCAACTATTCCCCATGATTGACTATGTATTATTTTTGGTACCTTTAGACCTTGGCACATAGTATGTCCTCAAAAAATATTTTAAAATAGATAAAGTAAAGTAATGGATTGTGACCTATAATGGTACAGCAAGTAGATAGTCCCTTCAAATGAAACTCTAATTTTCTGGTTCTGAAAACTTAGCCTGTACCCAATGAGCCTGAATCCCCTTTGCTTGGAGCCACCTGGCCAGAAAAAAAAAAAAAAAGCCAAAATAATGAAAACCATTGCAGAACTGTTTTTCCACAGAGCTTCTTGAAATATAGTGTTTGGCAGATGGTAGGTACTCAAACAATATTTGCTGAACTGATTAAGTAATTCATAATTAACCTTAGCAATCAACTACTATCTTTTTTTTTTTTTTCCTGCGCTACTCTATGCTTGGTGCTAGGGGGAGATGTAGTAATATAAAATGTCATCTCTTTTATAACCTGGTTGGGAACAGGAGCAATGGCTATGTAGATAGATTAACAAGGAGTACTATAGGAAATCCAGGAAGGAGAATGGAGAAGTTGGAGAAGGATTCAGGACCAAGGTAGAATTTGAACTGGAGTTTAGAGGTGTCATTTAGCTGAGCAAAAGGGACACCGGAGGCCCTGAAGGGCAGGAGTGGTAAAGAAACAGTATGAAGTAGGCACAGAAATGGGAAGAAGCCCAGTGTGTCCAGGGAGCTGTGGGAAGAACCACCTGACTAGCCATTAGATGCGGAGTGAGGGTCATGTATGGCTTGTGTCGGGCCTCAGAAGCCGAGGAGAGGACATGCTCACCTCCCAGTGGTCCTGAGTGAAGGAAGGAAGGCCCCCTGGGTCTATTATCAGTGGGTCCATGAAACCAGGATGACCCTCCATTGTCCCAGGCTCCCACAGTGGTTGCTGTGAGTTTGCTTGTAAGTAGGCTCAGATGTCAAAGATAGTGAGCCAGCAGAAAAGAGAATCAGGATGCTGTAAAAGCTTCAGAAACCTGAGCTCTATCCTCTTCAAATCCTTTCATAGTTATCAAAGTAGGGCACTATCATGCATTAAAATGTATGGCCATATACCTGACTTTGGCCAAGATATGAGTGAACACAATCCTAAAATCTGTACTTATAGAGCCACCAAATTTAAAAATGGCCAGAGAATTACTAGATGCTGAAATCAATCCTGAGGGAGAGGAAGGCTCTCTCCTCTATTGTTTATTCCACTGAGCTGCTGGCTTTATATTTGCTTCAAGGGGCTTGCAGTGGCTCCGGAGGTACTTAGCAATTCTAGTTCTGTGTTTTAAGCCAAAATTCATTTTAGCCAGAAAGGAGGCCTATTGCAAAATGAGACTCACAGCTGCTTGAAGGAAAAATGGGTCAATGAAGAACTCAGATGTCCCAGCTTTAAGGTACTTAATCTATGGTTAATGGGTTAGGACATTTTCAACAACATAAATTCCTGGGCCCCATTCCCTCAGAGATTGACTTTTTAAGTCTGGTATGGGCCTAGGAATCTGTGTTTTAACAAACACTTCCCAGTAATTCTTATCATCAGGAAAGTTTTAGAAACAGCTAATGAATTAGTGCAGGGGTCAGCAAACTTTTTCTGTAAAGAGTCATATAGTAAATATTTTAAGCTCTGTAGGCCATAAGTGATAGCATAAAAGCAGCCAAAGGCAATATATAAATAAAGAGCATGGCTGTGTTGCGATAAAGTTTTTTTTTATAAAAAACGGTGGCATGGAAGATTTGGCCCATGCAGGCCCATGGTCTGCTGGCCCCTGAATTGTGTTCATTACTTCGCTTTGGTAACACATTCACGTTTTGACCAGGGCCTTCCCAATTCTCAATATTTTAATTGAAATGAGTGACCTGAGTATTAAAAAACTTTAGGACCAATAGCTGAACTTTGAAGATGCTTTGGGACAAGGTGACCTTTGAGAGCCCCTCATATCCATACTGCAAAACAGGTGTCACCTGTATCGAAGCATAAGGCTAGATATGACTCTGTGACATGTAGCAGAGACCAGCTGGCAATGAGTGAGTCACCATCAACGATCAAAGCCAAAGACTGAGAATAGGATGGAGTTTTAGCGACCAACAGGACAAGGGTAATGAGGAATACGACACAAACAAGCTGAAAATAGCTCTACAACAGACATAAAAAATTATTATAATTCCTGAAAATATTGGCAGTTTCATGTACTCTTTCATGATTTTGCTCCTATAAATAGCTGAATCTTATTTGTAGTGGTATCTCTAGGATAGCATCTAATATTAGACTTTTAGTAGGGATAGCAAGGAGACTGTCCCCTCCCCACAGGTGAATACATAAAAGGATACCAGTTGGGGTTCTTTATATGTTGGAATCCATTCAAGAGAGCCAAGGTAGAACCAGAATCAGTGATGAAAAGTCAGGAATGGACTTTCAGCTTTAGCCTGCCATGGGGAACAATCACTAATCCAAGACTCAGGACATCTGGGTTCTAGTTTCAGCTCCACTACAAAATTATTTTGATATTTTAAGTAAACCATATCCTCTTCCCAAGCCTCCATTTCACATGTAAAAATGAAGGGTGGACTGCATGGCTCATTTAGGTCTTTAGCGATGCTTTGTTCCACACTGTGCATGAGGGCATCTGATGACAGATGATCACAGAGAAAGGAGAGGGTGTCTGTCAGGTAAAACGAAGATTTCGCCTGCCTCATGTCTGTGGCACCTCAAGTGGAAATTTGGACTACTGTGGAGATGGCGTCAGCAGAGCTGCCTGAACATAGCTACAGATCGTTCTCTCTTGCCCCCTTTTTTTTTGCTCCTACCACAGCCTCCAGCCCCTCGCCCAAGATCTGAGCACCAAGCTGTGCAACATGCAAAGTCATTTCTTGACTCCCATGAACAATCAAAAGTGTAATCGCTTTCTGCAGTTCTGCAGTGATCTCTAGCCCTAGATTTTGCTGTGCTGTATTGTCCGCTGCCAACGAAATGTCCCCATGGCACAGAATGAGAAGTCTAAGGTCCCTTTAGCTTAGGGGTTCCCAACCTAAGCTGCATTTTTAAATCATCAGAAGCTTTTTAAAAAAATACCAATACCTGGGCCACATCCCCAGGAATTCCATGAAATTGGTCTGGGGTGGAGTTTGGACATCAGGTTTTAAAAGCTCCTTCAGTTTTTGTTTTGTTTTGTTTTGTTTTGGTTTGGTTTGGTTTGGTTTTTTGCCGTGTAGGCAAGACCGAGACCCACTACCTGAGGTTCTGCTGGACTCTGGTTGAACAGGTGGCTTTCTGTAATGTGCTCTCTGTGGGAAGGGAGATTGCCGGCTCAGGAAGAGGACACAGCTGGGACCAGGGACCCAGACCTTATGAGGAAGTTAGTTTCTGGTGTGTCTTTATCTTAGGGCCCTGCCCTCCTATGGCTGATGTGGTAAATGAATCTCAACCACAGCATTAATGGCAGAAAATAGTTTAATGTATGGCCTTCTGAGCCTTTACACAAAGAAATTCTGGATTGTGGGCTCCATGGGAAGGCTGGTAGGGGAGGCAGTTTGAAGGAGCCCCAAACCTGATTTCCTTCAGTCTTCTTCATCTCAGAAAATGGCAACTCCATTTTACCTGTTGACTCCTCTCACCTCCCACATCCATTCAGTCAACATATTATCTTGGTTCTATCTTTGGAATATATCAAGAATTCACTCACTTTTCATCATCTCCTTCATTACCATCCTAGCCCAAGCCACTATCATATTTTAACTGTATTATTTTAGTACATTCCTGATTGGACTCCCTACTTTGGCCATAACACTCCTAGACTATTTTCCACACAGCAGCCAGAAGCATCCTTTTAAAATGCAAGTCAGACCCTGTCTGCCCAAAACCATCCAGTGGAGTAAAATCCAAAACTGTTTACATGGTTTATAGGGCCCTACGTGACCCAGCACCAAGCTATCTCTCTAAGCAGGAACCCTCTGGCCTCTCCTTCAATCATTCTGCTGTGGCCACACTGGGCTTTCTTGCTATCCTTCATGCATCCCACTCCTACTCTCACTTCAGAGCCTTCATTGTTCTTTCTGCCTAGAAGGCTCTTTCTCCAGGTATCTTTCATGGCTTCTCTCCTCCACTTCTTTTAGGTCTCCTCTTAAATGTCACCTCCTTGAAGAGGTCTTCCATGACCATCTTGTCTAAAATAACACCCCCATCACTTCTACCCTCACTCGCTCATTCTCTTGTGTAGTCCCTTACTCTGCTCAGTTTGTCCTCATTGTCCTTATTT
>NW_011888901.1:87374-172656 GCF_000151845.1 Pteropus vampyrus
CCCATGCCATGTACCAGCCAATTTGGGGTCATGGCCAGCCAGCAGTCTTTCTCAGTGCTTTGTGGGGTTCACATGAGTTAAGCTGTCTGCTCCAGATAAGGAAATGAGAAATGGTGGATGGAGAGCAGAAAGATGTGTGGTAAGAAGTCATGGATTATAGCCAGAGTCCCACAGGAATCTGTAGAAGTTGGTGATATCTGGTGGGGGTGGGGAGGGGTTAGCTAGAGCTACCAGACACCTGTGTGCTTTTGCAGGCTGTCATGGGATAGGCTCTTGGGAAGCCCATGGCATTATGTACTGAGGCACAGCTACAGTTGAGAGAAGCTAGTAGGTTCAGCCTGAGCAGGGAAGTCAATGGGGTGCTAGATACTTTTATAGTTTCTTGAGGCAGGGCCACTCAGAAGGGATAGGGGACACTGGTGTCTTCCATCTCCATATCCCTGACTCTCACTTTCAAACTCAGCCCAGGCCCTCCTCTATCCCTGTTCTAGGAAGATTGCAAAACCCAAGGGACTACAGGGCCCCACTCACTGACAAGCTGTCTGAATAATTGGTGGTTGGGCTTCACATCAGTCCTGGCAGAAGAGGTTGAAGAGAAGTGGAGTTGGTGAGTAGAGAGGAAAGGGAGCAATATGGAGTCCCTATAGATCAGAGTGAAGTAGACCCTGAAGTCCAAGTCACTAAGGTGACCTTTATGTCCTGAGCCTTTGAAAATCCAGAGGAAATGTGACTTGAATTTGGAAAGTACGGACAGGTACAACCAATCCCATCTCAGCATTACAGAGTAATCAACCAAGGCCAGGCCACCCAGTGAGGAACTTGCTCCCTTCCTCTCCCTTTCCTTCTTCCTCTCCTTTTTTCTCCCCTTTCTTCCTCTCCCTTCCACTCTCCCCTTCCTCCATCATGACTTCCCTCTCCATATGTCTCAGCCAGCTGTAGCTAGACAGAATGAACCCCCCACCCCAGACCAGTCTGAATGCAAATGCCCCAGAGTAGCTAGGACCTCCCTGTCAGGTAACTTCTTTCACTTCTTGACAGGCCATCAGGCATGAGACTCTGCCGGGAAGGAGACATATATCAATCTTTCCACTCTAGTTGTGCTCAGGAAATTAATTACTTGATGCCACAGCAGCACCCTGCCACCACCACCAATGTGCACCATAGCAGCCACACCATTGGTTGGGACCTGGGGGAGTCCAGGCCCAGGTGACTCCAGGCTGTCCTCTCATCACTTTCCCTTTGTGTTCCAGGGCTTTATTAAGCAGTGAGAGCAAAAATAAATCCTGTAGGTGTTCCTGGCCAACTCTATTTTAAAGCAAAATCAATTAAGTAATTATGTGAGTCCAACCCAGTGTGCTAAATAAAACCTACCACCTCTGTTATCAGTCTGGGGATCCAGGGCCTCTGGCCTTGGCGAGAATGAGGTATCTGGGGTTTAGGGAAAGAACCAGGGAGTCACACATATAGAGTTTTCCAACTCTATATCTCATGACTTTCTACCATGGCTTGACTTTTGGCTCCCCACCACCACGAAGCACACCCTAACCCAGGAGGGACTTGCTTGTTCACGTTTGCATATTTTGTCTGTGACAGTCCCTAGATCTAGACCATTCTCTTCTGGCTTTTTTAATAGTCCATACCCACCATCTCCTTCAAAATCAAAATTCAGTTCACTTCATCTAGGAAACCTTAACTCTTATACCTGTCGATTTGTTTTGTTTTTATAATTATTCTCTAATGCATTCCTCTGGGTGAGGGCTAGGTATATGTGTGCAAGCATGCGTGTATGTGCCAGGTCACTACAACAAGAATGTAAGACTAGACCAAGCCCCCCTTTTTGCCATAGCCCTCATGGGGCTTAGCATAGTGCTGGGCATATAGTAAAGGCTCAATGAATACCCACTGAATTAAGGAATCTTGCCATCTTATGCAGCTTTTCAGTTCCTATAGAACTGATGATCTTAGCCTGGGGAAATGGTTGGATTCTCCTGATGAGTATAATCATTCAAGTAAGCACATATTAAACGCTTACCACTAAGATATTCCACAGCCATTTATTGAGCACCAACTGTGTGCCAGGAACTCTGCTCAATGTTAGGACTACAAAGATTGAGTAGAACATAATTATTGTGCTCTGAGTTCACTATTTGATTGTGAAAGACAAACATTTGTCAAACTATGAGAAGAGCTCTGAAAGAGGTATATATAAGCTGCTACAGGAACACATGGGAACACCAGGTCCATGTACCTGATAATATTGGACAAGGCTTTACAGAACTCATATTTAAACTGGCTTTTGAAGGATAAGTAGGAGTTTGCCAAGGAGGGAAGAAGGAAGGCAAAGGGAATAGTCTTTATTTAACAAATATTTATTGAGAATTTAACATGCACCACTCTATAAATAAACACCTGGACCAGGACAACTTTTGGTAAGGAGTTATAGCAGGTGTTCAAAAATGAGCTTTGCCAGTGGTTCTCAATCAGCGTCAATAGTGTCCACTCTCAAAGAACATTTGGAAATGTCTGAGGGTGTTTTGGGTCATCCCCGTGGTTTAGTATGCTATTGGCATTTAGTGTCTTAGAGTCAGAGATGCTAAGTATCTTGTAGAGAGTGAGATAGTCCCTGAATGATGACTTGCCAGAGGTCTGGAGGCATGAAAGAACAGCATGGGTACTTGGAATGGCAAGATATGATTCTGGGGAAGTTGGCAGGATCCAGGTCAGAAAGGACCTAAGATGCCACAGGGGAGAGGGAATGGCAGAGCAAAAGCATGTATATGAAAGTGATCTTGATGTGTGAAGGGCCTGGTGGAAAGAGAGGTGTCATGACATAGGAGCACATGAATGAGGTGGGCTTCTAAGGAGGCCTCCCATCAGCCCTTCAGTGTGTTGTAGTCTCTATGGACCAAGCACAACTCCAAGTTGTGGAGCTTTAAGCCACAGTAGAATGCAGGTGCATCGTGACATGAAATGGTGAACTTTTGATATGGCCCAATGTCTTGGAGAATTTGGTTCTGGTCTCCATGTAACATTATTGAACTGCTCTTTCCTCTGTTTCTTTGTCCTTCAATATCTTTGGCTTTCTGTCTCCTTGACTCACTCCTTTTTCTTCCTTTCTACACCCTTCCTTGGCGTCTCTTATCATTCTAAATGAGCCCCTCTCCTTGTCCTTTCCCCACTGCCTGTTCCCAGAAAATGATGAAGAAAGAAGCTCTTCTGCTCATCCCCAACGTCCTGAAGGTTTTCTTAGAAAATGGGCAAATCAAGTCATTCACATTTGATGGCCGGACCACAGTTAAGGTACATACAGAGTTTCTTCTCGCAGGTCAGCATTGCCCTCTCTGGAGCACACACAGCTGCTGGTCCCTGGGTTCCTTTGAGTCTACACAGAGCTGCTCACTGCCAGAGCAAGGTGGCCTTTGTGTTCCTGCTGCTGTGAGCACCAAGCTACAAAAACACAGCCTTCGGATGAGGGTGGTGGGGGAAATTTGCATGCCCACCTGTGTGCGAGTATTGTAAATGTGTATGTGTGCATGCCACACATGTACATGTGCATGCATGAGTATATGTGTGTGCATGCACGTGTTGCACATACATCTACTTGTAAATTGCTTTGTGTAGGTGTTACATTGTGTCCTTCAAGAATCTTAGGGGCTAAAGAGAGAGATCATTAAACCACTTATAAAGCAAAAATGATTTATATTGATACAATAACACCTACGCAAGTTTAAACACAGAAATCAACAAACACAATCTCTTGGGAGATTAGCTTAGCCATGCCTTGCTTCTTACAAGCATAGCTTAAGCACTGAACCAAGATTTGAAAAGTCCAGCAACAGCCCCTTTGACTATTCCTTTCACAGGAAGAGCGATTTCCAAGCTGTGATTCTGAATGGCTCAGCCAGGTGTCTAAAAGTTGTAACAATTCCCTTAGTCCTGAAGAGGAGAGGCAATAATACAATTAACCCCCAGGTTCATCTCTACTCTGGGATAGAAATATCCATTCCTGCTTCTTCTGGACTCTCTCCAGTAAGAAGATGTCATTTCCAGAATGAATGGTTTTATGATACCAAGGCTGTCCAGACTGCTGAGTGACTACAGCACCTGCCCAGAAAACCTACCTTGACCCATAGCTGTCCTGAGGTACCCATGCTGGGGCCAAGAAACCCCTGGGCTAGGAAACTTTCCCTACGAGGAATTATCAGGTGTTCAGAATTGGCCTTGCCAGTGGTTTTCAGCCAGGGTTGGCACTGTCCCCTACCAGACAACTTTTGGGAAAGTCTGAAGCTATTTCAGGTCATCTCCATAGTTCGGTGTGCATTTAGTGTCTCAAGGTCAGAGGTGTGAAGTGTCCTGTACGAATTTGAGCAGTCCCTGAATTATGAAGAATTGTCCTACCCAAAGTGCCAGTAGCACCCAAGTTGCAAAACATTGGGCCTATCCTGTGTCGATTGAACCGAGAGTTTCTTTGGAAGGCTTATGCCTGGGTGGGCCCCCCTGGGACCTACGATCAAAACACACTCCTTCAGGTACCTGGGATTGTCTCTTGTCTGTTGAATGTCTCAGTCTATGGGAGGGGCATTGAAATGGAACTAGGCAACCCAGGGGAGTCCAAAGGCCCCTCCTGCAAATGTGGATATCTCTCTGTCAGAATCCTCCTTGGTGCTTATTCATGAGTCAGTATGTCCCTTGTAGATCTATCCTCAGACTAGAGTCTTTACTCTTCTCTTTTGCCTTGGAGCTTTCTCCAAGTATTCTCCTACCTCACGACATCACCACCATTGTTGCTTCCAGGTAGCCCCAGCCTTCTAGGAGAGCAGTGTCCCCTGGCTTGCGATCTCATCCTGACTTCAGGGAGGGTGCACTGGCTATTCTTTGGAAGTTGGACAGGCTGCCAAGCCACTTGTCCCACAGAGTTACCTGGGTGAATTGACAGCCTGGCACAGGGGCCGTTACAGTTGTAACACCAGTTGGCAGTCATTGGCTTGGCTGTCCACAATCCCAATGCAGCTGAACTGCAAAGAAAACCTCATTTGTTCCTGCCAGAGCTCCAACAACACTGGTCCCTCTGTGACTACTTAGATAATACAAAGAGATATTCTCAAGTACCCACCAATTTCCAGCTGAACATTTGAATGGCTCAACATCTTTTCATGTTCACTGAGGGGGTTGTTTGGCAGCCCTAGCCATAAGGGAGCTTCACATTCCCAAGCCTGCTTCTTCCCTGCCTTTGGAAGCTGAGCAATGCTGACTCCACAAACACAAACACTGGAGCACAGTGTAGGCCAAAGTCACAACAAATAGATAGCAGAAGTGTCAAATTGACGTATGGGCAGCCCCCACAGGTAGGTTTCCAGATACCCTAATATTAAAAGTAGGGCAGAAGAGCAGACAGAGCCCAGAAGTAATCAGATTTATGAAGAAGTGACGTAGTTTCTCTGCGCCGACACATTTTTCAAGTTGCTAAATTGATTATCTCTAAAAGCCAGCTACGATCAAAAATGAACATTTTGCCAGTAACTCAAGTCATTCGATTTAGATTTTGAATCCAGAAATAGTCTACTTTTAATCATATAATTGTGGCTTTTGCTTTTGTTAATTCCTAAATAAAGAGTTGATGGACAAATCAGAGCGAACATTCTGACTTACTTGAGAAGGTGGGAGAAGAACCAGCACAGTGCTTGGTATTTAGTAAGCACTCAGGAAAGGAAGGAGAGAGAGAGGAAAGGAGGTCCAGCCTTGATCTTCTCAGCTATATGCCTGGCCAGGCCAAGTTCATAAATACTCCTCCCCACCCACTGTGTATCTTTGGTATTCATCAGGGCCCACTCCTCTGAATAGCACTCATGCATCACTCTCCTCATCCTGGAGCACATTGCCTGGGCCACAATAAAGGCTGGTGTTTCTGTCTTAGCCTTCTCCCCAGGATTATGATTCTTTGTATTCAGTCCTGCTCTCCCATGTTTGGTGCTTAGGGTAGCTTAGTGCTTGAATGGATCTCCCTCTCAAGGCTCTTTTCTCTTCCACAGGATGTGATGATGACATTACAGGACCGTCTTTCCCTGAGGTACATTGAGCACTTTGCTCTTGTCCTTGAGTATGTTGGGCCAGAACAGAACCATAAGTTCCTGCTTCTCCAGGACAAGCAGCCCCTGGCTTATGTAAGTAACTCTTTTATCCTGGCTTGATAGCTTTGCATTTGGCCTCTACTAGAGAAGAGGACCCTACATACTCTCTTTCTGGAAAATTCATAATTATATGCTCAGCCAACTCCCAGGAGTCACAGGTCTCAATCGAGGTTTGTACTACCCACCTCCAGAGGGCTTTTGGTGATGTCCCTTGTGACCTAAAAAGGGCACGAAGATTGTTTGTCTTGGTCTTTTGGTCACAGATCCTAGAATGCTGAGCTAAAAGAACAGTGTCAACTCTCCTGTCTCCTGGAAGCTATCTCCATTAGACTTTTCTGCCTCTGAGAGGAAAGGTGGCCTTCAGATGAAGGCTGTAATGGAAGGATCAGCATGTAGAGTCTAGTGAGATCAGCGAGGCCAGGATAAGTGTGGGAATGGACTGAGCAGGACCAAGAAAGTGCAGCATGTCACCCATACCTACTTCCAAGGCAGAGTAGGAGAAAATGTCTTATCATTCTAGCCTTTGCCACATGGAAATAGGCTGGGGAAATTCAGATTTTCTGGATGGTGTTTCACCAATGGTGAAGCACCAGGAAGAGCTAGAGCGGCAACCAGCACCAGTCAATATTCCCAAAGAGGGAGGGAAGGAGTTGAAGAGGGGAGGTTGAGAAGAAATGCCTAAATGGAAATAAAACTAAATCCAAAAATCACACAAAAAATGAAAGGATTTTGGAAAGAAAAAATGCAATCCAAATGCAATCCAGGGACTAACAGGTTCCTACCTATGAAGGGAAAGTTGTGGGTGTCCTGCTTGGAGTGACGCCTTAGGGCCTCTCCACCCCTCAAGAAGTCTTTTGAATCCTATTGGTCTCTTGTTCTGAATAGGATTTTAAACTTTTTATTGCCAAAAATATCTCAAATATACAAAAAGAGTAGAAGGATTATATAAGGAATCCTTATTACCCATGCCAGCTTCAGCAGTTACTGATATATTGCCAACTTGTTTATCTATACCTCCGAATAGGATTTTGAATCTTTGATTTAGCTTCTAGTCAACAACTTCTTCTGCTTGAGGTTGAACCCCTTTCAAGGTAAAGACCCTAGCCCCACAGGAAGAAGAGTCAGAGAAGTTCCCAGGAGCCCTTTCTTCCTACCTAGTACCTTAGGTGTTAGACCCAGTTGTTGATAAAGGCCATGTCCTGGATAAGTGATTCAAAAACTGTAGTCACTCGTGTCAGAAGGGCAGAAAAGACCTTGCTCCTCATCACTTTTCTCTAGGGGTAATTGGAATTGGCCAGGAGGGAGACAGAGTGGTAAACAGCACCCTTGCTCTACCCTAAGCCTCACCTTGAGGACACATTGAGCTGGCTTCCACTAGCACAGCCATTGATTCCCAGATCTCTTTGACTCCAACCTCTCATCCCTGGGATTCAGGTGGTGCAGAGGACACACTATCAAGGAATGAAATGCCTCTTCCGAATAAGCTTCTTTCCCAAAGACCCCGTGGAGCTGCTGCGTCGAGATCCTGCTGCTTTCGAGTACCTGTACATCCAGGTAGAGTCTGATTGGGGGTGCACAGATAGACAGACCAATGGACAAACAAGCAGGCAGGCTGTTCGGCTATCACAATATAAGTTTTTTCCAACTTCCAGGTAGCTCTGAAGGCCCTTTTCTTTTCTGCTACCATTGTAAGCCATAGCCAAGTTGGTTCTGGTGGCCTGAGCTGGCTGTAGCTCAAAGTCCTCTCTGTTTGTCTAGACAGATCTCATTAATTTTCAGGAGCAAGCAATACCAGTATCTTTGGAACCATAACAGGATCCCAAGGTTTAACAAGTCCATTTGGATAACAGGGGGTCCCAACCCCCAATGCCTAGCTCTAGTAAGGAAATGATTTCCAATTCAGTCCATCCAGGGACATTTGCTGAGTGCTTACTCTGGGCCAGGCCTTGTGCATGGTGCTATCAATTAGGGTGAACAAAGAACTGTCTGACACACTAGAGCTTATAGATATGTGGACAAATAAATATAAGATAGTGTAACAGGCACTAAGATAATGTCAAGGTACAGTGTCAGTAGGGGCACCCAGGAAGCTGTTTGCCAACTCTCCATAGGAAGGGGATAGTAAAAGCTTCACAGAGGAAGTGACACATGTATGCTCTTAGCCTTGAAGGATGAGTAGATGTTTGCTGTATCCAGAGATGTGGTGGAAGGGGAACAATCTAGGCAAAAGGTCTTGGATCTACAAAGTTTTGGTGGCAAGAAACAGCATGATATGAGAAAGCTGCAAGTAATTTATTATGGCTTGAGTGAGGAACGTGAGGTAAGGAGCAATAGGAAATGAAATAGGAAAGAAAGGAAGCAGATAGTGAAGGGTTTGATAGGCCATGGCAAGCACAAGCTTTAAAATGATTTAGAGCAGTGGTTCTCAAAGTGTCCCTGGACCAACAGCAGCAGCATCAACCTGAAACTTGTTGGAAATGCTAATTCTTGAGCCCCAGCCTAGTCCTACTGAATCAGAAACTCTGTAGGTGGGGCCCAGCAATCTGTTTTAACAAGCTTTCTAGGGAATTCTGATGCCTGAAGGAGTTTGAGAACTAGTGCCTTAGGGCAGTGGGTCTTAACCCTAGTTACACATTAAAATTACCCGGGAAGCTTTGGGGAAAAAAATATCCTGTCCTACCCAAGACCAAATAAATCAAAATCTATGAGAATGGGATCCGAACATTGACATTTTTCCATTAATTCCTCATGTGATTCTAATGTGCAGCTAAAGAAATCCTGCTGTAGGGTGTGGATACAGAAATGTTGATGGATGAGTGATTTTGACAGGCTGCATAAGACTAAGGAAGTACACCAGCTAGGGAGCTATTGCAGTTATCCAGAGGAGAAATGATGGGGGCTGGAATCGGGGCAGTGATGGAGGGGATGGGGTGGGATTCAAGAGATATTTAAAAGGTAGAATCGATGAGCTTTAACTCAATGATTGGTAGAAGCGGTATCCTTGCCCAAGTTAAGGAATATAGGTACTGGAATGGGTTTTGGGAAAAGATGAGTGCCTTTGGGGATGTGTTGAGTTTTAGGTGCCCATAGGACATACGGAATGCTTGATGAGAGGATAAATAAAACCCTCAAAACTCATCTCTGATGATGTCTCTGATGGTTACACCTGGATATGTGCTATGAGACACTGTGGTTGTCCTTGCTGCCCCTTCTGACAACCTAAAATGTTAGGAACATTTCTCAAACAGCCTCAGATTCCTTTACCAGCATTCTAGGGGACAATGAGTTGTGCTTCTTCTGTGAATTTTATAAGTTAAGTTCTCATTTTATTTGCCCTACAATTCTTCATTCAAGCTTCCAGGGATCATTTTGGTTCAAATATTTTGGAATTTGGTGACAAAACATGTCCACCCTCTCTCTCCTCTTTGTGATGATATGGAATTCAGCTGTATTCCTTCTTCCTTTTTTAAAATCTTTTTTTTTTAGATTATTTTCAAAATTTATTTTTCAGTTATAGTTGAAAATATAATATAGTTGAAAAATATTACATACAATATTATATTAGTTTCAGATGTACAACATAGTGATTAGAGATTTCTATACTTCATAAAGTGCTCACCTGATAAGTCTAATACCCATTTGACACTATACATAATTATAATATTATTGACTATTCCTTCTTTTTTTTATATTGAACAGCTTTATTGAGGTCGAATTGACACATAACAAACTACACATATTTAAAATGTACAATTTGATAACTTCGACATATGTTTATACCCATGAAAGTATCACCACAATCAAGATATTGAACATATCCATCACCCCCAAAGGTTTCCTCAGGCTCCTTTGTAATTCATCCCATTTCTAGGCAACCACTGATTGCTCTCCGTCACTATAGATTAGTTTGAATCTTCAAGTGTTTTATATAAATGAAATCATGCAGTATGTACACTTATTTTTGTCTGGCTTCTTTCACTCGACATAATGATTTTGAGATCTATCCATGTTGCATGTATCAGTAGTCCGTTCCTTTTTATTGTTGAGTAGTATTCCATGGTATGAATGTACCAGAATGTGTTTTGTCAGTTCACCTGCTGATGGACTTTTGGGTTGTTTCCAGGTTTTGACTACTACAAGAAAAGCTTCTATGAACATTCATGTAGAAGTGTTTGTATGACATATACTTTCTCTTCCCTCGGGTAAATACCTAAGAATAGAATAGTTTATCATCTAATAGGTCTTTCTTTAATTTCCTAAAGAAACTACAATACCGTTTTCCAAAGCGGCTGTACCACTTTACATTCCCACCAGCCATAAATGAGAGTCCCAGTTTCTCCACATCCTCATCAGCACTTGGTATTGTCAGTATTTTGTTTTTATTTTAGTCATTCTAATAGTGTTCAGTGGTATTTCACTGTAGTTTTCATTTGAGTTTCCCTAATGACTAATGATGGTAAACATCCATTCATGTGCCTATTTGCCATCTGCATCTTTTTTGGTGAAGTATCTTTTCAAATTTTCGCCCACTTTTTTATTAGGGTTTTTAGTTTTCTTGTTACCAAGTTTTAAGAGTTACTTATATGTTCCGGATACAAGTTGTTTGTTGGATTTGTTATTTGCAGTTATTTTCTCCCAGGCTTGTCTTTTCAGTCTCTAAACAATGTCTTTCATAGAGCAAAAATTTGAATTTCGATGAAGTTCAATTTGTCGATTTATTATTTTATGGATTGTGCTTGTGGTGTCATATCTAAGAACTCTTTGCCTAACCCAAGGTCACAAAGATTTTATCCTATTTTTTTTTCTAAAAGTTTTATCATTTTAAGCTTTACTTGTAGGTCTGTGATCCATTTTGAGTTAACTTTTATATGTGGCACAAAGTATTGATCGAAGTTTGTGGGTATTTGCATATGGATATACAGTTTTTCAGCACCATTTGTTGAAAAGACTATCCTTTCTCCACTGAATTAATTGCCTTTTCATTTTTGTCGGAAATCAGTTGTCTATATATGTGTGATTCTGTTTCTGAACTCTCTCTTCTATTTGATCTACCCGTCTTATCTTTATGCCAACATCACACTTTTTTGGCTATGATAGCTTTATAATAAGTCTTAAATCCGGTAGTGTTTGTCTTCCAACTTTGTTCTTTTTCAAAGGTGTTTTGACCATTCTGGGTCCTTTGCATTTTCATGTGAATTTGCTTATTAATTTCTACCAAAAACCTGCTGTCATTCTGGTTGGGATTGTGTTGAATCTATAGATTTATTTGGGGAGAATCGACATCTTAATAATATTGAGTCTTCAAACCCATGAACATAATGTATTTTTACATTTATTTAAGACTATTTTTTCTCAGCAATGTTTCTAGTTTTCAGTGTACAGGTCTTTCACATATTTTGACAGATTTTTCCCTAATTATTTCATATTTGTGATGCTATGATAATTGGTTTTGATTTTTAATTTTGATTTTTGCCTGTTGCAAGCATGTGGAAATACAATTAGTTTTTGTATATTGATCTTATATCCTGCAACCTAACTAACTCATTAGTTCTAGTAGTTATTTTTTTTTTTTTAGATTCCATTGGATTTTTTACATAGATGATAATTGATGAAACATTCCTCTTCCACTTTCTCCTATGTGTAGTGATACCGCCATGGCTCTCTAATCCCTTAGCTCCTCCTGGTTCCACCTCAATACAATGGGCAACTGGTCTAACTCAGGCTGAATCATTGATAGCTGGGAATCTGACCCTCTGGGTTTTGGGACTGTCATCATGCCCTTGGCCAGTAACTCTAGGGGACCCCTTTTAGGATAGTATAAGGAAGACTGACTTACTACTGCTTTTGACCTTCAGATCCCAAGGTACAGAATATTTGCCCCATCTCTGCAAATCATCTCTCATCCTGGGTTTTTGGGCCAGAGCCCTATAGAGAGCCCCTCCAAATTTCTCTCTTCCTTTGTTCCCATTTGACCTAGTAGAGGAACCCTGTATGGCTAGGGGATGAGTATAGGTCCTCAAGAAAAGGCAGGGAGGATCTCTTATAACAGAAAAATGGGAGTGATGCCATGTCTCACTTTTGCACTTCTGCCCACTTGTGCCTTGCCACTCTGCAAACCTTTCACTGAAAAGGAGGCTGTCCAATATCTACTGAATGAAGTGAATAGTGTCTCTGAGACCCAAGGTTCATCTTGTTACCCCTTCCCCAAAGGCAGAACTTTCCTCTTCCTCTTTATCTATGAGGACTGACACCAGTATCCTTTTCTGGGATGGAAGAGAGTAGATGGAGGTGGGATGGGGAAAAATGTCTCCTTTAACTGACAGATTTGGACTGCCCTCTCTCGCAGAGTCGGAATGATGTTATCCGGGAACGCTTTGGAATGGACCCCAAGCCGGAGATGCTTTTAGGCCTTGCTGCCCTCCATATCTATATCACTGTTTCAGCCACTCGACCTAGTCAGAAGATTTCACTCAAGAATGTGGAGTGAGTTGTGCTCGGGCCCTTGGGATGGGGGCCCTTCTAAAGCTGTGTAGAGAAAAGGTGCAATGTTTGAGCTTTGCTGTGCTTTTCAGGAATGTAGCTTTGGGATGGGAGTGAGAATTGGAGTTTCTCACACCTAAACCATGATGTACTTGAGCTATTGCTTCTTCTAGGGAACTGTGCCCAATGTAATTCTCCTGTGCCCATCGCTCTTTCTCTTTTTCTTTCTCCCAGGCTCTATTCCTCTACCTCTGCTTCTCAGATTCATTTGGTTTCTGTCTTACCACCTTCCTTTATCTGCCCCAGTTTGTCTATCTCACTAATTTCTTACTTTTCTTCTGCTTTCAGGAAGGAATGGGGCCTGGAACCCTTTCTCCCCCCCTCCCTCCTGCAGGGCATCAAAGAAAAGAACTTCCGGAAATCTCTCTCTCAGCAACTGAAGGCCCACCAAACACATCCTTCCAGTGGCACCAAGGTACCCAGAGTAGGCCATTGAGAACCCTACTCAGACACTAGTGGCAATGGGTGCTCCTGCATGTCTGCTCTTCTCCAGAAGCTCCCCGCTGTTTTCGACTTGGGTACACATCCAGCTTGGCCAGATATAGGGGACAATTGCAGAGAGGGCTTTTCCCAAAACTTGAGCTTCCCCCAGAGACACCTCAGTGGCCAACCACTGAGAGAGCCCAGGGTCTTCAAAGCAAAGGGACCAAGATGTAGGAGGAGAAAATTCTCAGGTCATTTCACCCACTTAGCAAGTGTTGGCTGAGCACCTGCCACCCTGTCATGTGGACAGCACATGTTTTCCATGGACATGACTACTCTATTACTCACTAGCTTTCTAATTCATCAGTCCTGGGACAGGGAATTCTGAGATAAAAGTCCAGCCCAATGAGACAAGACCTTACCTGAAGAATGGGTGACTGGCAGAGTGGAGGGTTCAGGTCATTGCTGTGCTCTCCAGCACTTTCTTAGGTGCCCTCTGAGGAACTCCCACTCCCTGCTTCCCAGCCCTGCAGGCAGCTTGTAAAGCTCAGTCTGCTTTTGCCCCAAAGGCAGGTCAGTGTTGAGAGCCACTGGAATCAGCATGCAGATGTAGATACAGGACACAATCACCTCATATATTCTACCCATTCCAGATTCCTTGCATTACCAACTAACTTCTCTTTTAAGATGCAAGTTATCCCAGAGAGTTAAGCTATTCCTACCTTGCTGTGCATATTTAATCAGATTGTTTTCTTCCCAGAGGAAAACATCAGTACTCCCAACCATCTCCTCGGCAAACATTTTTTTGAGGCTCCCCAGTGTTTGGGCTAGAGATACAAAGATAAAGAAGGCCTGGTCTTCCTCTTTGAGTCAGTCACAGGCTAGTGGGGAAACATGACAGTCAGTCACAGCACAGTGCAATAGGTATGGGTGCTCTGGAAGCATACAGAAGGAACGCCCAGCACAGCCTGAGGGGAGTGGAAAAGGTATTTGAGGCCAGAGCCGGGTCTTGACTGACAGATAAGAGTTTGTCTAGGTGAGTTGCAGAGAGGAAGACTCTCCCAGGTGTTTTCAAAGGCCCAGGGTTATGAGAGAATGTAGTACATGGAAAGAAATGCAAATAGTTCAGCATAAGCCAGGAGAGAAAGTTCAAGGAACACACCTGTAGTGTGGTGGAGGGTGGGGTCTAGAGAGAAGGATGGAGAGAGGTTGGCAGGAGCCAATTCATAGAGTGTCTTGTGTGCTATGGAAAGGAGTTATATTTCACCCTGTAGGCAGCCGGGAGCCATTGAAGGGTTTAAGCAGGCAGCTGATGTGATTAAGCTTATGTTTTAGGATGCTCTCACTAAGCAGTGTGGAAGGGTTGAAGGAAAGGAGTGTTAGTAGTGAAGTCACAGATGGGGGACATCAAGGCAAGGACCATTGGGCTAGAGAAGAAGGGTGTATAGGTTGGAGAGACAGTTAGGAGGTGGAATCAAGATGATTTGGTAACCGATGGCCTTCTCAGGAAAGAGGATGAGGGAGGAGTCCAGTGTGACTCAGATTTCTAGCTGGAATGCCCAGGGGATACTGCTACCACTAATAGAGATTTTCCTATGAGGGAATGCCAAAGGAAGAGCAGACTTGGGACTTGGGGGCGTTCAAGATTAAAGGTATTAAGGGGGACCCCTGGTTGGGGATGGCCAGTACCTAGTGGCTATAGAGGATCTCAGGAGACAGGTTTAGATGTGATGAGGTGTCACAGTTGAGGAAAGGAATTGGAGTTAACTCAATTAAGATAGATTCATTGTAATGAGGCTTTGGAGGAAGCAGGAGGGTTTAGAATGCTAGAGGCAGAGCTGGCCAAACCAGAACCTTCCTACAGTTTCTCTGAAGGTCTCCTCACACTCCCACAGTGTGGCTTGCTGACTAGTGCCTGTCCTAAGATGATGACACTCCTTCCTGAGAAAACAGGAAGTTTGCTTTTGTGTGTCTCAAGTTTCTCATATTTCTGGGTGGGTTGTTTCCACAGGGCTCTGCAATTCAGGCAAAGCTCCAGTATCTTCGAATTCTGAATGAACTTCCGACCTTCACTGGTGTTTTGTTCAACACTGTGGGCCTGGTCAGTGAGGGCAGTGGGATTGGGGGGAAGGGAGCCCTCTGTGTGCACTGTCCTTGGGTGGAGGGCAGAAGGGACTCCATTAGAGCTTTAGGGGGGCATTCTCTCTTAGCAAATATTTCTAAAGGCCTTCCCTCCTCTTCCTCATTCTTCTCCTTCTCCCCTCTCTAGTCCCACCTCTGATAAAATGGTTAAGTAGGAGGCCATATTTGTTTTTAGTACCTCTTCATGACCCTTTTGTGTCCCCTTTCCTCAATTTCAGGGGTTGGCAAACTTTTTCCATAAAGGGCCGGATAGTAAATATTTTAAGTTTTGTAGGCTGGCTATGCACATGTCACAAATACTCAGCCCTGCCATTGTAACATGAAAGCAGCTGTAGACAATATATAAACAAATGTGTGTGACTGTGTTCCAATATCTCTTTATGGACACTGAAATTTGAATTTCATGTGATTTTCACATGTCATAAAATATGGTTCTTTTGATTTTTTTTCCCAACCATTTTAAAGTGTAAAAGCCATTCTTATTTCATGGGCTGTATAAAAACTGGTGGTGGGCCAGATTTGCCCATGGGCCAGAGTTTGCTGACCCCTATCCTGTTTAATTTCCCTTCCTTATACCCCCACAGCCTCCCACCCCAGGCTTCCTGAGTCAGCATACTTCCCCCTGCCTGCCCAGAGCATCTACTGCAGCAACACCCTTTTCAGGAGTGGGGTATTCCTGGTCCCACCTAAGACTGTGCCCCAGGCTAGTTTACCCTAGTGAGTTATGGTGAAAGGAAATTCAAATCATCTTGCTGACTGGATCCAGGTGCTTGTCATGCTCTCGGAAACGTGCTGTCATGCTCATGCTGGCAGGGCACACCGATGGAAAGCTGCTTATCAAAGTATAGCAGATGGAAGAGGTTCCTCAGGGTGATGCTAATACCAGGGAATAGGCCCACAGAGGGCACCAAGGAGCCTGTCGGGACCACTTAAATGAATTCAGTCCATCAGGCACAAAGGTAGCCATTCACATACTAGGATTTGAGGATTGCTGAAAGCCTACTGCCCCCTCCCTCCATCTTACCCCCACACCCTTGCCATTGCTGAAATTCTTATAGGCCATTCCTTTAGGTTAAGACTGCTGTAGTGCCTATCAAAGAGCAAAGATCTTCTTAGGGAGAGAGACCCCCTCTCATCCCGCCATTGAACAGTCAACCCTTAATACCTTAGGCAGAGTTAGTTTAACTTTGTCAGTTTAACTTTTGGCACCTGGTGAGAAGTACATGTTTGAGTGGCTGTTAGTCATTGACGGGGCAGGGGGCAGGGGTGATAAAGAGAAAACACAAGATGCCACCTGTTCAAGCAGAGCACTGGGTGGAGGCCTTAAGTGGTCCGCAGAAACAAATGGAAAGTCCTTGGAGCTTAATAGGAAGAGGATGCTATAAAGGCACTGAAACAAACCTCACCTACTTCATGATTTTGCTGGAACCAGCCCTGCTGCTTCCCACTTCATTCAACCTGCTGCTGAGGCTAAGGTGTCCATTTGGACCAATGATCCAGGACCTTGACCTGAGAACAGGAGAATCCCAGGCCATTTTCCCCTGAAAGTTGTCCTCCTGCCCTGGCACTGAGCCCCAGATGCTTCCAGGCCTCCCAGAAGAACTGGTCCAATGCCTGTTTTCTGTTCCCTCCTCCTGCCTCCTCCCCCACCTCCTCTGCCTTTTTTTTCCCGTGAATGCTGCCCACCACACTTGGGCACCAGGGTGAGAAGCAGTCAGCCACTACTCTCCTGGTAGGACCCCGTCACGGCATCAGCCATGTTATTGACCTCAAAACCAACCTCACCACTGTGCTGTCCGAGTTCAGCAAGATCAGCAAGATCCAGCTATTTCGGGAGAACCAGGGCGTGGCCCGGGTGGAGACCAGCATCATGGATGCCAAGGTAAGACTGGCTTTGGAGCCTACTTCTCCCCAGGGACAGGCCTTGGGAACAAAGGAAGAATTAAAGAGAAAGAGTTTGAGCCTGTCAGGTGAGGTTCAGTTATTCTGAAGTGGTTCAGACCCTGAGCCCCTTTGGGCTCATCTTTCTTTCCTATCTCAACCTTGTAGGACATGGCATCTTGACCACATATTAAGGTCAGCCAGTTTAGAGAAAGCTAGGGAGTATCAAATCAACCCATAAGAGGTCTTTAGCAGAGAGCAAGGGAACCGGAGAACTTGGAGCTACCCTTAGGCCATCACTTCCCTATCTTTCTTGTGTCGTAGCACACATAGGAAATTACATTCTTGTGGAATACTGGGGTAAATGGACCAGCCCCAGAGACTCTGGCACCCCTGCCTGGCTGCCCCAGAGGCTAAAGGTATATGTGTACACCATTTGGGGAGCCCTGCCATAGGCACACCCACTTGGGATCATGGAGAAGGGGATGTCTGAGTATGTGGACAGAACCAAGGAGAGAGTGAAGAGGTAGAGCCTAGTCCCCATTTCACCTCCCGGAGTCCACCTCTTTCAGAACTTTAGAACATTTCCCATAGATTAGCTCCTTCAGACTGGCAAGAAGCTGTCGCCTGTGGAGAGCCTGACAGCTATGGCCAGCCACCCCCTCCATAGCTCTCCTGTTTGAACACCCAGTGACCACTGTGGGTGGGAGGCAGGCCTGCCAGCTGGTGAAAGCTATTAGAGGAGGTGCAACTTTTCTTCCTTAAAAGATTTCCCAAGGGGAAATGTTAGCAGATTAAGAGATGGACAGTTTGCTGTTTCTAAAAGAGCAAATTATTTACTTTATTTTTGTTTTTGTGAAATCCAGAAAGCTTTAATATGTTAATTTTTCCACCTGTGTTTTCACAGGATTGCCATTGGTTTAGGAACCTACCTAGAGTTGATATTTAATTGGCTTGTGACCACTTCCTCAGCCAATGATTGCTGCCCTTCTCAGGTGTTTTGGGTAAAAAGCCAAATGTGTAGGTAGGGAAGGGGGAGGAAAGACAGACATGCAGAGGAGATGAAGCTTCCTGAGAAATAAAAACAAATTTAAAACAGAGAAATAACTTTTTCAACTGAATCTTCTTCTTTGTCGTATGAGTGATTCTCAACATTGGCTGCACAATTAAATTTTCTTGAGAGCTTTTGGAAAATAAAGATGCCTAGGTCCTACTCACAGAGATTGTGATTTAATTGATCAGGGTACAACTTGGGCATTAGGATTTATTTATTTTTCAGTTCCCTGGGTGATTCTGTAGTACAGCCAGGTTTGAGAACTGCTTACCTCTGGGTCCAGTGCTCTGGGCGGAATAGGCAGAGCATGGTCAGTGGGGTGTTGCTTGAGTAAGGAGTACTATTCTCATTTCTAGGGCTGATCCAACCACAGTTGTGAGCATGAATGCTGCCCTGGAGGGGCTACACTCTTACTGGGAAGACCTAAACTCACCAAGACATATGACCTGCTTTAAAACACAACATCAGAACATGTATAGAACTCTGTAGTCAGACCAGGTTCAAATCTCGGCTTTACTACTTCCTAGCTGTGTGGCCTTGAAAAAGTAACTTAATCTGAGCACTGATTTCCTCAACTGAAAAATAGAGTGCCTATCTGAAAAGTTTCTCATTCAAGATTAAATGAGAAAATGTATGTTGAATGTCTTAGCACACTGCCTGACACATTATAAGTATTCAAGAAATGAAACCTGTTATTTTTTAAAACTCAAAACAACAATAAAGTTAATAGCAAGTAATTTTGTAGATAAGTATAGTGTGGAACATGGAACAAAAGAACAGGAAGGGGTTAACCAGAACTGGCTTCCCACAAGAGAGTGTTAAGATGGATCTTGAAGAGATAGGCATAGATTAGCAGAGAGAAGTAGCATGTATTCACAGGCAGAGAGCAAGCACGGAAATAAGCAAGCCATATGTGCAAGTCGATAAGCATAGTTGCTTGGCTGCAGCACATAGACGGGAATAACAAGAAAAGAGATTGGGGAGATTGGGGGTGGGCAGAACAAACTGGTTATAAGCTTTGAAGACCAGTCCGAGGAATTTAGATTCAATGCAGTAGAATAATGGGAATCCATTGTAGGCCATGGAGCAGAGGAGTGATAGGATGAAAGCTGATTTGGACCAGTGTGCCCCATGGATGGGGGCAAGGCTAATGTAAAACCCAGGGATGTGAGGAGGGGATCATGGTGCTACTGCAGGGGTAAAGTGATAAGGGCAGAGCCTGAGCTGGAGGGACAGCAGTGGTAATGAAAAAGAAAGAATGAATGCAAAACATGTCGAATCATTAAGAGTGTACATGCACATTCCTATACACATTCCTCTCCTGCACATACAATACACACATCTATTGTACCTAACTAATTACCTGCTGCACGTAGCTCAGGTGCACTGAAGAACGGCACTATGCATGCAGCACACAGAGAGTCCACATCATGGGTGGGTGGAGACGCGAGAGACTATGTTAAGTGATAAACAGATCTTGTTGGTGAATGAAGGGGGCTAGGAGAAGGTTGCATTTTGCCTAGACGATGCAACCATCAGGTGGCAGATAGTTCAGGTATGCTCTCCTTTAAGCAACCACTAAAATACATATGAAAAACCACAGGAGAATTATTCACTTTACATTATATTGTTTCTACTTTGTAGAAAGAGTTATGTGCAGTAGGCAGAATCATAGCCCCCCAAAGATGCCAATGCCCTAATTCCCATAACCTATGAATATGGTATGTTACATGGCAGGGAGGAATTAAGGTTGCAGATGGAAGTAAGATTGCTAATCAGCTGACTTTAAAATAGGGAAATTAACCTGGAATATCCAGGTGTACCCAGTGTAATCACAAGGGTCCTTATAAGTGGAAGAGAGAGGCAGAAGAGAAAGTCAGATCACTGCAGTGTGAGAAGGACTCAGACTGACCTTGCTGGCTTTGAAGATAGCAGAAGGGACCATGAGGCAAGGAATGCGGGTTGCCTTTTAAAGCTAAAGGCAAGAAAGCCCATTGTTCACTAGAGCTTCCAGAAGGCAGAAGGGATGCAGCCCTGCCTATCCTTGATTTTAGTTCAGTGAGACTCATTTTAGACTTCTGACCTCCAGAACTAAAAATAATAGATGTATATTGTTTAAGCCACCAGGTATATGTTCATTTGTACAGAAGCAACAGGAAATGAATATATAGAGAGATTCCTTCAAGTAGGAGGCTCTCATTAAAGATATGATTTGATTGATAAATGTTCTGCTCACACCCAACTTTGGTTACATAAAATCTGATGCATTTGTAATCAGAGATGTCTGCTGTGTGCACCAGTAGTTACATGTCAGTTCCCTATGAAATGAACAGGGCAGTATTTATACCTTTCTCATATAAATTGGCTGTCAAATGGAAACCCAGATCTTTTTTCTCTCTCACTCTTCCTTTTTTCCTCCCACCACTATATCATTTAGTATGGACTTACTGTTGCTAGGAATCATGCTAAACCCACTGAGAGAGACAAAGATTAAAAAAAAAGAAAAAGAAGAAACCTGGAAAAACATTCTTTCCCTCAAGAAGCGTACTGTCTTGTTGAAGAGAAAGAAGTTCGTCACCTAATGGCATACCAAAGGAGTTACCATAGGCTAGGTACCAAGAGTATGTCGGTGTACAGAGGAGAGCAAAATTAATTCTGGCTGGAGGATTAAGGAAGCTTCCTGGAGGTACTTGATATCATCAGTGTCTGTAGTTACTGAGCGGTGCCTCTCCCCGTATATCTGCACAATTGGAAGGATTTGGCAGCTCCTTACTGGAGAATAGTTTACTTGGTCTTAGTAGGAGTCTATCTTTGGGATCAGTGTCATGCTATAGGCTGCTCACGCAGTTGCTTAAGAGCCAGTTGGGTACATCTCTTCCAACTCTGGGTTCAGCATTCTCTCATTGATAACTTGAAAGTGGCCATGGTGGGAGTATGTACACTAGGGAAATTGTCAAACACTAAAAATCAGAACCTTTGAGAACTAGTTGTTAAATGTTTACCAGCACACCACTGCAGAGGGTACATGAAGAAAGACTGTCTGAATTTCCTTAACAAGGAGCATGGAAGTTAGAAATCAGACTTGGCCCACTTCCTCCTAGATATGCCACTTTGGGAATATTTTGGAAGGGCCTGGTGAAACTAAGATTATTCACTTAAAGCAGTAGTTCTCAGCTCTGGATGCATAGTAGAATCATGTGTGGAGATTTAAAAACCACTGGATACCAGAGCCCTTCCTCTCAGACCATTTAAACCAGAATGTCTGGGGGTGAGGCTGGGGTATATAGGTTTTTAAAGACAATTCTGATGTACATATGACCTGAGAACCACTGCCTTAAAGTGTTTTTATACCTTGCCCCCAAATTGGCTGGCTTTGCCCAATTAGCCTTTCCCAGTGCTGTGAGGTCAAGGAATATAATCTTGTACCCCTGTCCCTCCAGGCCTTTGGATTCCCATTCTTTTCCTGTTTTCAGGGATGCTAGGGCGAGCTGAGGTTACTCCAGGACCAATCCCCTCCTTAACTGACATCCCAAAGTGCTAGGTACCTTCGGGCTCCCAGAGCACCCCAGGATGGAGATGGGGCTAGAGCATGCCAAACTAATCCCTACTGTACCCTCTCATGGCCGGCCATGCCTCTGACTCCATTCTCCTTTTCTCCTTCTCCATTTGAAAATGGCCTGGACATATTTAGTTACAGTTTTCACTCAGCTTATGTGCTCCTAGAGGAGGGCATATGAGGTAGTGTGCAAATATCTTTCTTCAAGAGACAGCAGTCTGGGACTGAGACAGCTCTGGGCCATTACCATACCCCATTACCACAGAAGCACACAAGGGGAGAAAAGAAGCCATCAAAGGAATGTCCCAAGGGATTTCTTGTGACCCAGTGTGTCTCCTATTCTCATGTTTGAGCTTTATTGCTCTAGTGCATTCTGTAGGGACAAGCATTACATTAGACAGCATGATCATTAAAATCATATTTAAAAGAAAATGTTGGTTTTGAAGGTTTCTAAGAAAATCTATCCAACCTCCTCGCTTGCCTGCCTTTGATTTGATTTTTACCCCTACTGGCAAAAAGTACATCTATGTTCCTTTTACAAGCTGCATTTGCCCCGTGCTGTGGCCCATTTGGCTGTGCAGGGATACAGAAGAGAGGTTCCTGATATACTGTGCTAAGTCAGCTGGGAATGTGCTTGGCCCTCTCTGTGCACAGGATTTTGCTTTCATGCTGCTTTATTACTAACATTGGGCTATATTGGGTTAAGAAATAAGAGGGAAAGTTGAAGTCGGAAAGTTAAGTCAATCGGCCAGTTAGTCACTTAGCCTCCAATTTGTCCATTAGCCAGCAGACCAGTCAGTCAGACAGCTTAACCGGTCAGGATGTCAGGCTGTTAGGCTGTCAGGTATTCTTCCTGTCCTACAACCAGCTTGTGAGCCAGGGCATCAGTGGGTCAGACTGCCCTGCAGCCAACTGGTCCTCAGATTGTCCATCAGTCATCCAGCAGTCAGCCTGTATTTTGGTTAAATGGTTTCTCATTCTATTTATCAGCCAATGCCATTTCCTCAGAGAATCTTTCTCCAGCTTTTGAAACCAAATTAGTCACACATGTGCACATTCACACCCACCTACCCACACACGGATCCAGGACATTCTATGTTCTGATAGCTCTCTGTACGTTTCCTCCATAGTGCTTATCACACCTTGCAGTCCTGTTCATTTCTATGATTATTTGGTTTATGTCTTATTTCCTGCTAGATTATAAGTGCCATGATGTCCAGAAATGTGTTGGGCCTGTTCTGGGATGAATGACTGCATCTCTCCATAGGCACTACTGTCCATGAGCCATCTAGCCAATGTGTGGACAGAGTGGGGCACAGGAGCATTTCAACTGGAGAGACTAGCATAGGTTAAGGTATGAAGGGGTACAAGAACATGGCATCTCTGGCAAATTGTAAATGATATGTCATTGCTGTTGCATAAGATGAGAAATCGTGATGAGAGGAGGGTGCAGGCAGTTAATGACAGATATGCTTAGAGCTATAAATTGAGTCCAGGTCATGAAGGGCTTTGTGTGACATTTGAAAGCAGTGGTTTTTAGGTGATGAGCTATTTAAGATTTTAAGTGACAGGGAGAGTCGTATTTTAGAACGTGACTCAGACAGCAGGAAACAAAGTGGAGAGAAATGGGTAGAGACTGGAGGCAGGGAGGACAATCAGGTGGCTATTGGAGGTCCTGAAGTAAGTGTGTCCTCACCTTTTCCATATCACAGAAAATACCATGATTTGTATGGCATACTAGAATAAACAGATGAGGCAGCTCGTGGCCAGAGGTACCCGATCTGGAAGCTGAGGGGCTCAGGATCTCAGTACACTTGTCACCCAATTCACACATACCTTGAGAAGTTTTGGCCTTGAAGGGAGATGATGACAGCCTGAAATAGAGCAGTGGTATCAGGAATAGCTGTGATGTTTGTGAAGGCTCCTGAGGCAAACCTAGTGAGTCTTTGGCCCTCATAGTAATGGTAGTAGCAGCTATTCATACCCAAACCTCTGTGTATCCTTCTGCCATTGGTGGCAGGGGGTGAGGCAGAAAAGGGCATCTCAGTTTCCCCACCCCCATTCCATTTCCCTTCTGTCCTTACTTTGTTGTATACAAAGTTGAGCATTCTGTTGTGACTGAGAAACATCCATTGACTAGAGGTACAAACACCCACTCTGCCCCTTTCTAACAATGACCTAAAGGTAACATCTCATCCTGGTCCATTTTTCACTGGAGAAAGGAACCATTGGTCCTTGGGTACAGACTGTTCCTTTTCTTGCTGATGGTATTGCCTGAGCTCCATAGAAGCATCACTAACTCATTGCCTAAGGGACAGAATCCAAATGCCTTACTGTGGCATGTAGTGTAATTGGATGTACAATAACTATTAAATAATTCAAGATAGAGTCAATCCAACAGAAGATCATGTGATATAAACATTGCAGCGTACAAGTTCTGAGATAGGTAAAGAGCTCAAGATGGAAATAGGCTGGAGATGGTGATTTTGGAATCCCCAGGACAGAGGTGAAAGTCGATGCCCTGATGATGAAGAACTAAGGGTTAAGGACTGAGCCCAGGACATGGATTGGGTGGGGGAGGTTGTGCAAGAAGAGCCAGCCAAAGAGAAAGATGGAATGTTCAGAGATTGCAGAACCAGAACACAGTATCACCTCATGGAAACAGAAGCCAAGAGAAGAATTTCCAAATGAGAAGGCGATTACTGTTGGCAAATGAAACAAGCTGAGAGGTATGAAAATGAATGCAAACTTTTGTATTTAGCTGGAAGGAGGCTTCACTTCTAAATCAGGTGGCAAACTATGGCCGGCAAACCAAACCTGACCCACCACTTGTTTTTTGTAAATAAAGTTTTCTTAGAACACTGCCACACCCATTTGGTTAGCTTATAGATTATCTATGGCTGTTTTCACACTACAATGGCAGAGTTGTTGTAACAGAACCTGTATGGCCCACAAAGCCTAAAATATTTACTATCTAGCCTTTTACAGAAAAGGGTTGCCAACCCCTGGTCTGTATGAACTACAAAATATTCAACTCAAGCTATGTGTTGGGATCCTGGGAGACAGCAAAGAAAATAGATGCAACTTTAGCAAAAAGCTGAGCTGATATGGATTCAGAATGGTTCCCAGGTGATGATCCAGCCAAAGAAGGCTAGTCTTGTTGGTGACCAAGTTCCATCAGGTCTTCATGATGTCCCTTTTTACTGCCACTACCCGAATGGAGGCCCTAATCACCTCTTGCCTAGACTTCTCACTGGTCAGAGAAGAGACTCATTCCCTCCTCTTAATTCTTGTAGTTCTTAATGCCTGGTCTGCAAATTCTCGAAAGTGAAGGCAACCCATGGCCCCATGGCTCCCTCTTCAGCCAATCTTTAGAGGTCTTAATATGGTAGCCATTGCCCTGTCCCAGGGAGAATGCTCTCATGGCTGACTTCCACACTTTTAAAGTTACAATATAGACATTGGGAAGGTTTATTGAAAATGTGCTGATTTTTCATTTTTGTTATATCATTGCCAGATCTCTGAAGCAGTCAACTAGCTAATCCCAATATTAATTTGACTGATTTAAGGTCAAGAACAAAAGTCAACAAAGTATGCTAGTATTTCCCAAAGTGGGTTAAAACAACAACAACAGCCCTGAGAACACCATGAGATATTCTATGAAAATAGATTTTTTCAATCTAATAATTTAGAAAAGTTCGAATACTAAAGCCTCCCTCTTGAAGTTTCGCAGTGCACCTTAATATATTAAAGGATTTGAGAATTTCTGTAAGAACAACTGTCTATATAGCTTTGTTTAACCCAGTGTTTCACACACATATTTGACCAAGGAACCCTTTTAAGGAGCACCAATTAACATCTTGAGAACATTTTGGGAAACAGAGGAAAAAGAGGAAAGCATAAAGGTCTGAGCAGGCTTGCAGACCAGAAAGACTTTGGCCCAGAAGCCACAGTGAGAACTTGGTTGAATGGAGTGTCCATGTCTGGAAGCTGTTCTGGGTAGTGTAGGGGGTTAGAAAGATGAGCAAGAGATAGTTTATGCAATCAAGAAACTTTCCATCAAGGATGTTCCCCAATCTAGCCTTGACTCCCAGGTTCACCCCAGCTTTCCCAGCTGGCCCACGCATCTGCTGAGCCCTGACAACCTTCAAAACAGCCACACAGCAGTCGTGCAATATTATAAAATTTTAGTCTTTTTCAATAAAGGTGATTCATTAAATGTATAATTAATGATTGACTTAGTTTTGATACCTGGATAAGAGTTTACTGTAAATAAATTCTCAGATTGGAAGAAATTATTTCTCAGGCCACGTGCCTCAATTTTTGGTTCAGAAACTCTGGTTCCCTTAACCATGCAAGTCATCTTTTCTTCACTATCATTCTCCAGCGAACTGAACCTGCCCACCTCCTTCTGGTATCCTCATGTTTCTTCCCATCTCTCTCCCAGCCTCTGGTGCTGTTGATGGAGTGGCTCGAAGCCACCAACTTTGCCTGCCTGATTGCGGGGTACTGCCGCCTCCTGCTGGATTCCAGGAAGATGGTCTTCTCCAGGCCTGCTAGCCAGCCTCTTCCACCTCCAATGATCAAGGCAGGTAGGGCTCAGCCTCAGTCTTTGGTGTGCCAGAGGCCCTTTGGACCCTGGAGATATGGAGGGAGGAGCTCCAGTGCCTTAGTGCTCACCCCATTCTGCCAGCACCTAGTTTACCAGGAGCAGAGGCTGTACCACTGTGTCCCACTTGGCACAAGCCAGTGGGATAGACAGCTGGCTTTCAGATGGGCTTGTCCTACAAAGGATGCCTGTGACAACACATCGCAATTGAGTCAGTGAACAATTGTAAGATAAAAATAGCAAACAAGCAATAAATAGAACCAATTAAGGAATCACGCTGAATCTAAGGCAAAGCTTTAGAGGTACATCGATCTAGAAGGGATGCATGGAGGTTCTGGCTTAATTGAGTAGAGGTTGTAAATGAAGATAAAACTTTTCTTCTGTTCATTATAGGGGGGGTTGACAGCTGCCTGAAGTAAGAGGCCATGTGAGGCTCGGGTAGGGAAGACTTTCCAGGCCCAGAGTATAGTCTAGCATGAGGCTTGGAGATAGATAGGAGGGAACGACCACTAAGAATAAAGTCAAGTGCAGCCCCCAAACAGCTCAGTGCAGCTACCACTCAGAGCTGTCCTGATTATGGTAATCAGGAACGGGCCTTGGAAAAAAATCGGCCCAGTCTTAATACTGCTGCCCTGAACCAAAGTGGGAGGAAAAGGAAGAGACCCATAGAACAGGTACTCTCAGTACACATATTAGACCTAAGGCTCAAGTTAGTGTAGTAAGTACTTCCCAACCCCAACACCCAAACATCACAGGCAGTAACTGAGACTTTCCACCCAGTGGTCACCCTCCTCACATGCTGAAGTCTCTTCATCTACTTGCCTTGCTGCTTGTCTATTTCTTTTCTCTTCAAGGCTGTCTTGCCTTGCAGCATGGTCACATATGCTCTAGATTGAGGAGTTTGAGAGTAGAAACACGTGCCTGATGGATGTTCCAGCACCCAGTGGCCTGAATACCCACACACACCCTCTCACCTCATTATCTCTTCGTCACAGACATCATGACAAGCCCATATGTACATCTCATAACATTGTCCACAGGAATTAGAAGGCAATCACCAAATACAGATTTGAGAAAGAGTAAGTGGCCCCAAGGCATATGAAGGAGGCCACATAAAAAAGCAAAATAACTGGCTTGGAATAGAAAGAACCCAGAGGGCCAGGTTGCCACACATCTCCAGGCAAATGGTTCTGAAGTGGGTGGTCATACATACTATCAAACCTATGATAGCCAAATGATAGCAAAGCCAGCATTAGCACTCTCAGTATCACCTGTGGTCTTTGTCTCTGTCATCACACATAAGTAAATTATACTAAGTAGGATAGAGAGGGAAAAGGGAAGGCAGAAGAAAAAGCCTGGAGCCCAGCTGAGGACCAGATGTGGAACTGAGATTTGTTTAGAGGGGAGTCCATTTTAAGAAGTCCCTGAGGTGGCTTTGTAGTCCTACCCTGCCTTCCAAGGAGTTTCTGTCATCCCATCCACACTCTAGCCAGTGCTGTCATTAAGTCTTCCCTTTGTTGTGGCGATAGTGGCACCACGTCAGGGCTTTCTGTGTCCCTTAAGTCTTACCAACCACATTGCATGTTGTGTCCATGTTGCTTTTCCAAAATCAAATCAATTTCATTAGATTCTCTTAGAGGTATTGCAGTCTGGAAAGGAGACTTCTATAAATGCTAGGCATAGCTTTAGAGCCCCTCCCTGATTCCTAAGAGCCCCGGTCCTTGGGCCTGCAGAGTTTTAGGGTCATAGGCTGCCTCTAGCACAGGGACACTCTGTCCATGCAGGAGGCAGGAGGCAGATGCACCACTGTTTGTAGGGCTTGACTTTCCCAGGGGGTTGGACCAATGCCTGGGCCCAGTACTTGGCCTTTAGTTGCTGAGTTGCTGGGTGGGGAAGGCTGAGCCTCATGGCTGTACCAGTAAGGGGCTGGTGTGCACATCTTATCCATGGCCCCAAGGATGAGAAAGGGGAAAAGCAAGTGACACCACTGAGGAGACCTCCACCCAGATTACAGTGAGTGGCCATGAGTTCCTAGTACAAAGTTGAAATGAATTCCTCCATCAGCTCTAAATTTCATTCCAGAACAGAAGCTCCAGTGCCAACTATGGTTAGGAAAGGCCTATAGGGAACAGTCATTCTGCCAACCTCACCTGGGCTTTTCTCTCAGGGCTAAAACTCCAGCCCACTCAGAGCCTAGGTTCTCTAACCAGGTCTGTATTCTTGGTCCATAGCAGCTGCCGGCTGCCAGCCAACTCAACTCAATGTTCAGCTGACTGGGCCTAAAGGATGCTGTTAAACCAGTGACTGGTAAAAGAAAAAGCATCACCTCCCCTCTGAGACCCAGAAAAAAAAGGAAAATGGGAGTGTGGAACGGAAGAGATTACCTGTTGGGCATTATCGGTAGTTTTCCCAAAGTAGGTTTTTCACTTATTCACTCACAACTATTTCTCAAGTACTCATTATGTGCCAAGCACTGCAGATAGAGCTGTGAATAACAGGCATGGTCCTTGCCCTCACAGAGTTTAATGAGAGAATGTGGACCGACAATTAAAGGGATAATGCCAATACAGTAAGTACCTTTGCATTTGTATAGAGGAAATTCAACTGACACAACAGAACAGCACCTGGTCTTAAGGATGCAACTTAGAGAAAGTCTCAGACAAATGCCAACTTTCAGCCTGTACTGGGGTGATAAGAAATCCAGAGGCAGCTGCCATCATTCTCTAGCCTTGAGCTCCCTGTATTCCTGGGAAATCCAGAAAAATAAGACTGGAGGCCCCAGTTGGAGTCACAGTTGGAGGAGTTCACTTTATGTTTTCTCTCATAGTTAAAAAACAGTTTGGTCTGGTGAATCGAACATTCTTGTTAACGGCTACTCCATATCCCATACATGTCTTATCAATTTTCAAATAGTGAAAACCCAGCATGTGCTAAAGCTAGACCGAACATAACAGACTCTTTTATTTTTGATGATTTAGAAAGGACACAAGGTTCTTGCAAGGCCTCTAGGTCATTTGTCATTGTGACCAGTAATGCTCTTCGGACTGTAGGATATAGCAAGGCCAATGGAAAGTCGGTTGTTTCAATGTCGTGTTGACTATATATGTGTGTGTGTATAATATAGTTTTCAATATAGATCCAGTTGGATCACCATCCTGTTCTTTGCAAGCATTTTTTTAAGTCAGTCTTCAGAGTGGGTGAGTACAGAGGGATAGACTAAGGCATCTCCTTGGGAAAAACTGGTGAGCAATTTACAGATTTGCAATCTGGAAGTTATGCTGTCTCAGCTATCAGCTGAACACACCTGGCTTTATTGGCATTTCTAACCTTCTGTCTGGAAGAGATCCAGGCTTCTTCAGGGACGTTTTCTTCTTCGCATAGCCCTATGCTGCTCCTCGGATCTAGAAATCACAGTACCAAGTGAGTGGCTGTGCATCACCTGGCCTTGACAGCCTGATATTGGGATATGTTTCCATTTTGCAGGGAGGGAAGCCACCCTTAGACCTCCAGCCCTTGTCTGAGAGGAGTCACCACCTCCTTATTGAACATGCCCCTGGGAGCCACCTCCGATGGCAGCCTATTGAGATTGTTCAGCTGTCTCATAGGTAATTAGCACCCAGTGCATCTCTAGGACCTGTGATCAATGCCTAGGAGTAGAGACCTCCTGAACTGATAGTTCAAGCTCCTGGCTCAGTGCTCTCCTAGAGTACTTCTTCCCTAAGTCTCACAGGGTCATTACCTACTATTCCTCCAGCTGATACACAGTTTCTAGGTGCAGCCGCTAAGGCCTAAATTGAACCCACTCAATGTAGTTACGCTGACCAGATTTAGAGGGGCAACATGGTCTATGGAAAACAGTAAAGGCTTGGGATCTGAAGTCAGAGAGACTTGTGTTCCAGTTCCTGCCTGCTGTATCTTAATGTGTAATCAGGAGCAAGTTCCATAAACTGAGTCTCAGTTTCCTCTCCTGTACACTGAGAATAATAACAGAAGCCTTCCTCATAAGGGATTGACAGGATCATGTGAGATAAGCTCCACAAAGTCCTTTCAAGTGCAGAACACATTTTTGCTTTTTATACTGATTAAGAGTTCACCGTGTGCCCAATGCTGTTTCTTTTTAATAATCAGTTTTAGCTAGGTACAATTTCCAAGCCAAAATATTCACCCACTTAAAGTTCTCAACTCAGTGTTTTTAAGTATATTTAATATATTCACAGTGCTGTACAATCATCACCATACTTTAATTTTAGAGCAGTCTTGCTCCTCCTAAAACAAACTCTGTGCCCATTAATCCTCATTCCCTATTCCCCTCCTAATCACATCCTAGCCCTAAGCAACTACTAATCAACTTTCTGTCTCTGTACCTTTGCCTATTCTGGACATTTCAGATAAATGGAATCTTACAATATACAGTCCTTTTGTGACTCGCTTTTTTTCACTTAAGCATGTTTTCAAGAGTTATCTATATTGTAGCATTTATCAGTCCTTCATTTTTTATGGTCAAATAATATTCCATTGTATGGATAGACCACATTTTGTTTATCCATTCATCAGTTGATGGACATTTGGGTTGCTTCTAACTTTTGACTATTCTGAATAGTAATGTTATGAACATTAATGTACAAGTTTATGTGGGGATCTATGTTTTTATTTCTCTTTGGTACATACCTAGGAGTGGAATCCTGGTCAAATGGCAACTCTATGTTTAATTTTGAGAAACTGCCAAATTGTTTTGCAAAATGACTGCACCATTTTACATTCCCATCAATGACATTAGAGGGTACAATTTCAGCATATCCTCACCAACCCTTGTTATTGTCTGTCTTTTTTATTAGATCTATTGTAGTGTGTGTGAAATGTATCTCATTGTGGTTTTTATTTACATCATCGTAGCTGATGATGTTGAACATCTTTTCATGTACTTATTGGGCATTTATATATCTTCTTTGATGATATATCTATTCAAATCCTTAGCCAATTTTTAAATTAGGCTATTTGACCATAAACATAAGGGTTTATTTCTGGACTCTCAATTCTATTTCATTGATCTATATGTCTGTCTTTATGCTGGTACCATACTGTCTTGATTACCATTGTTTTGTAGTAGGCTTTAAAATCGGGAAGCATAAATCCACCTAATTTGTTCTGTTTTTTTTTGAAACTTACTCCCCCGCCCAGCTTTGTTGAAGTATAATAGACAATTAGTTGCTCATATTTACATTGTACAATTCAATGAGTTTTTTTCAATTATAGTTGGCATATAATAATATATTAGTTTTAGTTGTGCAGCATAGTGATTAGAGATCTATATAACTCATGAAGTGGTCACCCCACTAAATCTAGTACCCCTCTTCCTCCTTACATATTTTTTACAACATCATTGATTGTTTTCCTTATGCTACACTTTATATCGCTATGACTATTTTGTATCTCTCCATTTGTACTTCTTAATCCCTTTGCCCTTTTTCACCATCCCCCTCAACCCCACTCCTGTTTAGTATCCCTCAAAATATTCTCTGTATCTATGAGTTTGTTTCTCTTTTTGTTGTTGTTGTTGTTGATTTTGTTCTTTAGATTCCACATGTATGTGAAATCATGTGGTATTTGTCTTTCTCTATCTGACTTATTTCATTCATCACAATACCCTCTAGGTCCATCAAGGCAGTACCTTTTTCCATCCCCTTCCTTTTAGTCTGTGTGTGTCTTTTAATCTAAAGTGAATCTCTTGTAGGCAGCATATGTAGGGGATCTTATTTTCTTATCCATTCAGCCACTCTATCTTTTGGTTGGAGCACTTAATTCTTTTCCATTTGAGGTACTTGTTGATAGGAATATAGTTATTACCATTCTTTACTCATGTTTTTGATACATGTTTTTTTCTTCTTAGACAGGTCTCTCCAACATTTCCTGTAATACCGGCTTGGTGTTGATGAATTCCTTTAGCTTATTTTTGTCTGGGAAGCTCTTTATCTTTTCTTCGACTCTAAATCATAGCTTTGCTGGTAAAGTATTCTTCGTTGTAGATTCTGGGTTTTCATCACTTGGAATATTTTGTGCCAAGCCTTTCTGTCCTGCAAAGTTTCTTTTGAGAAATCAGCTGCCAGTCTTATGGGTGCTCCCTTGGAGGTAACTTATTGCTTTTCTCTTGCTGCTTTTAAGATACTCTCTTTGTCTTTAACCTTTGGCATTTTAATTATGCTATATCTTGGTGTGGGCCTCTTTGGGTTCATTTTGGGCATGCTCTGAGCTTCCTGGGTTCTATGTCTATTTCCTTCACCAGGTTAGAGAAGTTTTCCATCATTGTTTCTTCAAATCTATTTTTAACTTCTTGTTCTCCCTCTTCAGGTACCCCTATGACACGGATGTCGTTGCCCTTAATTTTGCCCCATAGGCTCCTTAAATTATTATTATATTCTTAATTACCTCTCTTTTTTTGCTGTTCTGATTGGATGCCCTTGGCTTCCCCATCCTCTATATCGGTGGTTCGATCCTCTTCTTCATCCACTCTGTTGATTCTCTGTAATATACTCTTCATCTCAGATAATGATTCTTTATTTCTGACTGATTCCCTTTTATAATTTCCATTTCCATTTTTGTGTTTTTTATCTCTTTGTTAAAGTTCTCATTGAATTCATCTATACTTCCACTAAGTTCATTGAGCATGTTTATAACCAGTGTTTTGAACTCTGCATCTGTTAGATTGCTTGACTCCATTATTTTGGGACCTCTGTTCTGTTCTCTCGTATGGTTTCTGCTTCTTTGTCTTCCTATTTTAGCTGCCTTTCTGTGTCTGTTTCTATGTATTAATCAAAGCTCTTAAGTCTCCAGGTCTTATTCATGTGGCTTTGTGTAGGTTTCCTGCAGCACAGTCCTGAAAGGGGTTCAGCTGCAGACCAAGTTTAGCCCAAGCCTCTACCCCTCCAGGGCCACCTGTTAAGAATTCCACAAGCAATCCACAGATGCTATGCTTATGGTTGCTTCAAGAGGCCATGCCAGAAACCAAGGCCAGCTGCCACCAGTGTGAGTGTTGGCACTGCTCAGCAAGTGTCACAGGACTCGCTGTGGACACAACTGGATGTGGTTTGTGTAGGGCCATGAGTTGAAGGAGGCAAAGTTTCAGGGAATCCTCTGGGCAGAACAACCTCTGTTATCTAGTTCAATGACATCTCAGCTATGGCAGTGCTGTGTCTGCACACTGGGAAGTGGTGGGGGTGCTCAACAAAGGAACAATAGATACCACCAGCACTTCTGCCTGGGGGAAAGCCTCATCTCTGACCCTCGCTCTGACAACTCAATGTTCCTTTGTGAGTTCCTTTACCCGCGCCCCACCCCCCGCCGCCACCCCAGCAGCCTACCAGGTGCTGGTGCTCAGAGAGAGCAGGTCCATCACCGTGAAAGTCTGGTCATGGACACAGCCCCTTTAAGAGGAATGCCCACAGCTGTTGAAGCCTCTGTCCCACTCAGCCACTGGGGACTGGGAATCCTCACGTCCTCACCCCCTCTAACCGTTGCAGGGTGATTTCTTATTTCTCTCCCTAGTTGTAGTGCTTCTGTTTATCTGGACCCCAGGTGACTCTGCTTGTTGTTTGCTCTGTGTTTCTGTCACAGCTTTGATGTGGTCTCAAGAGGGGATGAACAAAGCTTCTATCACTTATGCCATTTTTCCCAGTCTCCCTAATCTGTCCTTTTTAAAGATTTCTTTGGTTATTCTGGGTCTCTTGTAATCCCATATGAATTTTTATATCAGCCTGTCAATGTCTACAAAGTCAGCTGGGATTCTGAAAGGGACTGCAATGAATCTATAGATCAATTTGGAAAGTATTGCCATCTTAATAATAAGTTTTCGAATCCATGAATACAAAATGTCTTTCCATTTATTTAAATTTTTTAAAATTTCTTTCATCAATATTTTGTAGTTTCCAGCGTACATGGCTTGTTCTTTTGTTAAATGTATGCCTAAATATTTTCTTATTTTTGGTGCTATTGTAAATAGAATTGTTTCCTAATTTCATTATCAGATTGTTCATTGCTGCTGTTTAAAAATACAATTGCTTTTTGTATATTAAGCCTTTATCCTGTAACCTTGCTGAGCTTCTTGTTTATTTCTAATAGTTTATTATTAGTGGATTGCTTGGGATTTTTTTTATGTTCAAGAATATGTCATTAGCAAATAGAGATACTTTTACTTCTTCCTTTCCAATCTGGATGCCTTATATTTCATTTTACTGTCTAATTGTACTGTCTTATTGTCCATTTTACTGTCTAATAGACCTTCTAGTATAATGTTGAATAGAAATGGTGAAAACAGAGATCCTGGACATTTTCCTGATCTTCGAAAAGCTTTCAGTCTTTCACCATCAAGTATGATATTGGCTGTGAGTTTTTCATAGATTACCTTTCTCAGGTGGAAGAAGTTCTCTTTAATTTCTAGCTTGTCAAGTTTTATCATGAGAGGATGGTAGATTTTGACAAATGATTTTTCTGTGTCCATTGAGATGATCATATGGTGTTTGTTCTCTATTCTATTAACATGGTAAATTACATTAACTAATTTTGGGAGGTTAAACTATCCTTTCATTCCTGCAATAAATCTCATTTGGTCATGGTATATAATTCCTTTTATAAGTTGCTAGATTCAGATTGCTAGTATTTTGTTGAGGAACTTTGCATCTGTATTTGTAAGAAATATTGCTCTATAGTTTCTTGTGATGTCCTTGTCTGGTTTTGGTATCAGACAATCTTTGGTATAATATCGGCCTCATAAAATGAGTTGAGAAGCGGTCACTTCTCTTCTATTTTTTGGAAGGGTTTGTGAAGAATTAGTATAAATGCTTCTTTGAACATTTGGAAAAACTCACCGGCAGAACCATCTTGGCCTGGGCTTTATTTATTTATTTATCAACAGGGTGGATTATTAATTCCTAATTCTATTTCTTTTCCTGTTATTGGCCTATTTGTTTTTTTTTTCTCCTTTAGTCAGTTTTCATAGTTTGTGTATTTCTAGGAATTTGTTCATTTCATCTAGGTTATCTAATATTTTGGCATAAATTTATTCATGATATTCATTTATAATCAATTCCATATCTGTAGAGTCAGTAGTATTGGCCCTTCTTTCATTCCTGATTTTAGTAATTAGAATCTTCTCTCTCTCTCTCTCTCTTTTTTTGCTTGATCTGTACAGCTAAATGTGTGTAAATTTCATTGTTCTTTTCAAAGAACCAATTTCTTTTTACTGGAAGCTCAAAAGAGAAAATTTACTGTCATAAATCATATGACACAAATACAGTTTCCACAGGGAGTGGGTCCTTTTACAATCCTTATCTATGGCAAACTGCTCTTGGACTTGGAAGAGCCCAGAGAGGGGAACCTTGTGCAACCTCTCTGGCTGTCTGCAGAGCTCTCCCTCCTAGCACAGGGCTTGGCCAGGTAACTCAAAGTCCACCTGGAACTGGCCTGTCTTGGGCCTCCCATGCCAGAGGTCAGCCCTGCACCTGGCCACTCTCCCCTGAGGGTGAGTTTCAGAGAAACCCTGTGTGAACTGCAGAGTGGAACTTCGTATCCTATAAGGCAGTTAAGGCCGACTCCAGGCCTCCTTGACCTTTCCCTCTCAAAGAATCGACTTTTAGTTTCATTGATTTTTCTCTATTATTTTTCTATCCTCTATAATTGACTATATCTTTCCTTCTGTTTGCTTTGTATTTAGTTTGCTCTTCTTCTTCAAGTCCCTTGAGGTGGAAGTTTAGGTTATTGATGTGAAATCTTTCTTCTTTTGTAATGTAGGCATTTGCAGCTATAAATTTGTCCTCAAACACTAATTTAGCTAGTTCTCATAAGTTCTGGTATGTTGTATCTTCATTTTTCTTCATCTCAAAATATTTTCCAATTTCCCTTGTGATTTCTTTCTTGACCCATTGGTTACTTAGGAATGTTTTATTTAATTTCCACATGTATGTGAATGTCCCAAATTCCTCCTGTTATTGATTTTTAATTTAATTCTGTTGTGCTAAAAAAAAACATACTTTATATGATTTCATTCCTTTTAAAATTCTTGAAGCTTATTTTATGATATCACATGTAGTCTATCTTGGAGAAAATTCTAGGTGCGTTTGAGAAGAATGTATATTCTGTTGCTGTTAGGTAGCATGTTCTATAGATTTATAGGTTTATAATGTTGTTCAGGTTCTCTATTTCCTTGTTGATCTTCTGCCTAGGTTGTTCGATCGATTATTTAAAGTAGGATATTGAAATCTTCAGCTATTGCTGTTGGTTTGTGTATTTCTCCTTTCAATTCAGTCAGTTTTTGCCTCATGTAATTTGGGGCTCTGTCGTAAGTGCCAATACCATGCTTTTGTGGTGTAAGCTCTAATGAAAAGCAATGCTGACACATTGACCCTGTCAAACTGGAATGTGAAAGGCATTTTATTTTTCAACATCTTGAGCATCGTGATGAAGTATAGGGTAGTGTTTAAAAACATGGGCTTTGTGGTCCCTCAGACCTGGGATCAAATTCAGACTGTCATTTATGACTCATCTGACCTTGGATAAATCACATTACCAACTGGATCAGTTTCTTCCTCTGCAAAATGGGGATAATGATAGCACCTACTACACTGAGCCGTTGTGAGGATTAAATGGGATTGTGTGTGATGACCCTAGCCTAAATTAGTGCTTGCTTGGCACCTGTCTCTCTGCTGATAGCAAAGTGATTTGGCATTGTCTGAGTATATTCTCACAGATAACATGGGGAAGGGCCCCAAAAACAGACTAAGAGAGAGATGCCATTCAGAGATGAAGCATTTGATATAGATAATTCTCAGAGGGAAGACCCACCATCATTAAAAGCTGTTGACTAGAACCTTTATGCCACATGTGTGTATAGCAGGCAGGCTGGCCCTGTATGAATACAGAGAAATAATGTGATTTGAGGAATTACAAGAATGTTCTTCTGACCCTTTTCCCCATATATGCATATCCCAGCATATCTCTTATATACTTTACACATTCAGATACTCAGAATTCTACTAGTAGAGCTTTATTCTTTTAGGGTACCTCTACTGACAGCCCTCTTTGAAATGCAAACTCTCAGGCATTGTACATAGCCTGTTTTACATTTTCCACTAAAGCACTAGTGACTCGTCGGATTTCTTTCCTTCTTCTAGAAGACATCCAACATAACACAAGAGTGAAAGAGTACTGGAGGTTGGAAAGGCCCTAAAAAGTGTAGGAACAGTACAGTTCCAAGAAGGACATGAAACAAATCACACTTCTTTAGGTATGCTTACATCTGACTCTCAGATCAGACATACCCTTGTAAGAGTTCATCTATGTATAGATTCCAAGGTTTTCACTCCCACCCCACCTCACCACATGCCTTTTCCCACTTCAGAGGTGGTAGGGCTATTAGTAGCTCAGACCATTCTATTCTACTCACTCTATTTACAGGGTTGGCAGCAACATGGCCAGTTGATTCCCCTTTCCCTAATCTGTAGCAGCCAGGTAAGGCTCTCTTTACATACCTGTCACCCAACTGTGCACCAGAGACCCAGGCCAGAGATGCCAAGAGAGCTCAGCCACAGTCCTCAGCACCAGGGCTCATCTATTGATTCTCTTTCTGGGTTTAGATTACATGCACAGCGCCCACCGCCCTGTCACTGGGGGCCACCTGGGGAAAAAGGAGAGTAGTTATGTGGGCGGCATGGGCACCAGCCCCAGGAAATCGAGCCACTGCACGCCCCCGCCTGCCAACTCTGAGCTTGTCAGCTTTTGCTACCTCCATATGCGTGAACAAAGGAAGGAGCAAGAAAGCCGGCCAGATGTCAATGAGAACTTAATCTTCTTTGAGGAGACCAGGCCCCGGACCAAGTCTGACCCCACATCCAAAAGCTCTGGCCAAGGTTACAATATGGTCCCTGATGACTTTGATGCAGCCAGCCTAGATCATGAGCCTTGTGCCAGCAGGTCCCGGTCCTATACCCTGGACAATTCCCTTGGGGCTGAAGCCCTGAATTTCTACTGTGACTCTTGCAAAGCCAAACTCCAGGAGCAGCTGGTTCCTCGCAAAGGTGGGAGGCCCGGCTCCTCTCGTGACAATATAGTAGACTTGATGTCCCTCCCACCCCCTGGGAGTGAGGAGGAGGAGGAAGAGGAAGATGAGAGCACTTCTCTGTTGCCTGCCATTGCTGCCCCACCTCCTGGTTTTCGAGACAACAGTTCTGATGAGGATGACCCCAAGCGCCGGGCTGTCCAGAGCCAGGAGCAAGGACGCCACCTGCGTGGGCTCCTGTATGATGAGATACCAGTGACATTGATTGACAGTGTGCAGACCCGGACAGTTCGAGATCATGCCCAGGAGCTAGATGATGCCCTGGTGTCCACTCTGCAGGCTCTGGAAGCCCTGGCAGCCTCAGAGGATGGACCACATCCCCCACCCCCACAGACTGCAGGTAACAACAGCCCGTTCCTCTTCCCTCTTGCCTTCCCTTCCAGGCTGGGCCAGCAGGTGGCATTGCTGCTTCCTAAGCAGAGATCAAAGTCACTGTGGTATGTCAGGGCAGTGGATGGGCCAGAGGCAGTTCAGATAGAGTCGAGGAGCAACGATGCTGTGGCAGGTGTCTGCTGCTCAGCGCCAGCTAGAGCTCTGGCTCTTACCATTCCATCTCTGGAAATGTCTTGCAGATGGACCCTAGGAATTGCGGCCATGACAGCTACAGAGCAAGGCCAGGATGGAGAATCAAAGCAAAATTGTGAGAGATATAGAAGACATGCAAAAAATATCCAGCATGCACATGACTGGAAGAGAAAAAAAAAAAAAAAGACCAAGTAACCACCTATTGACCTGGGATCAGGGGAGCCAGCAGCCATCACTGCTCAAGGCAGGGGTCTTTACACTGCCTAAGAGCATGGGCTCTCAGTCAGATACACCCAAGTCCTGGATTCTTCTCTCACTTTCAGTGTGACCTTTGGCAGGGCACTTACCCTCCCTGGGCTTCACTTTCGTCAAATGGGTTTGTCAACAATAGTCATATCATATAGGGTTGTTGTGAAGATTAAATGAGATCATTCACACAAAGCACTTAAGCACTGCCTAGCACATAGGAAGGACTCAGTAAGTAGTAGCTATTATTAATTATGATTTGGTGGGAGAACGATACAACATGCATGCTTTTACCTATTGCAGACATACGTATGTCCATCTTGTAGACAAATACACATGTCGGACATGTACCCATAGTCATACATACATACCTCCATATACATATACTTTAAAAAGAAGAGGTCAGTGGTACAGCAACAGAAAATGAATAGGGAAGAGTAAGGCATATGAGAAAGCATGTGAGGTGAGAGAAAGTATAGATAGAGAAGGTGAAGAGGTTGAGGTCAGAGGGAGCTTGACTGACCAGAGAGAGTACCAACCCCTGCCTTTTCTGTATGTGAGGGCATCCCTGGTGTGAGGCAGCCCCCATGTATTCTGCCCCCATGGCTGGCATTTCTTTTTGCTCAGAGTCTGGAGCTCCAAGCACTAACTGCTCCTAGGATAGAGGCCTATGTGGTAGCCAGAGAGAGGACAAGCTCAGCTAAATGGCCTCAGCTATAAGAACAGCAGGCAGGCTTGGCCAGATTAGGAGGGCTAGATAAAGAGAGACCTCTCTTTGCCAGCTCTCTTCAGGACAATTGACAAAAATTTCCTAGCTGTGGAATCTAAAAATAGTGATGATTAGCATGTTGTTTTGCATGTGATTTGCATGTTAATTTGCCATCAAACTGCCCAGATCTTCTCTGTGCCTCTTTTGTTTCTCTTTCGGATTCCAGCCCTTCATAACCCTTCTCCCAGCTTGACTCCCTTTGTCCCCTCACCCCCCTCGTCCCACCCTCAGTCCTGCAGTTCCCCCAAGCCTGACTTATTTCCCCCAGCTTGCAATACTGCTGGTTAACCTTGGCCTCCATAAACTCTCTACATATGGTTGGTAAAGGACTTGATCTGAGTTCAGTGCAGCAAGCCCTGTCCGTGTTCCTCTAGGTCTGATTGTGCTGGCCACAATCACCCCTGAATCATCGCTGGACTCGGGCCATGAAACCAACTCTTCGGAGCTCACAGACATGTCAGAGATGATGTCTGCCATGAAGCAGCACCAAAATACCACCTACTTCCTGGCCCAGCACCTCAAAAAGGACAGTCTCCTGGCCCGCAAGGACCTGCCCTTCCGCATCCAGAGCTGCGCAGCCCAGGCCGTTCTCACAGCCCCTTACTCTCTTGGGCGCTCAGATCCCAATCCATCCCTCCAGCCAGCTATCCCAGGCCAGAGTCCTGGCCCCCCTGGCACTCGGAGAAAGCTGCCCCAGTCAGAGGCTCAGCCACAGCGAGAGCGAACGTATGCTCTAGCAGTGCACCCAGCACTGTCCCCACAGCTTAATGAGCAGAAGAATTTGAGCCTGTTATCCCCAGTTCCTGAGGACAAAGGGCCTGGCCACACTAGGGCAGGCCTGGAGATGTCACTGAGGGCGGCCACGGCATCCCTCAGTGAAGAGCAGGTCTCTGAGCTAAGGGAGAACCTACCAAAGGAAGTCAGGTTGAGCCCCAAGCTTATCCTAGACCCAAAGGGCAGTGTGACTCCAGCTATCATCTCGGCCACCCTACCGCAGGTGGTTCACACTAAGATTCTACCCGCCCCTGGCGGAGCCTTGGGGAACACCCTCAGCAGTGGGGAGAGAAGGCTGGAGGCCAGCATGGGAAGGCCAGAAGTCAGCATGATAAGCAGCAGTGCCAATAAGAATCTTAAGTTCAAAATGAGCCCCAGTGCTCCAGAGGCCTCACGGAATTCTCAGCAGCAGCTGAGCCCAGAAGTCTCTTCCAGCTCCAGAGCATGCAGCCGGGCCGATAGCCTACATCTCTCCCCACAAGGAGACAGGCTGCCTATTCAAAGTTTCCCTCCCAAAAGCTATCTTTTGCGAGCAAGTCGAGAGTCTGTGAGCAAGCAAGCTACAGGGGATGTGGCAGGCAGGGGTGGGTCAGAGGGTGCTAAGCCTTCCCTACACAAGCAGGGCACCATCTCTAGCCAGGGGGAGAAGGGGCAGCTAGAGAGCATACCCAAAAGCAGCAAGCTTGAGGAAACCAGCCTGGTCCCACGAGCCAGCTACCCCATGGCTCTGCAGAGCCCCAGCAGCCAGTCCCAAGGCCAGAGCCCACTGAGACCCCAGGCTGTCAACCGTCAGGTGAGCACCATGCCCTCTAGGAAACTTGAAACAACCCTGGATGGAGCCCACGGGACCTCCGAAGGCCCTACAAAGCCCAAATCATCCCGAGGTACTTTCCGGCTGCGCAATTTATTCTCTGCCACCTTCCCAACTCGCCAGAAAAAGGAGACCGATGAGCGGCAGGCCCAGCTGCAGAAGGTAAAGCAGTATGAGCTGGAGTTCCTTGAGGAACTTCTAAAGCCACCAAGCCAGGGCGAGCTGCCAGGCACTGAGTATTTGCAACCCCCAGCACCAGGCCGCTGCAGCTGCCAGCTACGCAGCAGCCCTGTGCAACAAGGGCCTGGCATGTCCCGTGAGCAGAGGCGCAGCTGCGATTGCAAGCGCATCTGCCGAGGGGGCCGGCCACAGGCTCCCCAGACACCAGTGCCTGGCCTCCGGGGGAGGGAGAAGGACAAGATCCCCCCTACTCAGAGGCAGCCAGAGGCTGGCCCAGACCTGAGCCTCAGCAGTCCCACCAATGTCCGGCGCATCCGCTCCACCAGCCTGGAATCCCGAGAGTGCCGATCAGACCCTGAGAGTGGTGTTTCGTGCCTGACCACGTGTGCCTCAGGGGGTGAGTGTCTGGGAGCTCCCAACTACAGGAAACTGATACGCCGCTACAGTATCAGTGAGCTGGATCAGGGTGATAGGGCCTCCCTAACCTCAGATGTATACCCACACCCACCCCTGAGTATGCTGCCCAGAGAGGCCAAGGAAGTAGAGGCAGGCCTCCCCCTAGTCTTGGGTCCCAAAAGCAAGCCTCTGGAGTCACCAATCCTGGGAGACCCCTCATATGTCCAGGTTGCCCCTGAGACCAAAGGCCCCAGACAGATGGCCGTGTTCTCACTGCCAGAAGAGGTGTACCAGAAGCCCGCTGAGCTGGACGAGGATAGTGAGAGCAGCAAGTGCTGCTCCATCCGCTACTGCTTCTACTACCGCAAGTGCGACATGGCAGATGATGTCAGCGATGGTAAGGACGAGCTGTCCTACTCCATCCCCATGAAGATTCTGCCCGGCATGAAGTTGGATCGGCAGGTGGTACCCGTAGTGAGCAGGACCCTGCAAGTGCTAGATGCGGCCACCTGCAGCAGCAGCAGCAGCCCTGAGGCCTCCCGCACCCAGGAGATTGACCTGCGAGTATCCACCTTTGAGGGAAGCCTGGCCAAGATCAATGCCCTGCGGGCCCATGCCTATGGCCTGCCTGATGGCTTCCTGGCTGCCCGGCTAGACACCAATGAGCTGCTGACTGTCTTGCGGCAGTGCGTAGCCAGCCCCGAAGCCCGTGCCCCCAAGCCCTACGTCTCTCAGATATCTGAGTACAAGCTCGAGCTGGCTCTCAAGTTCAAGGAGCTTCGGGCTTCCTGCCGCCGTGTGGCCAATGTGGACAAGAGCCCAACTCACATGCTGGCAGCCATTACGGGAAGCTTCCAGGTGCTGAGCAGCCTCATTGAGACTTTCGTGCGGCTGGTGTTCATTGTGCGCTCAGAGGCCCAGCGCCAAGAGCTGCTGGCCAAGGTAGAAGAGGTGGTAAGGAACTACACTTTCCTGCTGCGTGCCGCTGAGGAATCCACCACCCGGAACCTTCAGCAGCAGCAACAGCAGCAGCAACAGCAGCAGCAGCAGCAGCAGCAGCAGCAGCAGCAGGCAGCAGCAGCTATAGGGGTGGCCCCAGAACACCCACCAGGCTCCCCCACTTCAGTGACTGTTATGAGCACATTCACCCACTCCTTAAAAACTCTTATTAAGTAGGGCATTAGCCCAGGCCTCCCTCATCCCCATTCTCAGCCCTAGGTTTGAGCTTTGTGGTCCTTGTATCCTGTGGTAAGTGTATGTGTCTACTGGGCCAGTCAGGGTCCAAGAGCCTTCAATCTCCAGGGAGCAAAAACTTCCCTGCATTAAGGCTGTCCCTGAGTGCTCCAGGCCACTGGCACCCTGGGTGTCCTCCCCACTTCCCTGGCCTCTAGGCGTCACTGTGAGGGCCAAGGCCCCTGGTCACTATGCCCACCACAGAGCTGTATTTTTTCTCTCTTCTCTAGGGCTGCGAGGTGGCATTAGGCTCACTTCCTGCTCTGTTTCGAGGACAGGGAAGCCAGGGCCTGAAGCAGGCAGGCCCAAGGGCCTTGAGTTCCTCCTGGCATCTGCTCCCCTCCAGGGAGCAGTGGCAGTAGCAGCAGGCCACAGCGCTAAGTGGAGGGGAGAGGGCATATCAGCCCAGATGTGCCCATCCACCCTGAGCTCACACTCACGTGGCAGAGGCCACCCCAGAGGGCCTGTGCCCGGGTGGTAGTCCTACAGTAAACAGCCACATGGGACTGTTTGCAGCCAGCCCAACAGGGGCAGCCTCTGGAGCCCTTGCCCCCTGGCCTAGTAGCTCCACACCAGCCATCCCCAAAGTGCCCTGTTCCTCATTGATGGGCAGGGCAGCTCAGTCCACTAGGGAGCAAGCATCTTGGATCACCCCACTCGTTCTGGATAAGGTACCTGGTTAAAATGTCTGCTCTGGGGAAACCCGGAGCAGGCCTCAGAGCCCACCTGGCCCAACCCAGCATAGTGCAGGGCCTGCGGCTACAGGCGTGCGGCTCCTCTCTCAACATCTCTCAACCAGACAGACTGTCCTTAGGAGTTCGACTTAGCTACAGATTGGGGGTGGGGGGGGGGGGGAGGGGGGAAGGGGATAAGGGGTGGGGGGGTTGTTGATGACTATATCTTAAACTTCTGGAAGCTAGCGTGATATGTTAATCCTGAGTATATGCTTTTGGCTGTGTATTGACCCTGTGGATTTGTCTCTCTAAGAAAAGAAGCTGAGCGCCTTACCCGGTGCAGTCTTGCACCTTTCTCTTTCTCTCTGGAGTCATCTGGAAGAGAATTCACACTGTTTAGCATTCTCCTTGACACATCTACTGTTGCTGTCACCACCCCCCTACAATCTTCCTGGGAGTGAAGACACGGAGTCCCTACCAATTGTCCCATTGTAGGGAACAAAGAAAGCCAATGTTTCTTCTGTACAGATTGCTTCTTGTCCACCTCTCCATACTTCCCTGTTTCCCACACACTCATACCCTGTGTCTGTCTCTTGTCATCATTACGTGAGAGGCCCAGGTGGAATCTCCCATTCTTATGTGAGTTTTATAAAAATGTACACTGTGCTTAACCCCCACCCATCCTTGGTGTCCTCTAGTGCAATAAAGCCCTCCTGAGTGGCAGTTTCTCCCAGCAAAGATCAGGCGAGCTCCTCTGCGGAAGCCAGCTCCCCTCTTCTTTGCCTCTCCCACAAGACCAAGTTGTTTAATGGGCCAGAGATGAAGCCGGTGGGGAACATTTCCCCCTTGACTGCTGCAAGCCTGAGTGCTGATGTGGTCTTCCTCTCCTCCCAGTTTCTTGATCCTGCACCTTCGCCACTTAGGCCCTGCCTGTGTCATTCTACCGCCATCCTTCACCTCTCCCTTAGCCTCATGGAGAGGACACATTTTCTAATGTCTGTATATAGTATATATACTACACAAAATATATAAATTATATATATATATACTAATTTATGTCTTGTTTTTCAAATAAGAATGATTAAACCTATTCATCTTACTATCCCAATAAGTCTTGGTGGTGCCTCTTTGTGGGTGTCCTTGTGTCCTTGAATTGTTGGTTGGTAGTGGCCTTCTGAATACTTTTCCTGTGCTTCTCTTCCCATCTACCTGGACTCCAGTGTGTGATGACAGCTGAGGACCCTGCTCCTCCTGCCTTCCCTCTGTTCCTCTTAGAAGCCTCCTGTTCATCACAGGAGTTGGATACTGTCTACTCCTTTCTCTTTACCCTGGGGCCTCTGGCTCAGCTGGTCACCAAGGCTATGACCTGAGAGCTGAAGAGGACAGGGAGCAGGGTAGGGGCAGAAACACAATATGCTCTGTGCCCAGTGCACCGGTGGCCTAGCAGTCCGGAGACAGGGTTTTAGGCCACCTTTCAGGTTGGAATTGGGAAATGGGGCCTCTCCCTCTGAAGTGTGCCCAATCACCTCAGAGTATAGTCACCTAAAACTGCTTTGTAGTTTAAGCTAGTGACTCCCTTTGCAATGACCTCTGGCAATGTATTGGGGGGGGTGGGCTGGCCTCTTCAGCATTTCAGAGCAGTTACCTAATGGCGAGAAATGATTTTATTTCTCTGTTCTTTCATTTCCTTCTGGTAATCACAGGTCCCCACTAGCCTGTGAGGTGGCTTTGTGCTAATTACAAAAAGGTTCTCTTTGCCACTCCCACCTGCTCCCCCGCCCCCATGATGAATTAGAAAAACAAAAAGCCCACCCCCTGGGTGATGCTAGTCCTGAGGGGATATGGCTTGGTCATTTTAGCTCTACCCAGCCCCACTGGCCTCGTTGTTGGCCGATTGCACAAACTACACAGCCATGTACGGTAGCCCTGATTATTCACTTCCTCCCAAAGACTAAGCACAGACTTTTTCTCATGTCTGCAAAGGTTGTGGCTAAAGCGGTTTGGAAGCAAAGCATAGAGGAGGAGCAAGAGACAGTGCAGTCAGGCTGGGCTGCTACGGATCCTGTCCCACAAGGTTGGGACTCAGTGAAACGCAGTGCCAGTGTACAGTAAGGCCTGCTACCCCTCAAAATGACCCAAGAAATTGGGGCTCTGGCTCTGCACTACACTGGTAGCTGCTCACAGTCAGAAAGCATGCTTACTCGGTTCTAGATGCCGGGTACCCACCCACACAGTATCTGGCACTTAGTAGGTCTTCAGTAAATATTTGTTGGATGAGTGTTGAATGAGATGACTGTCAGGAAAGCCCTCCCAGACCCCTGTACCTTGTGAAAAGGGCCCTCTCCTCTGGGAATGGTTAATCCAGGGCAGCACAGTTGGACAAAACCAGGCAGCCTGGCACCTCCTATCAAAGGATATGTAGTCGGGTCTGAAATCTGTCATCCGGCTGACTCAGCTGAGTTTCACCAACAACTTTCCAAAATCTTCAGAAACTCTCCTGAGGTGACCGATGGTCTCCTTTTCTGTGGATCCAGAGTCATTCTCTGCAGTAGCCAGGAGCATTGGGGGCGGCCATCTTCCCACCAGCATCTTCCTTGCCATCTTCGGCCTGAGCCAGAGCCTGAAGCTGATGATCTCCGACAGCCCCATACCAGACACAAGTCCCCAGAGCCTGACTCCTGCCTTTCTAATTTCAGCCAATTAAAGGGAAATGAGTTAATGCTTTTGGCATGTGCCCAGGATGCTTGTGGTGCTAGCACAGTCACATTTTTTCAAGCTGTTTGTCAAAGCACTGTGGATAATAGGCAATTTCATCAACAATGAATCGAAAAGACCTGCCTCAGCCAGAACTTTTCTTACCAAAGGGGCAGGGAAGGATCAGTTGCCAGCACTGGAAAGGGGCATGAGTTTATGTTTTAGGTTCAAATTTCTCCAAGTAGTCACTAGGATGGAAGTAATAACTGCATCCCATTCCCCCATTTTGTAGGCCGGAAGTCAGACTATGCGCGTGTGTCTGGAGTAAGGAGGAGGTCCTCCGTGGAGTGGGAGGAAATGACCTCTGAGGGTTCAGTCCTGGACCCTGACAAAATGTCCTGGACTCCAGATGGGTCTCTTGGTTCCAATGCCCTAACTTGCTAAAAGCCAACGTTAGGTGGAAATTCTGGAAGCCCACCTCACAAAACTACTTCTTTCACTTTAGTGTTTCCAGTGATTCCTTCCCACCCATGCTCACACATCCATACACCCAGTTCTTGGGTACTGCCTATACTCCCAGTATCATGAGGATAAGCACCCACACTGATGTTTCCAGCTGCAGGTCTTGGACCTATCACTTAGGAATGAGCTCAGTTTTAGCTTCCCTGCCCTCCTGTCTGTCTGTCCTTTCCTCTGGATGTTGATTCGCCATTCTTATTTTCAAGGCTTTGGCTAAAAGGAATATGCGTTTGTACCCTGTTGGGAGCCTTCCACAACACAGAAAAGTTGATCCCTGCCCTTAAATATGCAAAACCAACTGTGCATGAGCACTTGCCATATGCCAGGCACAGTGTTAAGTAATTTACACACATGTTCTCATTTAATCTTAATCCTTTGAGAGAGACTGTGATTATATCTACTTCTCAGAGAAAATTGAAGCCCAGAGAGGTTAACTCACTAGCCCAAGGCCACACAGCTGGTAAGTGATTAGCCAGTCAGTTTTCCAACCCAACCTAGATGTTCAACTGCTATCCTGCAGTACTCAGCCCAGCTCTACCTTTGAAGCACCTCCCCTGGAAACAGGCACGGATGCAGCCATACTCTTGAGAAGATAGCCTGCAGTTGTTGCTTGGGGCCCAGGCAATATGTGGGTTGTAACAGGTAGTTGGGAACACTGGGGTGTGAGGTGCAGGATACTGCAAGCCTACTTGAACCACCCCCCCCAAAACACACACACACACACACACACACACACACACATACACACACACACCTCTTTTTGCTACACTAGCCTAGTGCCACACTCACCTCAGAGCCAGGGAGTGGAACGATATATGTGCGTGGAAATTTGTGGGTAGAGCTGTTGTGTTCAAAAAGCCACCATCAAAATTATGGGCCACCACCATATGCTCCTCAAACTGGAGTCTAAGTCTCCCAGGGAATGTGGTGTTGTGCCAGCAAACACAAAAAGCCACAGTTATGATGTCACCCATATTCCTGATGCATTTGTATTTTTTTTCAAAGATTTGGGAGGAAAATACGCGGATGATACATTAAATATTTATATCTAAAAATATGAAGAGGAATGCAGAAGTTTCATGCAGTGTAAAGAATACATATCTTTTCAACAACACTTGAGACTCATGTCTGATACTTCTTGCTCCATTCCCATACCAACCTCCTGACATCCAGGTTCACTCCCCTCTACCACCAAACATGCTTTAGTGGAAATATGGGGCACACTCAAGGTCTATCAGATGAGCTAACTGGTGGCGTGGGCCCCAAGGACAGGACATGTAGGACTGGCCTATTTCCGTGGCTCTGAGCACAGGTGGGGATTGGGCACTTCTTCGGGGATAAATAGGAGATGTGGCATGATGGAGTGCCAGGAAGGGTCACCAGGAAAAGATGGGGCAGCGTTACCAAAGCCTTCTGCCCCTACCTGACCTCACCCCACCCCATTGTGACCTATTATACATTTTGGCACAAGGTCAGCCCCAGGCACAGACTGAGGGAGCCATATTCCCTGCAAGCTGGAGATATCTGCAATGAGCAAGTAAGCAGGGAGGCTGTGTGAGTTAAGATGAGCCGCTCCCCCACCCCAGAATCAGGGCTCAGGTCTATTTTCAGCCCAGCCAATGACTTTCCATATGATGGGGTACAAGTCATTTCACCTCTTTGGGGCTCTTCTCTAAAATGAAGGTGACTGAGTCTCTGGCCTCCCTCAGTGGCTCTGAAGATTAATGAGGTAGTGCTGGAAAAGCAGCTGTAAAAATTCTGAGTCCTAGCTGTATGAGCTTAACAAGTACAAATTGAACCTCCCCATTTGCAGCTGGTCCACAGAAACTAATTAAGCTTGCACCAGGAGCCTGGAACTGGAAACTTGGGGGGCATATTTTCTTCAAATATTGATTGTTCTCAGTCAAAACCATCTTCTAGTCAGTTTCCCTCAAAAGGTATATGCAAGATCTCCCTCTTGAGGCTGTCTTTTGAAATTGGGAAACCTGCTGTTACCTCAGTGGAGAACCCCCATCCTGAGGTGAACACAGTCAGACAGACCCAAGCCTCTTCTTGGCCTTTAGCCAATACCTTGATTTGTTTCTCTGACATCCTCCTCTCTTCACTTCATTCGTTCATCTTACTAGAAGCAGCTATAATTGAAAGAGGCTTGAACTTCAGCTATTTCTTCAACATTTAGGCTTAGCTCTTAGCAAAGGGCTTTCACCTCCAAACTCTTAGCCAGCTTCCTGGTGACAGCTTCAAGTTCTATCTACTGTGCCCGGTGTTTAGTTCCCATGTGTCCCACCCCTACCCTAGCAGTTTGCCAACCTATGGCAGCCTTCCCAGGCCAGCAGTAGAAATGATTTTCAAAGACCCTCGGGGAGGGGGTGGTTCAACTCCCAGGATCATGGCAGAATGGCCTAAAAGGCAAAGTTGGCTTTGGTCCCCAACCCCTGGTTGTCTTTTCTACCCCTTTCTCACCAGGACATACTGGGTCCTCATTCATTCCTCTGGCCTCTAAATGCCCTTTACAGTGACAACCCTCTAGGCCTGCTCTCCCTTCAAAATGACCTCTTCCTCTCCCCAAGCAAAAACTGACTGATAATATGGTCATATATTAAGTTTTGAGCCATCTGATTAACAAATAAAGCAATTTGTGCTATAGCTAAGGGCTCCCTGCAAAGTTAGAGTCATATCCAATACAGAATACAATGAGTCTGAGTTTTTAATTGGTATGCATGCTGTGTGACCTTGACTGTTGGAAATTCCTTCTCTCAATTATGGGATTATGACAGTGGGGAGTATCCAAGCCACTGAGATAATGTGTTCTCTTTGCCTTCTCTAGAACCCTAATCACTCAATATCTCAGCCTGCCCTCCCTACAGCATATAAATTTGAGGATAAATTTGCAGCATGGGCAAATCGTTTGCAGTTTCTTGGAAGTAACTACAATTCCTGCTTCCTAGTATGATTTATAGGCAAAAAAAAAAAAAAAAGATATATGGCAGTGGCAGGACTCTTGGCCACCGAGGACAGAGGAATTGGTAGGAAAGTGAGAGTAAGGACAAGCATTTCTATCCCTTTCCTAACCTGGCACAACAGGAATGCACAATGTCTCTAGAGACCTGAAAAACGTTCAAAGAACCAAGTAGAAAATGGACACATTTTCCCTCCGCTGAACAATGGAAGAGACTGATTTCACTTGCAGTTTCTATAGCCCTGAGCCCACAGTAGCTTGGCTCTGTAACAGAGCTGCAAGCAGGGACCCTACGCCAGAGCCAGAAGACTGTTTCTACTTGCAGCTCTTCCAAGAACTAGCTGTGTGACCTTGGGCATTCACTTCCCCTCTCTGGGTATCGGTTTCTTGCCACATAAAATGAGTGTGTTAAACGAGAGGGCCTATTAGCTTTTTTAAAGCACACATTCTTTCATTTAAGGATTTTTTTTTAAACAAAGGCAAGTACTTCTAGCATCACCCAAATATTCTCCAGTCAATAATTAAACTGGGAGAACACCCCAGTTCATAAAAGTTAAACACCTCAAAAAACCACAGAGACCGCTTGGCCCTGCCGTTTTCATCAAATCCCTTCTGTCAAGGGGCGGGGGGGTGCTGAAATCTCCCATCTCTTAAATCTCTAGATGATTTCTAGCCCCCTGGAATACCAACCTTGTACAATAAAGCCTACATTCACAAGAAACCAACTAATGGGAACCCTAGGACAGTGAAACGTATCCAAAGGGTCCAGCTAAATCCTACCTAAGGTAAAGTAAGCAAACTTTGCTTTATGAGGTAAATCTTCTGGAACAGGACACATTTAAGATGGAGTTACGTTAATAAAACCAGGGCTTACGTATGTGTCCTTTGCTCTTTCAAAGGAATCCTACATTGAATCTTTTTTGAAAAGCCACTGAGTTACCTCCTAATTTATCTACGGTGTCAATCCAGATTTTCAATTCACATCCTTAAGTGTTTAAAATGCATCCACCCCAAGGCTGAGTCTATGCTAGGGACTGCGAGAGATGCATGGTTTCTACCTTCAAAGAGCTTGCATGCCTGTTGAAGACAGAGAATATGAGTTCGGGAGTTCAGGGCCCAATGGAAATGCCGACTCTTGAGCTGGTGAGCTCAGTGCAGGCTGCAGCACATTGGGCAGTCTACAGACGTAATGCCCTTTGTGGCCTTTGAAAACCCTCTGGTGTGCTTATAAAGGTGTGATACCCACTGGCCATCATTTGGGCATTGAACGCCTGTTGGCTGAAAAAGTGAGGGTGGATATATGAACAAGGACAAATCACACAAGCATGAAAAGGGAAAAAAATGGAACATTGGCAGGAGATAGAAAAGAGAAAATATCTTGAAAGAAATGCTAATATCCAGAAGGAGCAAGAAAGGTTGCTTGAAGATGACAGGGAGACCCAGCTGGTCAAAGTGAAATATAAGAAGCCCAGTGCACTGGAATTGAAGTGGCAGGCCCAGCAAAGGGAGATTCTGCTGCAACTACTTCTTTCTAGTCCTGCAAGGAGTGGGAGGGGAGAACCAAGACTTCTTTCTCTTTGTTGTTACAGTAGTCATTTACATGTCTACAAAGCTTTTTGAGGAAAAGGGCCCTGTTTTATTCTGTAATCCGAAGGCTGAGCGCAGTACTTTGCCCATAATTGCCGCCCAAGAAATGCCTACAGAAGAAATGACTGAACAAATGGGTGAATTTAGAATCTTCTATAATGTCTGGGATCTCAGAGGGAGACAAAACCAGACCTACCCTATGAGGCAGGGGGATTGAGGGAGCCCTTCCAATGGGGAGACTGTTGATACAATTCTCCCCATGGCCCTGAGCTTTGGAGTTAGTTGGAAATATGAAATGTGGGCAAGAGGGCATTCTTCAGCCTTTTCTAGAACAAAATAATTTGTGCAAAATAATTTCCCACTCCCTTTCTCTCTAGTTTAGGGACTAGATTTCCCCTCATCAGCACTCCTGCCTTTATCCTCAGCACCCTGAAACTGGCATTCAAAGCCCTCCATAGTCTGGTTTTGTGTGAGTCAAGGACAACCAGAGAAACAGCCCCAGTAGAAGATGTATATTAAAGGATTTATTGTAAGGACTTGGCTTACACCATTGTGGGGGTTTGTCTAGGCAAGTCTGAAATCCATGGGACAGGCCATCAGGAAGGGTAGGCTGGAATTATCAGGCAGCAACTGAAATTGCATTACACAAATGGAATTTCTTTTTTTTTTTTCCAACGAAACTCAAGTTCAGCTCCTAAGACTTTCCAACCTATTAAATCAAACCCACCCAAACTGTCTAGGAAAATCTCCTTTACATAAAGACAACCATTATGAACGTGAATCACATCTACAAAATACCTTCACAGCAACGTCTATTAGTGTTTGATTCAATAACTGGGACTACAGCCTAGCTAAGTCGACACATAAAATTGACCTTCATAGGCTTTCAGTTGCCTGCCTTATCTGAGCTCTCAACACACCTTCTCTCAACTCACCTCCTCCCACATTCATCTGCTCTGGGCCTTTGGTAAAATTATTCTCTTAGCTCTCTATCCCCGGGTTGCAGTCCTTGGTTTTACTAGGCCAGTTTCCTGAAGTATCCTTCCAAAATCCTCTCAATTTGATTGCATTTCTCATACCCCCATACTTAACCTTATTTCTGTAAGTATCTTTATTGCCTGCTGGGGGAAAGGATTGTGTACTATTCATTCCCTGTGTGGCCACCCTCCCCACACTCCGGAGGCCCTGGCATATAGAAGGATCTCAGCATATTTCTTTTGAATTATATCAAACTTAAGAATCCTCCACCATTTACGTATAACTCAGCCACACTCCTTTCAAATCTTCACCTCTTAGGATCCTTATGCCTGCCCCATACACATTGTCCCTTTTCTGATGGTCTAATTTGTCCACATTCAAGCACCCTTAAAGGTCTGAGGACATTTTTTTCTAAATTATTTTCATTCAAATCTCCTTTAAACTTTCCCCTCAGGGACTACCTTACCATAGATAGTGCGTAAGGCCCACCTACCCCTAAAGAGTAAACCCCTCACCCATCTCACTTATACCCTAGTATCAGATACCTTTCTGAGAGAAAAAAAAGAACAGCATCATTTGTATACACATTTACATTCATGGAATTTGTTGATCGGATTACCTAGTGTTTGCCCTAAGGGGATGTTTAGTTTGAATCTAATGAGTTGATTATTAGATAATCTAATTAGATAATATACTAACTCTTTCCTTTATCTTCTTCAGGTCTTTGCTCAAATGTTACCTTCCCAGATAGGCCTTCTCTGACTACCCTACTTAAAATTATACTGCCCTCCCCTCCATCACCACCATGGTACCTTATCCTACTATCTTGCCTGATTTTTCTCCACAGCACTTATCACCATTTGACATATTATATATTTTCTTTTTTTATATGTTTGTTGTTTGAGAATGTAAACTCCACGAGAGCAGGGGTTTTTTTGCTTTTTTTTTTTTGTTTGTGTGTCTGTTTTTTGTTTTGTTTTTTTTTTACTGCTGTATTCATAGTGCTCAGAATAGGGCCTGCCACAAAAAAGGTATGCAGTAAATATTTGCTGAAACAAATTCCTTGGGGAAAAATACTTTATAGTCCCCTCCATGCCTAGCTCACTGCCTTGTATGGAATAAAGCACTAAGTAAATATTCGACGAATGAACTGTGATGGAGAACTACTAATATTCTGCCTTTCAGTTTTTACTTACTTCTCCAACTATTCCTATACATCTGGGCTTACATTAATTTCTGAAGTCGTAAAAGTATGACAAAAGTTCAGAAAGAAAGGTCCTCCACTGACACCATTGAAAATGGCAGGAAGAGAAGTATAGGATGCCGCTTTGAGTACTTTCCGCCTTTGCCACTTGGACAAATCCCTTCACATTTCTGGGTCTCAGTTTCACCATATGTAAAATGCAGCTGGTAGACCAGATGATTTCTGAAGTCCCTTCTGTTTTTTAAAGTTTGTAATTATGAGCACTATCGTTCTCATAACTAAAATTGTATGATTCTAAACTTGTATGATTTTTGATTTTAAAATTGTATTTTTCTCTTCTAACTCATGATTGGAATATACATAATGAAAATGTGGTATAAGAATAAAAGCTCTCTTTGGTCCAATTAGCAAGTATCATCACAAAAATAATAAGGCACAGTGTAAATGGCCACATTAGCAATATGCAGATGATGCTAAGGCTCACATGAGGCAGATAGGACTAAAAACCAGGTTTTCTGATTCATTCGGGGCTCTTTATATAAAGTCCCTTAAGTATACTAGATTTTCCTTCCTTTCCAAGGGTTAGATAAATACCTTTATTGCCCAGATACTTTGGAAAATCCATACTCCGTCACTTGTTTGAACATACTTGGTCCCAGCGTCAGAAATAAAACACAGCTTTCTCTTGCAGTGTCTGGATGATTCAGGTAGTGTGCCGTCATTTTCCCCTTGGGATTTGCCATCCAGGCAGTCGACACTATCCAGTTGCAAAGGGCAAACAAACCTTTGGTTGCGTCTGTGCTGTGTATGAGTGTCTCTCTGTGATGAAAACCTGCTTTAATTCGGCCCTGTCTTTATACAGAGATAAAAATCATTCATGTTCAGAAACAGGCAAACTCATGTTCACTAATCTCCCCTTCATTCTGGTGAACTGTGGCTGCCATCCTGATAAACAGATTTTCTTAAAAGAAACTGTAAACCAGAGCTAGACTTAGTTTCTGGTGCTGAAGGCAAAAAAAAAAAAAAAAAAGCTTAGTTGACTTCCCGCTTGCGGAACAATCTGGCCGTTCACGTCATCAGCATCCCCCCACCCGTAGTCAAGCGCGGATCGTCTACGCGCTCTTTAGCGAGCGAGCTCTCCTAGACTACACAGCTACAGGCGGCGGGGCTATTAGCCTCGCCCGCTTCATGGCTTCCAGCCAATACCAGAGAGAGCTGAAGGCGGGCGGGGCTACAGCGAGGACCTGCCCTTCGCTGCCGCTCAGCTAATCGGGGCAGCGGGGTGTGGACTTCCTTGCTGGCCCCGCCTCCTTGGCGCTGAGCAATTTAGAGCCGCGCGCCGGGCGGGAATGTAAGATGGCGGAATAGCAACGCGAAGTGGCTAATACTGAGTCTCTGGGCCGACTTCGGTTTGGGTCTCGGCAGCAGCAGTGATAGCTGAGCAAAGGGCGATTAGGGTACTTGGCAAAGATGCCGAATATCAAAATCTTCAGCGGCAGCTCCCACCAGGACTTATCCCAGAAAATTGCTGACCGCCTGGGCCTGGAACTAGGCAAGGTGGTGACTAAGAAATTCAGCAACCAGGAGACCTGGTAAGGGCGAAGCTGGGACCCCAACCGGCCTCACCTGCCGGGGCGGCGGGGGCGACGCTTAGGAGACAGAGGGAAGAGGGAAGGGGCCGCCCGCGTGAGTTCTGAGGGACCGGGTGGCGAGCGTGCTCTATGGGCTCTTTCCGTTATTTTACCTCTCGCGGGAGGGTCACATTGGTTCCCACCGTGCTATGGGTTGGAGTCAAGATGGAGCATGAGGAGAAGCTGCTGGGTTTGAAAGCAAGGGTTAGAGGATCCATTCTAGGGATAGTGGCTGTCTAAGAGCGGCAGGAGGGGAGCGACGCTTTAGCCTCGGCTGTGGGGACACGTGGCTTTGTCGCTTCACTGTTGAGCCACCCAGGCTGGACAGGTGCCGCTTCAGCTCTTGGACCAGCGTGGGAGAACGTACTGCGCACTGAGCCCTCATGATGTTTCTTCTAGAATCTAAGAAGCAGCTTTTCATTTTTAATTGTGTTGAATTTAGCGTTGAGGGAAATTAACATGTACTGAGGGCGCCAAAAGTATTACTGAGCACGTCCTTAGATTCGCAAGGGTTGGCTTTTCACATCTTTAGAATCCTAGACTCAGCGTCATACTTCTTTTTGTTAAATCTAGGTGATCAGGTACTGATGCATTAACTCAGCATCCTGATTGCCGGCATCTCAGCTTAAGCCATCGGTAAAATCTTAGGAACCCTTAATCCTGGAATCCTTGACCTTCCCCCATGCAGCTACTGATAAAAGCATATTTTTTAGCAAAGTCTGTCCTGAACTTGTCTACTTCTCTTGGCGCTGGGTGGGAAATTTAGGAAACGATTTTGAATGTTAAGATATTTCAGGAAAGATGATAGAGGGAAGACCTGGATCACATAGTGTGTTGCAACTCGAATTTTTTTCATTACTTTGCTAAGTAAACTTGCTCCCTCCCCCCACTTCCACCCATCTCCTGCACCTTCAGGCCATCTTAGAAATAACTTGGTTATCTGAACCTTTCAGTACCCCTCCCAACTAAATGTAGAATCTTCTGGCTCTGATAGGCCTACCTTGTGTTTTGTTGTGACCCTGTTGATCAAATCAGCAGTATCCGCAATCTTACAGTCATCTCTTAATGGGAAAGTTTACACCAGACCTAATGATCAGTTAAATAAGATTGCTTTGAACATGTTTTCTAAGTGCCTTTATTTCTATTTTTCTTTCTTTAGATTTATTACCAAAGTGTAACTCCCATTATAATTTTTAGACCCCGCTGATAAAAGCACTCATCTGTTGTGGGCAATTTCCTTCTGAATGCTCGATTATTGTGCCATTGGTTGTGATGCAAATGACAGTGCAAACACTGATGCCATCCGTAACCAGGCAATACCTTAGTCAAAAGAGGCTAGCCAAGCCACCGTTTTTTAGCTTCGACCGCACCATTATGATTTATAGGCTGTAATAAAGAAGACAAAACAGGACCATACTTTGCAAGTGACAATATAGCTAGGAGACATGACTGATTTTCATTTAGAGGGGTATTTTGTTCTTGAGCCCCTTAGAGAACTGTGGTTATTAAATCCTTTTCCTGTGCTTCTAGAAAAATCCAAATACTTTATTTTTCCTCATGTTAACTCATCACCTTCTGCATAATAAAACATCAGAACCCGAGGCTATATTGGAAGAGGGGAGGGAGAGAACAACCTAGTTTTCTACTGATTGATTTATCTGAATTCATCAGCAATCCCAATTTATTTCTGAGATATTAGGCTGATTTCATTTTTAAACAACTAGACAGTAACATGATTGGAAACATTGGATAAGATTAAGCCCAATGTGGAAAATTCCTGACTGGTTAGGTTTCCTTGTTTCTGGCTTAATCAATTAGCTTTTTGGTTCCTTAGATGTTCTGAAATCCTCAGTGAACATAATGGAATATGTTGCCTATGAAGCTTCCCCCCACCAACCTTGGGCATTTCTGCACTGCAGAAATGGTAACTGCTGCCTGGTATGACTCTTGGGATCTCAAAGGTCATGGACAGGGCAGCTCCATGGGTGCTGTAGTTCATCAGATGGGGAACTGCAGAGCCCATCCTCAAATGAGACAGTTTTGCTATTTGCTACAATTTGGCAGAATCTCAGGTTGATGCTCTCCTGAGCAGACTGGCATTTCTTTAGAAGTCAGGATCATCCTTTGCTGTCCAGTTATTTAGGAAACAAACACATATAGGTGGTGTATCTCACACACACAAATAGTTAAGAGGGGTTAAAAACAGGCTCTGGACTCAACCTAGATTTGAATCCTCAGTCTTTCTTTGCCTCATTAATCTCATCTGTAAAGTATCTACCTCTAGAGTTATTGTGAGGATTAGGATAGGACTGAGATAGGACTGAGGTTCTTAGAGCCTTGTCCAATACAATAAATGCAGAAATGTTGGTAAGATAGGGTGGTGATGGTATTGCAGAAAATATGGAAAGTATAGAAGAGGTCAAGGGGAAAAAAAAACATCCCCCAAAATTTCACCACCCCAGACAAAGTTCACATTTTGATGTATGACCGTCCAGTTGTTTCTGTGTGTGCTTATATACTTTTTCAAAAATGTAAGACATGTTGTTTATAGCTTTCTTCATTTAGCAATATATTTTGACTAGTTTCTCTTCTTAATATTTAGTCTACTTGGTTTGAAACAGCTTTTAAACAGTATAGTTTATCTTATGATTATACTGTAATCTTAGATAACCAAGTCCTTATTAATAGATATTTCCAATTTTTGATCTAATGCATTTAATATGAAAACCCTGAACATAAATCTTTGACCATTTCTGATTTTTTTCCTTCTTTTTCAGAGAATTTTATAAGAGTTTACTTGGGTCAAACTGATGACATATGTCCGGGAGCAAGATCTCAAATGCTCCCTATTTCTGAATATTAGGATAAATCCCTAGAAAGGGAATTACTGGTTGGAGGGTATGTACCATTTTTAGGCTTTTGAATACCTATTGCCAAATTGTCCTCCAGAAAAGTTGAACCAATTTCCACTCTCACCATCAGTAATAACAATATTAATAATAATGTATAGTGTATGATTAAGATGTGTTGGTTCAGATGCTAAGCACTTTATATGCATATATTTAATCCTTGCAACACTGCTCTGAGGGGTTACTCTTACTATCTCCATTTTATAAAAGAAGGAGGTTAATTTGCAAAACTCTGGGTATTATTGTTCTTTAAATTTTTTTGCTGATTCAGTAGCTCATCTGGTTTTTAAAACTTGAATATACTAAAATTTTTGACTTGATTCTCTTCAAACTTTGGTTTATTTGGTTGCTCTGGATAGGCTGAGAGGAGGAAAATTAATTTTGGTTGCCTAGGATTTTCCTAAGACCTATATCTTTTGGTTAGTTAATCACATATATTTTGCACATGCCAACATTCCTGTCTAAGTTCTTGAGATTTTCTTAAGAATACCCCTTGCCTTTTAGACTCACTTTACTTTTTGTGTTTCTTAACTGTCTGTGTTCATTGGATAAACTTATGCCTGATGCTAAAGGAAGGGTAAAGGAAAGCTAGTTTTTTCATTGGATGGACAAAGCCATTTGGAGAACACCTCGTTAGCTAGAGGGAGAGCACAAGGTCTGTGTTTTTTAAATTGCTAAACAAAGTCTGTCCACCTGATTATGTTAAGCGCAAACAGGTTTTAGGCACAACTGTTGTACCATCAATCACTGTCTAACATATCTTTTAGGCTTAGAGGAATCCATAAGAATATTACTAAGAGTTTTTGAGGATTCATTGAACTGTTTATTGCCCAATCTGTATAATCCGAGTGTAGTTCATGGACTTTTTAAGGCTTCGTGAAAGTCCGTACCTTATAATACTTACGGAGGGAGAGATTGGTTTTGATTAGTGAAATTAGAATTATGCACAGTAAAACAAGGCAGTGTCCTAGTTTACTTGCACCACTTTATTTTGAATATACTTCAATAACTTTTTCAAGTTATTACATGCATTCCTGGTCATAACATCCTTCTGTGCTTGAGGGGATGTTTTAGTCTTAAGTTTGGCTTTGGGAAATGGCTGAACCATTGATTGATTATCATCAGGTGATGTAATAACACAAAAAATGGTACTAGTGACTGTGTTGGGTGGTGAGCTGGTGATTTTTTAAGAATTATTTTTCAAACCTTATGTTGGAATATAAAGGAATCACCTCTATTAAAGATATGTAGTTAGCAAATGCTCTCTGATACTTAAGTTGGCAGTGATATTTTATAATTAATACCTTACCTGCTTTCAAGAAAGGATTTGAAGTGTTTCATGCTAGTCAACATACAAAAGGTTCTGATACATTAGAAGCCTTATAGAACAAAGGACTATAGCAATTGTGCCAAGATTTTTATATAAAACGATTACTGAAGTTTAGCGTTACTTTACATATCTTGGTTTTCTGGTAGCCAAAGGGATAAAGACATATGTAATGGATTATGTAGTTTTTATTTTCATAAAACTCTTTAGAAACTAACAGGCACATAATTCTAAGATTTTATGGGTGGGACCCTTAAGTAATTGTATTGAATAACATAATGGACAATGTAAGGAATTTTGTGTGTTTTTTTATATTGACTCTGATAGTTGAGGCATTTGTAAAGACGGATAAGCCACCATGGTGTAAGTAGGTTGTTTACTGGTCTTACTTGATAATAAGAAAGCTTTAGAATAGTTAATTAGCCCATCCTTTATATATATTGTCTTGGAATCTCTCCAAGGAATGGGGTATGTTAGTAAAGGAGATCTGGAGAATTCCCTCTAAACTATCACTGCCTCTTAATTGGGCCTAACACAATGAGTACCTTGCAGAATATGCTCACCTCCAGGAGGTGTTATTTAGTCTTTTCTATTTGTTTTGGTTTTTTTAAATAATATACTTATCCTAATATATCCAAAATATTACATTTTAACATGTCATCAATATGAAAATTGAGATAGTTTTCCTTTTATATATACTGTGTTCACAATAAGGTGTGTATTTTAGGAAGCGCCCTTCTAGCTGCTAGAAAGGATGCTGCCCGATTCATGAATCATTTAATTAAATCCAATTAGATCCTCCAAAAAAAGGTGTATTTTACACTTAGAGCACATCTCATTTCAGTTCCTCAGTCACACTAGCCATATTTCATGTGCTCAATAACCACATGAGGTCAGTGACTCCCATACTGGACAATGCCATTCTAGAACCAACACTTTGGGAAACGTGCAAGTTGCTCCTCCAGAAAGCCCTCCCTGGCTCCCTGCTGCCAGTCCATTTGAATTTTGAAGAATGTCTTCAGAAAGTAATATTGGTATTTGGCATAGTAGACATTGCTGATAGATTCAGTTCTTTCTTAAGGCTGATCTTGGTGTTAATAGATATTGGTTCAGCTGGATCCACAAAATTGCTATATTTTTCATTATGTTGCTCAGTATCACTATTTCAGGATCCCACCATAAAATTCTTTATAGCTGTCACATCCTGTTGGGCATATCGAGTTGTTGCTCTACCCAAAATTAAATATCTATCAGCTGAATATAAAAGGTATTTGTCAACACCTTTTGAAGAAACATGTTGGAGCCACTTGCCTCTAGTGTAAAGCAAGTTACTTTGTGAGGGACTATAAAAAGTCAGTCTTCTATCGGGGTGACGTCAGAAGCATAGCAGCATGAGGAATCTCTCCTGATCTTTCTCCTTAAAATGACAACAAGCTGAATACCTACAACACAAGAAATCACACCCAACCTGCATCCAAGCACATCCGAGAGATCTGAGCATCAGAGCATTTGAAGGTGGGCCAATCGCATGAGATAGTGAGATGGAAAGAGAGAGAGATCAAAGACAGGCACTGTGTAGTGCAGCCCAGAGCTCCCAGCAGGACAAGGGGTAAGGCGGAATTATGCAGTGATTTTTGGTTCTTTGAAGCCCTGAATAGTCCTGCCTGAGTGATCAGCCCAGTGATCGGGGAAGAGAGCAGGACAGAAAGCAAGCACGGAGGGGTGACAGCTGTGTCTTAGCAACCGCCATTGCCAGACGGAAAGCTGAATCACAGACCCTGGATGCCTCCCCCCCACCATCCCAGAGGGCGCCCTCCCTCGCCCCCCTCCCCCTGTACCCTCCCAGAGCTAGTATGGAGCCTCAGGGGAATCTGTAGCAACCATAGGTGAAACACACACTGCAGCCGGTCCCAGTGATGTGTGGAGATATAGAAGCAAGGCAGCTGAAGCTTGAGGGTCACATTACGGGAAGGAAAATAGCCACATATACCACTGGCCTCTCCCAGTACACCCACCCCCACCCAGTTAGACTGATTCGGAAGGAAGCAGCAGAGCATTGCATCCGATTGTTGGGACAGTACCAGGACTTCAGGGCCTTTTTAGAGGCTTGGACCCCCATTGCCCTTCACATTCTCTCACGAGGGTGGAGCCCTGGAACCAAGGCTAACTGGTCACAGAGACACATTTCCCTAGAGAATAAAGGGCATTTTTAACCTCAAAGCAGAGATCCAGCAAGCTTGAGCAGTACAGGAAGCTTGGGCACCACCTACTGGAAAGCAAAAGAAAAACATCACCCTGCTGAAGAGAGATCACTATATAATAAACTTTCTTTCAAAAGGAAAAACAAAAAAAAAACAGTGCATTCCCTTTAATGCCTAGATGAAGAAATAATCCATCAAACACTATGAACAAACAAGATGACAAGGCAACTGAGAAAGAAGATGGAAAATTTCCAGAAAATAAGCTTCAAGATACAGAATTATATGATTTAAATGACAGAATTCAAGATTGCACTTCTGGGGGAAAAAAAAAAAAACTCGAGATGCAAGAAAATTCTGATCTACAGTTCAAAGAACTTAGAAACAAAATCAACGAATAACAGGAGTACTTTACAAAGGAGACTGAAACTTTAAGAAAGAACCAAATAGAACTTCAGGAGATGAACTCATTAAAAGAGATGAAGAATAAAATAGCAAGCTTAGAAAATAGAGCTGACCAGATGGAGGAGAGAGTTAGTGATATCAAAGACAGAAATCTAGAAATGACGCAGATGGAAGAAGACTTGAGAGTGAGAAAAAAAATGAAAGAACTCTACAGGAACTGTCTGACACTACCAGAAAAAGCAATATAAGAATAACGGGTATACCAGAAGGAGAAGAGAGGTGGCAGGGAACAGAGAGTATATTCAAATAGTTGACGAGACTTTTTCACCTAAGGAAAAGAACTGGATCCTCAAATCCAAGAAGCAAACAGAACACCTAATTATCTGAGCCCGAAAAGGTCTTCTCCACAACACATTAAAATTGTCAAAAATTAATGACAAAGAATTCTCAAAACCTGGTAAAGCTCATACACACAAAAGAAATCTATAGACCAATATCTCATACAGATGCAAAAACACTAGCAAATTGGATACAACAACACATTAAAAAGATTATGCACCATGTAGGCTTCATCCCAGGGGCATAGGGATTGTTTAACATATGCAAATCAATTAATGTGATACACCACATAAAATAAAGGATAAAAATCATATCAATAGATACAGCAAACGCATTTGACAAGATACAGCATCCATTTGTGATTAAAACACTTAATAAAATGGATAATGAAGGAAAGTATCTCAACATAAAAAGCCCATATACGACAAACCCTCAGGTAATATCATACTTAATGGTGAAAAACTAAAAACCTTCCAAAATCAAGAATAAGACAAGGCTGTCCACTATCACCACTATTATTCAACATAGTATTGTAATTCCTAGCTGGAGCAGTCAGGCAAGAGAGAAATAAAAGGCATCCAAATAGGGAATGAAGAAGTCATATTGTCACTTTTTGCAGATGACATAATTCTCTATAAAAACCTAAAGATTCCACTAAAAAGCTATTAGAAATAATAAACACAGCACTGTTTCAGGATACAGAATCAATGTACGAAAATCCATACCATTCCTATGCTCTTAACAGTGAATTTTCAGGGAAAAAATGAAAAATACCTTTTGCAATTTCAGCAAAAAGAATAAAATGCCTAGGAATAAACCTAACAAAGCATGTGAAAGACCTATACACTGAAAACTATAAGACATTATTAAAAGAAATCGAAAACAAAAAAAAAAAATGGAAAGATATTTCATGATTTTGGATTGGAGAGTCAACATAATTAAAATGACCTTATCACCTAAAGCATTATACAGATTTAATGCAATCCCCATCAAAATCCCATTGACATTCTTTAAAGAACTAGAACCAAAAAAAATCAGATTTGCATGGAAGTACAAACGACCCCAAACAGCCAAAGCAATACTGAGGAAAAAAGCAAGGCCAGAGTTATCACTCTGCCCGACTTCAAATTGTACTACAAAGTGACAGTAAAAAAAAAAAAAAAAAAAAAGCATGGGATTGGCAGAAAAGCAGACGCACAAATCAATGGAATGGAATTTAGAGTCCAGAAATAAACCCCCATATATATGAGCAAATAATTTTCGACAAAGGAGCCAAAAACATACAATGGAGAACAGAAAGCCTCTTCGACAAATGGTACTTGGAAAATTGGAAAGTCATATGCAAAGAAGGAAAGTAGACTGCTGTCTATTACCATACACCAAAATTAACTCAGAATGGCTCAAAGACCTGAATAGAAGACCTGAAACAATAAATTACATGGAAGAAAACATAGATACTAAACTCATGGACCTTGTATTTAGAGAAGATTTTATGAATATTACTTCAGAGGCAAGGGAAGTAAAAGCACAAATAAATGAATGGGACTGTATTAAACTAAAAAGCTTCTGCATAGCAAAAGAAACCATTAAGACAAAGAGGCAACCATCCGAGTAGGAGAAGATAGTTATTTGCAAACAGTGCCTCTTATAAGGGCCTAATATCCAGAATATACAAAGAACTCATACAATTCAACAATAAAAAGCAAACAATCCAATTAAAAATGGGCAGAGGACCTGAACAGACACTTCTCCCAAGAAGACATACAAGTGACCAGCAGACATATGAAAAGATGCTCAACCTCACTAGCTATAGGGAAATGCACATCAAAACCACAATGAGATACCACCTCAAACCTATTACAATGGTTGTCATCAACAGGACAAGTAATAAAAAGTGTTAGAGAGGTCGTGGGGAAAAAGGAACCCTCAGATACTGCTGGTGGGAATGTAAATTGGCAGTTACTATGGAAAACAGTATGGAAGTTCCCGAAAAAACCCAGAATAGAATTACCATATGACTCACCATTCCCTCTTCTGGGTATTTACCCCCAAAATTGAAAACATTTATCTGCAAAGATATATGCACCCCGATATTCATAGCTGCATTGTTCACAGTGGCCAAGACATGGAAACAACCAAAGTGTCCATTGATAGATGATTGGATAAAGAAGCTGTGGTACATGTATACAATGGAATATTACTCAGCCATAAGGAAATATGAAATCTTTCCATTTGTGACAACATTGATGGATATTGAGATTATCATGCTAAGCGAAATGTCAGTCAAAAAAAGTTGAGAACTATATGATTTTACGTATGTGAGATATAAAACAAAGTAACAAACATGACAGACTCATGGACATGGATAGTAGATTAGTGGTTACCATTGGGGAGGGGGGAGGTAGATTGGGGTAAAAGGCATCAAATATTTGGTGACGGAAGGACATTTACCTTTGAATGGTGAACACAGTGCAATATACATGTGATGTATTATTGAATTGTAAACTCGAAACCTATTGGATTTTATTAACCAGTGTCACCCCAATAAGTTTCATAAATTAAAAAGTCAAGCTTCTAAATTTTCACAGTGAATAAGCCTGGAGAAGGTTCGTATTCTGTCTAAAGTGAGTGGACCCAAGAGGCAGCGTAAGTAATCCTGAGGCGTATTCATTCATTCATCCTTTGTGTCATAGTGACACTCCCTTGCTGGGGATACAGATGAGCATTATAAATCTGGTTCCTGCCTTCATGGAGCTTGCATTCTGGTGAAGGAGACAAACAAGTGCATAAAAAATAAGGTGATAAGAAATTGTGTAAATGTTCTAGGGGAATAACTAGGGTGATGAGAGAGTCACTTTATTTAATTTTATTATAGAACATTCCAAGCATAGAGAAGTAGAATAGTGTAATGATCCCACCCGTCCACCCTACCTCCCATGTACCCATCACCCAGTCCAATAGTTAGCAAGTTTTGGCTAATGTTATTTCATCTATTATTCCAGCTCAATACACCCCCCCCACCAATTGAATTATTTTGCAGCAAACCTAGATATTATATCGCCTATATACATTTCAGTAGCCACAATACCATTTTCTTGCCTAAAAATATTAACTAATCTCTTAATATCAAAATAACTAGCCAGTGTTCAAATTTTCCTGTTTCATAAATGTGTTTCTTTTACAGTTTGCTTGACTTTATATGCAAATAAAGTCCATATAGTGCAATTGCTTGGTATTTTTTAACTCACTTATAATCTTATAATATCTCAGGAAAGTACCTTAAGATGGTCAGGGAAGATATTTTTATTGGAGACCTGAGAAATGAATGAGTTAGATTTAGGAAGAACATTCCAGGTAGTGAGAGGAGTGTGAATTATAAATTCACATGCAGTTGTAATAAATAATACAGAGATCCTGTGTACCCATTACCCAGTTTTCCCAAAGTTCCAAAGCATAATTTTTCCACACTACAATTTTCTTGCAAAACTGTAGCATAATGCAACAACCAGGATATTGGCATTGATGCAGTCAAGATACAGAACTATTCTGTTGCAAGGATCCTTCCTGTTGCCCTGTTGTAACCACACACACCTTTCTCCTCCTCCCGCTTTGTAGTTTTTATATTACCTTTCTCTGGTTTGGTATCTGGATAATACTGGCCTCATAAAATAAGTTGGAAAATAATTCCTCATCATCTGTTTTCTGGAAAAGATTGTGCAAATTTTGTGTTAATTATTTAACTGTGGTAGAATTCTCCATTGAAGCTGTTTTAGGTCAGCCTTCCTAGAGGTTTATCAATTTTATTGATTCCCTTTCCCCCAAGAACCACCTTTTTGTTTCATTGGTTTTTCTCCATTGTTTTACTATATTCAATTTCATTGATTTCTGCTCTTATGGTTATTTTCTTCCTGTTTACTTTTGGTTTTATATTCCAACTTTCTAGTTTCTTGATGTAGGAACTTCCATTACTGATTTAAGCAAATAATGCATGTTTAACATAAAATACTTGTCGAATTCAGTGCTTGAAAGTTTATCTCCAGATATGTCAAACTAATGTGTTTTCTTCCTTTGTTCTGGCTACCAGGAATCTCAGCTTCCCTGTTCTAATTAGTTTGTGGTTTGATTTTTTTCACCATTTGCTGCTATTTTTCTTTTACAATATAAATTAACCATTCTTTATAAAAGTAGGATCCTTTCCATCATTATTTAGATGGTAAAGGAATAAGTATTAAATAATAAGTATCGCCTTTATCAGCTTGCAAGACTTTCTTATTGGACCAGAGTACACTTAGCGTAGAATGAAGTCAAGGGCTACATCTGTCTTATTCTCCATTGTATCCCTGGCACCTAGCACAGTGACTTGTGTAAGAACATTTAATATGTTGAGTGAACTGGCCATCATGATCTCATTTGTTCTTTTTATGATCTTTCTACTTTTGTTATATGGATTGTGACAGTCACAGATGCTGTATCAAATTCGCATTCACATGTCAAGTGCCTGAAATGAGATATAGCCTACCAACTGAAATTATGGTTCAAATATTTGTGAATACTTTAGCCAATCTTTTTCATGTCCCATGTAATTTAGGTAATATTTATATAGTGCATTGGAGTAAACTGAGGCAATGAACTGCTTCTCGTACAAGAGCTCCTCCAGGACAGTGGTCCCCAAACTTTTTAGCACCAGGGACCAGTGCTACTATGAGAATCTAATACCTGATGATCTGAGGTGGAGCTGAGATGGTGATGCTAGCAGCTGGGGAGCAGCTGCAAATGCGGATGAAGCTTCCCTCACTTGCCTGCGGCTCACCTCCTGCTGTGCGGCCTGATTCCTAACTGACCACAGACCACTACCAGTCCACAGCCCCAGGGTTGTGGACCCCTGCTCTAGAAGATCTGCTGAAGTGAGGGTATCAAGATCCACATGCAGCTGTAACCCATTAGCAACATATCAGTAGGGAAACTATGGTTTTTAAACCTTACTGTCTGTAGAATTATAGTACTTTAAAATCTATTGTTTTTGTCATCTTTCCTTTCCTGGTTGTAGTGTGGAAATTGGCGAAAGCGTACGTGGAGAGGATGTCTACATCGTTCAGAGTGGCTGTGGAGAAATTAACGACAATCTCATGGAGCTTTTGATCATGATTAATGCCTGCAAGATTGCTTCAGCCAGCCGGGTTACTGCAGTCATCCCATGTTTCCCTTATGCCCGGCAGGATAAGAAGGATAAGGTAGGAGCAGAATTTCCTTTAATTTTTTTTTTTAAATCAGTAGAAGCATAAGCACTTGGCCAAAGTTCCAAAAGATTCCTTAATCATCAAATATATATTTAGAAGGTATTATTTTTTTTTTTGTCACATTCTCTTAGACATTATTGAATCTTCAAGTGATATGTGATTGGTATAAAGCAACACATTTGTAGTCTGTATATTTTATTCTGGTCATACATATATAACTTTCTGTTAGCTCACTGCTGTTTTTTAATTGTATGAGTAAGACTAAGCACCAGCTCCTATGGAGTAGAATATTTTTGAAACTATGATAGAACTTCTGGGACCATCTTGCAGTTATAGTTATGACCTCTTCATAAAACTTGGAAATCTGTTACATGAGTACTCGATCTCTTTGTACACGCACACCCCCTCCCCTAATTTATCTGATATATATTAGAGGATAGGCATATACATAAAACTTTGCAGGTCTGTTGTCTATTGTAATCAGTGCCCAAATTTTACATACAATGCCTAGGAGAAGGCCAGATATTTTTATTCCAAGAGTATAGAAAAAGGGCATTTTATAGTGCAGCAGCTATGTTTACCTGTTATTTAAGGAGGTTGAGGTTGCTGGAAGGTTGACCTCCAGATGAGTAAGGCAGTGGTGTAAATAAATTCCATGTCTTTAAATTTTGACATGCTAGATGTTATACAGGTTTGACTATATATGTGTGAAAAGAGATTTCAATAAAATTCTTTCGAAAAAGATTTTTTAAGCCTGCCTAATTTAAACTGAGCTTTGGAAACACTTGAATAGGCTGAAAATATGTATATTAAATTAAGAAAATGAAAGGTAGAAAGGTATTTTCTTTTATGAAGTACATATCCTGAGTTTGAAAAGTGATGTTCCACTTAATATTTATGCTAGATTGTGATCTACTCAGTCAATGGTCATGTCACTTTTTTTGAATTTCCTAGTAGCACAGTGCCTTAAACATAGTAGGTACTCAATAAATAGATGCTTATTGAGCAAACGAATTGTTTCTCAAATTGACTATTTGTTTTTGTTTTTTTTTCTCTCCTCCATTTAGAGCCGTGCTCCAATCTCAGCCAAGCTAGTTGCAAATATGCTCTCCGTAGCAGGCGCAGATCATATTATCACCATGGACTTGCATGCTTCTCAAATTCAGGTAACAGTGGAAGCTGAACATTAGCTTAGAGATTTTCAGGGGTTAGAAAAGGGGAGGGGAGAGGATTGAATGCTGAAGCAAAAAACTGCCCAAGTACAGCTCTAATGAACTAGACATTGACAACATTTTAAACATCCTCACTTTAAGCTCAGTTCATGATCTTAGTCATTTAGGGTGATTGGAAAAGGAGACAGTTTTGTATCCTGGGAAGAGTGGAGGCTTTGGATCAGACCTAGTTTGAATACTGGCTCTGACACTTGGCTAGCTTTGTAACTGTGAGCAGATAATTTAACTTCTCTGAATATACACCGCTTTGCGAGTATTAAGATTAAATTCATAGTATGCCTGGCGCATGACAGGAACCAAATAAATGGGAGCTGTTATTGTTATCATTAAGTTTAGAGTCACAGATATTGGAACCTACTTTCTAGCATAAACTCGAAGTAAGGGGAGCTGAATACCACCTTATATTTATACACTTTAAAGAGATTTGTTAAATCATTATCATTGGAACCTTATGGCAGTCCACTGAGGTACATAGGACAGGTGATTAAACCCATTTTGTAGAAGAGGAACAAATCAGTTGAGAAACACAACTAATCTGTAGCAACTAGAATTAGAGCACAGATCTGACTTCTATTTACTCTCTGTGACCATTTATTATAAGTACTTTCCATTAAATTTATGTATCATAGCATCTCTAACTGGTTTACCAGTTAGCTTTTGCTGAACTTGGCTATTTTTTCCAAGGGTTCACTCATGTGCCTAGGGTCAGTTGTGGGTCACCGAGAGCTGGCTTTGCCTGTTGTGGCTGGGCTCTCTTGCACAGTCTGAATTCCAGGAGGCTGTTTTTATAATCTCCCACACTGGGCATGCCTTTTAATCAGTCTGAATGTTGCAGTAAGCTATTCTTTGGGCAAGTCACCATTCTCTTTGCGTTAATCATTTATAAGTGGAAGAGAAGGAACACAAAGCAAAACTGACCCAGCTCCTTTCTACAGGGCTTTTTTGATATCCCTGTGGACAATTTATATGCAGAGCCAGCTGTCCTGAAGTGGATAAGGGAGAACATCTCTGAGTGGAGGAACTGCACCATTGTCTCACCTGATGCTGGGGGTGCTAAAAGGTATGGCTGAAATTCATATTATTCTCAATGTACTGGGAAAATCTTTCAGACAGTTGTCAGAAAGTGATGTCTTTCTATCCAAGTGACTGATACTTTTTAAGTACTTCACCATGGATGTGCCAGTAGCTGGCCCCGCTTTTTCTGGCCCCAGTCCCCACCTGAAAGACAAGACAGCAATAGGGGGACCCTGAATAGTTTGGTATTGTGGACCTGACTATAACCTCTTGGTAACTTGGCGCTGCAAGGCTAGTAACACTGCTGGAAACCGATCGGGGAAGGGAGGAAATTTGGTTTTCTAATGAGTGGCACCTGCTGTCAAACCACATGATAATAGTGGACAAGCAAGCTTTTACACACCTCTTAACGCTGTTGTTGGTTAGACCATTTTGATCCTTTGGATTAAAGTATTAAGCAGGAAGGAAAATAAAGCGTGGTAATTTTATTTAAAGCCAAGACCTTAACATTTTAAACGAACTGCCACGGATTACCAGTCGCGGTTCTTTATAGCTCACGTGGTGCCGACTAACAGCTTTTTATTTCCTCAGTGGATCATGCATTAATAATGCATTCAAAAGTGTGACATACTCTCTTCATGTTGTGGAAATGGAACGAAGAGCTACCAAACACAGATGATTAGGAAAAGCTAATTCAGATCTCTCTAAAAGCCATTCAAATCTTCAATGACTATTTCTCAACAACCTCTTTATTTCAGTAATTTCAACAGTACTGATAAGCTGAGAACTTGAATTTGATTATCCAGACAGATATATGGCTTTGTCAGGCTCGTGTAACCACCAGTTACCATCTGTAATACTAGAGACAGCCTAAAAAACACCCCCTAATGGTAATTGTCATACTTGTTTTAACTTGTGCATTATTTTCACAACTAGCCATGGGACTTAGAAAATAGTCACATATGAAATAAATAATCAAGCGGGATTTTCTTTCCAAAGTTGGGTACAGAAAAACCACCTTTAATAGATGACTTATTACTACATGTATTTTTTTTGTTTTTTAATTTTCTTAGTGATAGAATTTTCAAAATTAGTAGCTATCACTTCTGTTTTGGCAGGAATTTTGGAGTAGGGAGAGATCCCGGTGCAGTTGTGACTTGCACATAGTTTTCCTCTCAAGGGCATGGGAAGTGACTTTTCGTAGCCCTTTATGCTTTTTCTGCAGTCACTAAGTTTGTTGGACATTAAGTATGGATAGTTTGGGATGCTCGAAATAATCATGTATTTATCTCAGATTTATTCATACATTCCAAGTAGATTGGTTACTCTAGATGATATATGCCCATGAAGCAGTAATGGAGAGGACGGGGTGTGGCTCATTTAGATCAGGGTACAAATGTCACCTAGGTTGTAGTTCAAACCTTGCTGTGGTCTCTATTATATGGTCGCAGGTTCTCCTCTATCTAGCGCAAACTCAGATATGTGACCAGTGTCAGAAGGGAAATAGGACAGAACGCTCTGGTTGGATCAGTACACTAAAAAATAAAGCCCAAAGCACAGGTCTCATTACACATAATGAGGATGGCACAGTGGAGTATGGTCGTACATGCCAATGGGACAGCACAGTCATTTACACTATATGAATTTCTGTTTGAATGAATGATAACAGTATTTTGCCACCAGACAAGTTTGTCTTCTATCTCACCTTCTAGTCTTTCTATTATCTTATAATTGGAAAAAAAAACTCACAAAAACTGTTTTGATTTGGAGATACTTTGGCTGTACAATGGCATGCCCAGTTTGCCTGGTTAATTGGTATAACTTCCTTTCTAACAGGCATTAAAGGAACTCCCAAGCTTGGCATCCAGGCATGAGCATTAGAACAGGCTGGGTACTGCTCCTCTCCTGCCAGGTTCAGGTCCACTTCTCATCACATCCTCATGTCAAATTAGGACAGTCTGCACTCCTGATATTAGTTAACTGAGTCTTTTCTCTCACCGCTTCTGCTGCCAATTCATTCAGTGTACGCACCTTAGCATTATACTGCTTCCTAGAACTGGTGAGGGCATCTGTCTATCCCCTCCTGTAACCTAGAATGAATCGTAATTTATGGAAATTGCTCTTAAGATAAGGAGGCATTAGTCTATAAAACCTAGTTTGTAATGTCAATAAATTGTAGTTGCTTTCTTCCAGCTCTGGGAACTGTTTGGTTTCAAGGAGTATTCTCCCCCAGAAAACAAGCCCATTATTTAATCCATCTATTTTGTTTAGGAACTAATACACCCTAGGTTTTTAATCTAGGAACATCTTATTTTGCAGAGTGACTTCCATCGCAGACCGGTTGAATGTGGACTTTGCCTTGATTCACAAAGAACGGAAGAAGGCCAATGAAGTGGACCGCATGGTGCTGGTGGGAGACGTGAAGGATCGGGTGGCCATTCTAGTGGATGACATGGCTGATACTTGTGGCACAATCTGCCATGCAGCTGACAAGTGAGTGCTGAGCAGTGATGCGGGCTGGTGGTTAGAAGAAAAAAGCTGACTGCTATCTGAATGCCTTAATCTTGCTGATTCTTTTTGGAACTGAATCGAGGGTATGATAACTAGCTTTAGGAGTTTTTTGTCACCCTAGGCTTGAATTGCAATATGTGTAAGTTGATGAGTACTCTTTATAGTACTAAATTATGTATAGCATAAAATTGGCCATTTTAACCATTTTAAGTGTACAATTCAATGGCATTAGTTACATTTGCAGTGTTATTCAACTGTTACCGCTGTATTTCCAAAATATTTTCATCACTTTGAATACTCTACTTTTGATAGTTGTTTTAAAAAACAAGTTAAGGTAGAAATCCATAGACCTGAGCAGAGAGAAATATATTCTCATATTTATATTTTACCTGAGCGGGAAATCCTAGTCTCACCTCTTGATCGTCTATTTTAGCTGCTACTTCATTCATATTACTTCTCATCTCTCACACTGTTCTAAATTGCCTTCCCTCTGTTCTCTCTGCTACCAGTCACCAGTCTCTTACCTCCCCAGTCCATCTTTCACATTGCCTTCTCACTTGGAAATCTTCCTAAAACCTAAGGCTAGATCCCATCATTCCTCACCTTTAACACTTCATTCCTCACCTTTAAAACTTTAAGTGGCTCCCCATTGCTCACAGTCTAAACCACTACGGACAGCATTGTTTCTCATAAATCTTTTTTAACCTCTGAGTGTGCCTTGCTCAGGGCCTGGCATGTAATGGGTACTAAAAACATATTTGTGTGCTGAATGAGCCCTGATTTGGATCCTGGAGTATACATTTATACAATTCTTTTTGTTCTTATATTAGTAAGGTAATGCTAATTACTATAACAGCTCAACTCCCTGAAATATCGGTGGCTTAACATGATACAGTTTCTTTCTCATTTATGGTGCACTCCATTGTGACTATTCCTCTCTGAGTCTTATGTCACTGCATCTTTAACATGTGGCTTCTAAGATTACTTTCAGACATTTTCATTTTCATTTTGGCCATCCAGAAAGGGAAAAGAGCATGGAGAATCAATCACCCATGGAAGATTTTTGTAAGCTCAGCCAAGAAGTGTGGTGTACATTGTATCTGCTCACATTTTGATAGCCAGAATTAAACCAGAATTAAGTCGCACGGCAACACCTAACTATTCAGGGCGGGGAGGAGGCTAGGAAATGTAGTCCAGCTGTGTGCCCAGAAAGACAAGATGGATTTTGTTGAGTGTAATAGTCTGCCACGGTCCTTTTACACAAAGCCAGACCTATTCAGATAAGCTCTTAGTCCAGTTCTCTCTCCTTGTTATGCACTGAATTGTGGCCCCCTAAAACTTATACATTGATGCCCTACCCCGCAGCATGTTGGCATTTGGAGATGAGACCTTTGGGAGGTACTTAGGTTTAGATGAGGTCATGAGGGTGGGGTCCTTAATGATAGGATTAGTGCCTTAGAAGAAGAGACCAGAGAGCTTACATCAGCCATGCATGTATATGCACAGAGAGATAAAAAGTGGTCACATGAACACGTAGAGAGATGGTAGCTGCCAACAAGCCAAGAGAAGAGGCCTCAGAATGAAGCCTGCCTTGCTTCCACCTTGATCTTAGACTTCGCAGCCTCCAGAACTGTGAGAAATAAAATTCTGTTTAAGCTACCCAGTCTGTGGTAGGGCAGCCAAGCTAACTAATGCACTTCTTCCTAACTCAGATTCTGTAGTAACAAGTAAGTAATCCAAGTCAACTCTGCTTTTTCCTCTAGGCTTCTCTCAGCTGGAGCCACCAGAGTTTATGCTATTTTGACTCATGGAATCTTTTCTGGCCCCGCCATTTCTCGCATTAACAACGCATGCTTTGAAGCAGTAGTTGTCACCAATACCATACCTCAGGAGGATAAGATGAAGCATTGCTCCAAAATACAGGTGAGGGTGAGATTCTTGCAAAGCAAAATTGCACTAAGCATTCATGAGGTGGTTTCATATGTTGAATTACCAGAAGATTTCTTGCTTTGCTCTTAAGGGTTTAGTTCCTTATCAGGGTCTGTGATCTAAAAGTAAAAAATCGTGTACTTAAAGACTTAGATGGCTGGACCTCAGAATCTCTAGAGGTTGGAGCCCAGGAGTCTACATTTTAACAGGCATCGCCCAGATGATGCTCACTCAAATTTGCAAGTCCATACTTTATAATATCTGTGTGTGTCACGCTTAACTATTAGCTCTTGCAGACATAATGTGAAACCTTTAAACTGAAGGTACACTCCTTAGAACTCAAGTGTTTCTCAAAGTTGCTTTGGAAACAGCCTCATTACCTTATGTTCTTGTTAAAAAATGCAAATCCCTTTGCTCTATCCAAGACCTACAAAACCAGAGATCCTGGAGCCACTACTTGAAAGTAATTCTCTAAGTAATTGTTAGATACTCAAGTTTAGATGTCATTACACTAAAATATAAGGCCTTTACTTAATGAAAAATGTGTACAGTAATCCGTTAGCTTTGTAAAATATGTAAAATTGGAGGGTCGATGTTATTAAGGATTTTTTTCCACTTAAATATATGTTTTCTTCATTCCTAAGAATTTTAAATGCCAACTCACCACCATCTTGGTGAGTCTGACTCAGAATTTCTCCTCCATTAGCGTGTCGACTATCCTATATGGTGTTATTTAAAATGTTACGTAGAATAGCTGGGTGCACAACGGGAAACATCACAGTGCAGCCATCTTACAAGGAAGGACTCTCATTAAGCTGCTCATCATTCTCTGCAAATTGGCCAGTTGTCTCTGTCTATATTATACTAACCCAGTGCTTTTCTTGCCTGTCTAGGTGATTGACATCTCCATGATCCTTGCAGAAGCCATCAGGAGAACTCACAATGGGGAATCTGTTTCCTACCTTTTCAGCCATGTCCCTTTATAATAGAATAACTTCAGAGGCTTTTAAAAAATAAAGTGAACCCCACCCCTTGTTTTCCCTTGGTATTTGATAAAATATTCAGCAGAAGACTCAGCTTACTCTAGTAGCTTTCTACATCCCATGTCAGGTATATTTTAGTTTCTCCAAAATTAGGGAAAAACAGATTGAGACTAATTGCTCAGATTTTTTACCCATATTGTCTCATTCTGGCTTCTTGGTTTTGTGAGCCTTGCAGCTTTAACTACAGCTCAGCTGCTGCAGGTTTTCAGGCTTTGAAGGGTGTTGTGTGGGGGTGTTTGAATGTGATTGGGGAAGCTCAGACTACATGTGAACGTTTCAGGGTTTCCTTAGTTCAGAACTACTAGCAACAAAGCCAACCCAATCTCCCCCTACCCCCGCCCCCACACACAACACATGACAAGTTCTCTAAATTACAAGAGCCTTAGGCAGCCCAGAACTCATCTCTGGTTGGTGAGCCCCTGTAAGGCAGGCTGCTGCGGGGGTTGGGCTGATGGAAGGCAGTGCACACAGTACAACAGATGCTTCTTAGGAAGAAAAATCCTGACCCATCACCCTCTGCTTGGGGATTGTCACTTAGAGTCTTTTGTATCTGTTTCTTTTTCCATTTGACTTGACCTTCAACCATCTGACCTTTTCCTGGCCAAATAATCTTCTTGGGCCCAAATGATCACTGTACCATTGTCTTCTGGAAAGTAAACCTCACTTCTTGCTGTGTATTCTGTAACATTGACACAAGATTATTTCTCTGTAGCTTAATCTTCCTTAGCCCACTACCACCGTGGTAGAAAGTTCTAGGTGGTGTCGTAGTGCCTTTTGATTAATTTAAGTATTTAATTTTCATCTTCCTTCCATGGATCTGTTTGGCCTCTCAGATGACGTGAGATTGCTGTTAAAAAGATATTACTAGCTCTTGTAGAGGAAACTAATAAAGTTTCTGACTGTGTTGTGTGATCATGGATCTATATCATATCTGTACTGCTCTATCTGCCAAAAGTTTAGTTTACGTGTCTTGCTGCCTAATGAGACCTTGTAGTCTTTGTTTCCAAACTATTAGCTGCATTGTTAAGCCAAGAGAAGACATTGGCAGCAGTTTTACTGAACTATAAGATCTTAAGATGTCTGGGGTTTACATAGAAATATTTTATATATATATATAGTAATTCTCTGCATTATACCTGAATCATAGGATGTCTATTGCCTGCTGAATCTCTGGTTCTTATTCCTGGAGATAGGAATTACATATTTTCTTATTGGAAGAGAATAGTTTCTATAATTTATTTTGAACCAGTTTTGTCAAATGTGGTTAAGATTTTCCTACATCGTTAGTTGACATACGTTTGGCATTTAATTTCAGCCCATTCTAAATAAAAACTATTTAGAGAAGGTAAATGTGCAAAAGTTAAGAATGAATTATAATGAATTCCAAAATTTTAAGTGAGTTTCTTTGCATATCAAATATAAGAGCATTCTTTTATTTTGGAAAGCTACATGCTTCTGGAGCTTTGTGAAGAGTGCTTGCTCCCTTATTTTTGAAGCTTAGTTCTGGTTTTGTTTTTGCTTTGTGTTGAATATTGGGATATCTATCTTACAATGAGTCTTTTGAAAAAAGTGATTCAGAAGGGACCAAAGTGAGCTATGAAAAGTGTGCCTCTGACCCTCTAGCCCTCTTTTACCTGAAATTTTTGCTCTGGGAGAAGCTAATGTAGAGCATCGATGCCATAATTTGCTGATTATGCTGTTTCCTGAAGTATTGGATCAGTTGATCAGGGTTTGCCATGTCATAATATTTTGATATAAAACATCTGCTGTGGGCCCCCTTGAGTGATCCAGTTAGTGCTTCGGATGAGGTTTTGAGTCATTCAAGAAAGGCCCTCAGTCCCCACCTTTGATCCCTATGCCTGGGAGAAGGTCAATATTCAGTTCCCTGCGACACTCAGCAAAGTGCCATAAGCACCTCCAAGGCCTATTTTTTTCTTCTAATGGGAAAGACCCAAGTATCCTGAATGGCAAGTGATTCTTGACTAGAGAACCGTAGTAGAAGCAGACCTAGTGGTGGGATATGAAGCAGCACCAAAGCTGAATAGAGTTGTAGTGAGAACACAGCTGAAAGGAAACTTTGTGATAGCTATGTATCTATTGCTCCTGAGCAAAAGGCATCAGCAGGTTCTATCTTTCTCATCCCCTCAACTCCCCCAACCCTCAGAACCAGAGAAAAAATTACTTGCACCAAAGCTAAGCTCATCGAGTCCCCAAGCTAATACCTTTATAAAAGATTTTTTTTTCTTTTCAAATTAGGGCTGTTAGTCTCCAGATTTGGAATAGAAGCATTTTCTGCTAAAGGGTTTATTTAACTTGCCCATTAATATATTATGTAGTTCTTAATCTGAGGGTTATTAGAAAGCAAAAACAACTCTCATTGACCTGCCATTCCACCATCTCCTTCTGACTAACTCCTGATTGTGGGAGTGAGGGAAGACATCTCAGGAAAGGAGTCTGGTTTCTTAACACCTCCCCCACAAACTTAAAGTGAGAATGGAGAAAGCTCTGCATTGCTGCCCAGAGCCCACCACTCAGGCTAGAGACCACTGAGGGAGTAAATGCCCTTTTTGTGAAAAAAAGCCATTACATTTGGTCATGAAATGAAGCCAGTGGGCAACCCTTGCTTTAATCTGAACCTCCAGTCTTTAGCTGGGTACTTCCTCAGTTGATTGGCTCTTGGAGCCCTGAGCCCTGGCTTCCTCTGCCTCTGGTTTGCCCTTGTACTGCCTCAACGGGATTCACTTTCATTGCTTGTAACAAGACCTCTTGCACCCAGTGCATAATATGGACAAAACAGGTTCAGATATAGGAGGGCCATGTGTCTTTGGAGTCCTCTACATCATGTAACTGACATCACCAAGGTCATCTATAGTGTTATCCGTAACTACAAATAGGAGAAAAGAGGATTAGAAGGAACACAACCATAGGGTGGGAACATACTCCAAAGTTAATTCACACCTCATTTACAGATCAAGGATTGACCAGTCATGTACCTATTAGTCATTTGCTTCCTTTTGCCAGACTGCTGGCTCTCAGGTAAGGCTGTTCTTTAAAGGCTCAGCTTTTTGCTTGTGATTATTCAAAAACATGCACGGCGGTCTCCCTCCCCTCTGAACTATTCACTAGTCCCTGGACACTTCTGCTTGAAACAGGTGGCTTCTGTCATGACAGTCAGATTTTAAAGGCAAAGGGTGCTATAGCTAATGACTTCCCATCCTGTTTTACTTTTCTGCCATGTTTTGAGGCTTGTTTTTCTGTTGCAGATCTTTTTCACCAGTCTGGGACTTCTTATTTAATAATAAAGCAAATTCCACTCCAAAGCATGACGGTAAAGCTTGATGTTCCAGAGAATCTTGGTTCAAGCATTTCTTCTAAGTCACCTTTTTCAAACTCTAGGTCTTTGTGAGACGACTGCAGGGGAGCTAAGATGTTAACGGGCACATTCAGATCCCTTGTACTAAACACGTGGGGGTTAGGATTGGGCCTTGCCATTGATTCTGTTTGCTATTCTGGGATCTTTTCTGGGGTGAGTGATGTCGGCTGACTCAGAAGACTTTATACTGTTAAAAACTTGTGTAAAAACCTGATACTTCAGAGATAAGATTGAATGTAAGGTTAGAGGTTAAATCAGAAGGAAGGCCAGATGTTAGTTGTCAGATCTGAAGGAAATTCCAGTGTAGTCAGTTTCTCAAAGTCTGGCATAGTCTGATAATAGGCAAGTGACTTGCAGTCATCTTTGATGCATTCAGATAGGGAAGCGGTCACCATTTCTTTTGAGTGTGAATTCAAGTGGAGGGAGGAGGGATAGAGTGGGTAATAAGAAATGATGGTTTTCAAGCTTCAGGAAGTTGAATTTGACCCAGAAAACCCATGGTAATGATGATTCAGTTGCTGCTCCACGTGGCCCCCAAGATTGCAAAATAAAGGGCTTGCAAGGGCTAGACAGATTCCTACTGGTCCACCCTTCCTGAGACAGCTTTCTTATATCAGCACTGAGAGCCAGGAGAAAGGAGACACTTTCTGACCAGCACCTATTCCCCTCTCCCCCACTCTCTCCTGCCCAGAAGCCTGGATGCCTTCAGCCTTTGATGTGCCTAAGTAGATCTTGCCATGAAGCTTAAGCCCTCTTCTCCTGGAAGACATTCCTTTGGGTTTTTGCTTGCAGAGTGAAAGGGAAGGAAAGGGACAGGGGTAGCTTTTTCCATCCCAGCCCTTGGGAACCTTACCAACAGCCTCAGAAGCCTGGCTGGCTCCTTGCTCCCACTGAGTCTATGATCCTCTTTGCTGTTGGCCTATTGTATGCCCCTTGGTGATGGCCTACTGTCCCTGCCCCATACCCTAAGGGAGACCGGAAGATATCTCCTGGCCGCCGGAGTCAGACTCCCATCTTTTCTCTTTCCCAAGTTCTTTTCCCCAAGATATTTCCTCCAATAGCTCAGCTACCAACTACAAAATTAAAAACAGTGGGAGGGGGAAGCTCATTTTGAAGCAAAAATATCTGAAACTGGAGTGTGACAATAGGTTTTATTCCCATTCCCCTCCACCCCAATTTGTTTTCTTCAACTGGCTCAATTCTTACATGTCTCCACTGCCACAGTCAGTATGTCCACTCACTGCTACAGCTGGGTCTTGTTGCTTCACCCACATTGTTCCATGAGCTCACTCACATCTTGTGGTTTTGATTCAGGGCCTGAATATAAAGCAAAACGGCAGCCAGGCTTGACCAATCCATTTCACCTGTGCAATATACGGAGCAAAGCTTTTCAACCGCCAGCATATAAATCAGCCTGGAGGCACACCCCGACTTTACTCATCACCCTCAAAGTTCCTGGGGTAGGGCCTATGATGACACTGCGGGTAGGGACTTTGCGGTGTGAGAGGGGCTGCAGCAAGGCAGGGAGGAGCAGAGGGGCGGGCTGTCCAGATGTTGAAGCCTGGCTGAGGATACTCCCCCCTCTGGTCCCTTTCCCGCACCCACTCGCTGGCCCATGGAACCTGTCACTACTACTTAGCTGCCACTAGGGGGAGCCAAGCAGAGAACAAAGGGAAAGAACACCTGGGGGAAATGGCTTGAGGCTTAAGGAGTGGCATGAGTGGCTGCCTCAGCACCAGTAGGTCCTCCTGGTCCCTTCTTCCCCTTTACATCCCCGGCAGCCAGGATGACAACATGGTGCCCAATTCCAACTCTTTCAACAGAAGGAAAGTACACAAAATGTTAAGTACATAATCCGAGGTACTCTCGTCTAGAGGGGGAAACAGGACATTACCATTTGGTGTGATAAGGACTACAATGAGAGAAGAGCAAGGTCTGATAGGAGCATAATAAGGGACACCTAGGCCAGTGTTGGGAGTCATGAAAAGCTGCAAGGTCTGATAGGAGCATAATAAGGGACACCTAGGCCAGTGTTGGGAGTCATGGAAAGCTTCCTGGAGAAAATACCTGGACACCCAAAAGAATGCAGCTGGTGTGTGTGTGTGTGTGTGTGTGTGTGTGTGCGCGCGCGCGCGAGCACAGGCACATGTTTGTTTGAGGGTAAGATGGGGAGCTGCGATGAGGGATGGAGCTGATGAAACCAGATTGTTTGAGGGTAAGATGGGGAGCTGCGATGAGGGATGGAGCTGATGAAACCAGATCATGAAGGATCTTATAAGTAGGGTGACCATAGGCCTATTGTCCTAGCATACTTATTAATAACACTCACTGTCACTCTCAAAAGTGTCATTGTTTGGATGACATGGTAACCCTATTATATGGTAAGCCTACTTGTAAGACACTAAGGAGTTTGAACTTTATCCTGGAAACAAAAAAGAGCCAGCGAGGGTTTTTAAGCAGGGTAATGACAGGGTCAAATTCACGCAGTTAAAATAGATGGGCAATAGTGCGAAGAATGGATTGGGGTCGGGGAGCAAGAGTGAAAGAGGGGAGATCAGTTAGGAAGTCATGCAGTTGTCCAAGAGGAGATGAAGGCAGCCATGGCAAGACAAGTGCTGGTAAAGAGAAGAACAATTTGCAATATATTTTGGAGGAAAATGCAGCAGAACTTGGTGATGTTTTGATGTAGGGATTGAAGGAGAAGGAAGAGTCCAGGACAACTTCCATTTTTCTGGCTTGAATGCCTGGCAGACACTAGTACTCTGGAGTATGGGGGACAATGCAGTTCAGTTGATGAGCTATGAAGTTAAGGTGCCTTGGAGGGACCTCACCAGGAGGACTCAATGGCAGTCAGTGCAGCCAGCAGAGAGATTGAGGTCATCAACACATTTTTGCAAACATACCCTCTCCAGATAACCATGAAGTGGCGGGGCTATAAACTAGGCTGGCCTTAAGTATCTTGGGTGTTCGAATCCAAAGGACAAGGGAAAGTGGAGGAGGTTATGGAAGAGGAACAAAATTAGGGAACAATGAAGAAAGGTAAAAAGGGTTTTAAATGCACAATATGAAACTCTGGGTTATAGACTACTTAAAGGAGAAAGATAAATAGAAACCAACAAAGAAGCCTCTAAAAGAAAGAGAAGTTGGTCTTTTTAAAACTATAATTTACAACAGCATTACGGACAATTTGGAACATGTGTGTAAAAGAAGCCTTAATCCATAATTGGCCTACCCATCACGATGATTATTTTGGTATATTTGGAATGTATGCATGAGCGAAGCAAGAGCAGCGGCAGCAAGATAACTAAAGAAAATCTGCAGTAACAGTTTAACAGGGTCCAAGGTCAGACTTGGAAGGCTATATCAGCAATCCAGATAGAGAATGGCAATCGGCCTCATTGAAAAAGGGGACAAGGGCTTCAGAGAACAGAACAGAGAGTCCCTATGCCTTTGTTTAAATTAAAATATTTACTTTGAGATAAGTACAGATTCAGATACAGTTGTGAAAAATAATACAGAGATCTCATATGCCCTTTATCCAGCTTCTCCCAATGGTAACATCATGCAGAATCAACAAATTGATAGAAGTAGGAGGCAAGCAATGCCACCGTCACCACAAGGAGCCCTCAGTTGCCATTGTACAGCCACAGCCACTTCCCTCCTACTCCCTGACCCCTCCTTAACCCCTGGCTACTACTAATCTGTTCTTCATATGCATGATTTTGTCATTTCAAGAATCATAGAGCATGCAACCTTTTGAGATTGGCTTTTTTTCTTTTTTTACTCAGCTTAATTCTCTGGAGATTCATTCAAGTTTCATCTCTCAATAGTTTGTTTCATTCACCCATTGAAGGACGTATGTGTTTCTGCTTTTTGGCTATTAAGAATAAAACTGCTATGAACATTGATATAAGATTTTTATGTGAATATAAGTTGTTATTTCTCTGAGATAAATGCCCAGAAATGCAGTCACTGAGTCGTATGGTAGTTGCATGTTTAGTTTTTTGTTTTTTTTTTTAAGTAACTGCCAAACTGGTTTCCACAGTAGCCGTACCATTTTGCATTCCCACCAGCAGTGCATAAACGGCCTAGTTTCTCTGCATCCTCACCAGTCTTTGATAGTGTCACTATTTAGTTTTTTGGCTTTTGTTGCACCATTCTGATAGGAGTATAGTGATCTCTCATTGTGGTTTATTTGCATTTCTCTAATGACCGATGATGTTGAACGTATTTTCATGTGCTTATTTGCCATTCTTTATAACCTCTTTGCTGAAATGTCTGGTCAATTTTTTTTTTTTTTTAGGTGAGGCAATCCTTGGTTGACCTCACAGATTGCAAGGACCTTGTCAGCTTACAATCCCTTATTTTTTTTTAATTTATTTTTTATTTTTTACACCTACAGCACCTGGTCTTCCTAGGTGGTCTCCCATCCAAGTACTAACCAGGCCCGACCCTGCTTAGCTTCTGAAATCAGATGAGATCAGGCTTGTTCAGGGTGGCATGGCTGTAGACTGGTCAAATCTTTTCGGATCTTATTTAAGCCTTCTGTTTTAGCTGGTTGCCTCTGACACCACTCCAGCATGAGAAGCAGGGATGGACCACCACCTCATGACTGCCAGCCAAGGGGTCAAAGTACAGGTCCCCACCCGGCCCCCATTGACAACCAAGTAAAGGACCTCCCCCTTACTGCTAGGAGTGGATGGGAGTTCTGGCCTCCACTAGGCCTCCACTGATACCTCTGGGCTAGGAGGGCTAGGAATTCTTCCTTGCTGCTCCCCAGATGGCCTCCCCTGACACCACAGGGTGGGGGTATGTAGCCTCATTACTGCTGGGTGATGATGAAAGTCTTAGCTCCCCACTAGACCTTCTGACAACACCCAGCCAATAAGAGAAAGGTCACCTCATTATTACTTAGTGGAAGTGGAAGTCCAGGGTCCCCGTGCAATCTCCACTGACACCCCTGGAGAGGGAACCTCGTTACCACTCAGCTGGGATGAAAGTTCCAGCTCCCTAGGCCTCCTCTCACATTCCCTGGCAGGGGGCATAGGTGGGAGCTTGGGGGTGGGGCATCTCCTTACAGCCTGAAGTTGAAGTCTCTGCTCCCCACTAAGGACTTTGCTGGATCAGAAAGTAATGCTGACAGGAAAGCCAGCCTGTCTCTATAGGTTGAGATCTACCTGGCCCCCTAGGTCTAACACAATTCTACTTCCTTCTTAGTATGGAAGAGAAAAGGCCCCAGGGAGTCCCAGGCTAGCAGGACTCCATGCTATAGCTTGGCCTCTGTGAGTCCTTTCCTCTTTCTGGCAAATGATACCAGCTGTCATGCCCAGGCTTGCCTCAGTGAAGCCCCAAGGTGGCTCCCAGTACCCCAATTTGGAGGTTAAGGGGAGTTGTAACTAAATGTCCAAAATGTAGTTTGACAAAACCTTCATTTTCAACCTATGTCACTACACATTTCTGTGAGGAGAGAAGGAAAGAGTATTTTAAACAGAGTTAAATCATTACAGCTCCCCAAAGTTTGGGGACTGACTGGCTACTTTCATAATTGAATGTAAATTGTGGACTTCTGATCCACCTTGTTCCACTGCTGAGAAACTTCCTACAGCCTCTAGATGGTGTTGTCCTTCTCTGTACAAACAGCAGAGGGCCTCATGAGTACAAACTCAATGTTACTGGCAGATACATGGGAAAGGAAGTTTGCCAAGGTTCTAGAAGCACAGTAAAACTTTAACAGAAGAGTGCAAGAAAATTGGCTGTTCAGCTTAATGCTCTCAAAAAAAAAAAAAAAGATTTTCTGAGTTAATAGGGGTTAAGCAGAACCTTCTTATTATGTTTCTCCTCGTGGTTGAAAATCCATCCAAAATTCCCAAGTCATCCTCACTGCCTCAACTAGTAATATGATCCTCAGTAGGGTTTATTCTAAATAAAAATACAGGATGTCAAATAACAACTCAGGATATTATATATTTTTCAAGAAATGAGGCAGATGGAGAGAGGAAGGCAGACTAGCTAGATCCTCAGGACCTGAGGAACAGCATAGATATGAGTTCCCTGGATTTTCTTTTGTCCTCATTTATCCTGGACTGGGTGCTGGAGAGATAGGCAATCCAGAAATGCCAATGGGCACAGAAAAAAAAAAAAAAAAAAGC